>NC_039359.1:113443135-113764565 GCF_003573695.1 Papaver somniferum | reverse complement strand
TACATGATTTGTGTGAGACAGTCATTTGACGTAGGCTCAGAATGTTTCGTATTGATCATTCGATCACTTGAAAATTGCTTTTAAGCTAATAGTTTGTATGAGATAGCTATTGTCGTCTTCTAAGAATGTTTCAATGATTGAAATGGGAGTTAAGAGTGAAAACCATGTCTGGATACATTACGGTTTGTGTACTTAGTGTACGAACTGTTTTGACGGAACTCAGGACCGCAAGTTTGCATACCCGTTAGCAAACTTATTCAACTGTTTAAGTCAGGATACTTAAGTTTGCATACCCATTCGCAAACTGATTTAACTGTTGAAATACGGAAACCAAGTTTGCGTACCCGTTTGCAAACTTAAGTGGTTCAAGTTCTTAAATCGGTTAAGTATGATTTCATACTCATGAACAAATACATTTATAAATTAAGGAATGCAATCTTTGCAAACCATGGCTAAAATGTTCATGAACTGATTCTTTTGAATCAGTCCGGTTTTGATTCAATTGTGTCTTGTATACTTCTATGAGAATATAAACAATTGAACAACTCTATGAGTAAATCAATTGATCTACTTTTGTTAAGATGAACAAGATTAAGAGAAAAGTGTTCATATGGCTAACTTCGGTTAATTGTTATTGATCCAACTCAATATACACGTTTAGGTACGGTTACCCATATCTAAATGAAGGTATATTTCATTTGTGTGCAACAAGCTAAAAAACCATCTAAAGTGGAAAGTGTTAGAGCACTGCTCGGTCGAACTCCCAAGCGTTGCTATCTCAAGCTTGTTGTCAAGTTTAGTTGCCAAAACTATAAGTCTTGATTTCTAGTCTACTTATAGCTAAGTCTCATATTAGGATAGTAAGTGTGGATTATTAGACTTCACGGCGTTCATCGATTGAAGACGAAGAACTACTAAGGTTAGCTTGTGGAACTTCATCAACAAAAGGTATGTGGAGACTAAAAATTATCTATCACTCAGAAGTCTATTATATTCTATCGTCTATTGAAACTAAGTCGTATAGCTATATAAAATTTTACATTATACACATTTGATATTTCGAGCTGATTTTAACTCACTTACATATTTCTCGAAATATGTGTTGGTAAGCTTTCACTTTAACCAAGTTCATCTTATATTCTTGACGAAAGTCAAAAGATGATCACGTGAAAATCGCCTGGGAACATCTTACATGATTTGTGTGAGAAAGTCATTTGATGTAGACTCGGAATGTTTCGTATTAATCATTCGATCACTCAAAAATTACTTTGAAGCTAATAATTTGTGTGAGACAGCGATTGTCGTCTTCTAAGAATGTTTCAATGATTGAAATGGGAGTTTAGAACAATTAACCATGATTGGATATATATAGAACAATATGCGTACTTGTATGCTAAACTGTTGCATGTTATTCCAAGTCCGGGAACCATAGTATGCATACCCGTATGCGTACTGGTTGGTTAATGAAAGTCTTGGAACTTAATATCCTTACCCGTATGCGTACTGGCGTAAAGTTCATGTTCGGAAATTCAACTGAGTTTGGAGGTATGCGTACCCGTTCGCATACCGGCGAACCCAAACTAAGTATGGACACTTAAGTATGCGTACACGTTTGCATACTTGAGTGGATTATGTTCTAAAACCGGTTTGTTCATGAACTAATACATTTATATATTAAGGAACGCAATCTTTTGCAAACCGTAGCTATAATGTTCATGAATTGATTCGAGTGAATCAAAATCGATTTTGCTTCAATTGTGTCTTGTATACTTTTATGAGAATATAAACAATTGAACAACTCTAGAACTAGTTTCATTTGAGTCATTTGGACTTGTTATGGTTAAGATGAATATGGTTTATATGAAAGTGTTCATGTGGCTAACTTCGGTTAACTATTGTTGATCCAACAAGGTGCACACGTTTAGGTACGGTTACTCATATCTAAATGAAGTTACTTTTCATTCGTGTGTAACAAGCTAAGTTCGATCAGTTGAAAGATATTATCTTGAGTCTAATCAGGTTTTCATCTAACGGTGAATATTGAATGCTTTGTTACCAAGGTAGCATTGATTGCAAACCCTGATTTGGAGACTATATAAGGGAGAACTCTAGCAACTGGGAAACCTAATCCCCACACCTCCTGGATGATACTAGTTGCGACTAGAGTCGATTCTCCTTTAACCTTAGGTTTTTCCAAAACTCTGTAGGTTAATGACTTGAGGACTTCATTGAGATTGTGAAGCCAGACCTAACTATTTTCTATGTAGTTGCGTGTTCTGATCTTGCTGTTTTCTATCGGTATTATCTGCTTTAAGATTTTCTCGAGATTTAATCTCCGATAGGCAAGATAAAAAGTAGTCACAAACATCTTCGTCTCATCGTTTGTGATTCCACAATATCTTGGTTCTCAACCGTACGATTAAGATTATTTTTAGGTGATTGATATTACTAGGTTTTTCTTCGGGAATATAAGTCTAGTGTATCAATTGGTTCCTATTCACCTTGATTTATCAAAATACAGAAAAAAAACTTATAGGTATTTCTGTGGAAGACAGATTTATCTATTCAATAGACTTTTCTGTGTGAGACAGATTGGTTTATCAAGTATTCTATATTGTGTCGTAGAAACTCTTAGTTGTGGGTGATATCATCTAAGGGAATCAAGTGCGAAGAGTCCTGCTAGGATTCAGAGGCGTAAGGAACGTGACTGTACCTTGATCAGTGTGAGATTGGTTAGGTCTCAACTACATTCCAGTCTGAAGTTAACTTGGAGTAGGCTAGTGTCTGTAGCTGCTTAATACAGTGTGGTGTTAAAATATGGACTAGGTCCCGGGGTTTTTCTGCATTTGTGGTTTCCTCGTTAACAAAACTTCGGGTTTCTGTGTTATTTCTTTTCCGAATTATATTTTCTATAGAGTTGAAATATTACAGGTTGTGCGTAAGTTCAATCAATTGTGAATCCAACCTTTGGTTGTTGATTGAATTGATTGACACTTGGATATTGGTTTTTGATACCGTCCAAGTTGTTTCTTATAGTAATCAGGCTCACAGATTTCTATCTGCTTTATTTACTGATTACATTAAGAAACATACATATAACTCTTGGATATATTTCTTGCTTGATCACTCTTTATTAGTTGGTGCTCTCAGAATTATATTGGAGTTTGTCCATACAGATTTCCTAAACGAAATATTGGGTGAGGTTGTTAGACCCCCCACTTTTCAGAAAGATATTAGCTTGAATCTTGAATCAGGTTTCATCTAATGGTGAATATAGATTGCTTTGTTCCAAAGTTATCAAACCCTGATTTGAAGACTATATAAGGGAGAACTTTAGAAACTGGGAAACCTAATCCCCGCACCTCCTGTGTGATATTAGTTGCGACTAGAGTCGATTCTACTTTAACCTAGGTTTTTCCTAAAACCATTATAGGTTAACGACTTAAAGACTTAATTGGGATTCTGAATCCAGACCCAACTATTTTCTATGTAGTTGCATGTTCTGATCTTACTTTGTTCTATCGTATTGACTATTATCTTCTCTAAGATTTTCTCGAGATTTATCTCCGATAGGTAAGATATAAAAAGTAATCACAAAGCTCTTTGTCTCATTCTTTGTGATTCCACAATAACTTGTTATACTACCATATAGTTCAAATATTGTGAGGTGATTGATATTTCTAGGTTGTTCTTCGGGAATATAAGACTGAATTATAAATTGGTTCATGTTCACCTTGATTTATCAAAATACGGAATAAAAACTTCATAGGTATTTCTGTGGGAGACATATTTATCTATTCAATTGAATTTTCTGTGTGAGACAGATTGGTTTATCAAGTCTTCGATTTTTGGTCGTAGCAACTCTTAGTTGTGGGTGAGATCATCTAAGGCAATCAAGTGCACAGAGTCCTGTTGGGATTCAGAGGCGTAAGGAACGCGACTGTACCTTGATCAGTGTGAGATTGGTTAGGGATCAACTACATTCCAGTCCGAAGTTAACTTGGAGTAGGCTAGTGTCTGTAACGGCTTAATACTGTGTGGTGCTCAAATCTGGACTAGGTCCGGGGGTTTTTCTGCATTTGCGGTTTCCTCGTTAACAAAACTTCGGGTGTATGTGTTATTTCTATTCCGAATTATATCTTCAACAGAGTTGAAATATCACAGGTAGTGCGTAAGTCCAATCAATTGTGAATGCAACCTTTGGTTGTTGATTGAATTGATTGACACTTGGATATTGGTTTTTAATACCGTCCAAGTTGTTTCTTATAATAATCAGGATCACGTATTTCTATCTATTTGATTTACTGATTACATTAAGAAACAAACATATAACTCCTGGATATATTTCTTGATTGAGCTCGCTTTATTAGTTGGTGCTCTCAGAATTGTATTGGAGTTTGTCAATAAAGATTGTCTAAGTGAAATACTGGGTGATGTTGTTAGATCCCCACTTTTTCAGAAAGATATTTGCTTGAATCTTTTCTTTGTTCCAAAGTTATCAAACCCTGATTTGAAGACTATATAAGGGAGAACTCTAGCAACTGGTAAACCTAATCCCCACACTTATTGTGTGATATTAGTTGCGACTAGAGTCGATTCTCCTTTAACCTAGGTAGGTTTTTCCAAAAACCATTATAAGTGAACGACTTAAAGACTTCATTAGGATTCTGAAGCCAGACCCAACTATTTTCTCTGTAGTTGCGTGTTTTGATCTTACTTTGTTCTATCGTATTGAGTATTATCTTCTTTAAGATTTGCTCGAGATTTATCTCCGATAGGTAAGATATAAAAAGTAATCACAAAGCTCGTTGTATCATTCTTTGTGATTCCACAATAACTCGTTCTACTACCATAAGTTATTGTGAAGTGATTGATATTTCTAGGTTGTTCTTCGGGAATATAAGACCGGATTATAAATTGGTTCACATTCACCTTGATTTGTCAAAAGACGGAACAAAAACTTCGTAGGTATTTATGTGGGAGACAAATTTATCTATTCATATAGACTTTTCTGTGTGAGACATATTTGTATGTCAAGTCTTCGACTTTGGGTCGTACAACTCTTAGTTGTGGGTGAGATCATCTAAGGGAATCAAGTGTCTGGAGTCCTTCTGGGATTCAGAGGCATATGGAACGCGACTGTACCTTAATCAGTGTGAGATTGGTTAGGGATCAATTACATTCCATTCTGAAGTTAAATTGTAGTAGGCCAGAGTCTGTAGTGGCTTAATATAGTGTGGTTTTCAAATCTGGACTAGGTCCCGGGGTTTTTATCCATTTGTGGTTTCCTCGTTAACAAAACTTCTGGTGTCTGTGTTATTTCTTTTCCGTATTATATTTTCTATATAATTGAAATATTATAGGTTGTGCATAGTTCAATCAATTTGTAAATCCAACCTTTGTTTGTTGATCGAAATTGATTGACGCTCGGATATTGATCTTTGGTACCATCCAAGTTATTTCTCATATTGATCCATCTCATAGATTCCTATCTGTTCGATTGCAGATTGATTTGAGAAATTGAGATATAATTCTTGGATATATTTTCCTTGATTGATTTGACTGTCTAGTTGATTCTCTTAGAATTATATTGGAGTTAGTCCATACAGATTGCCTAAACAAAAATTGGGTGTGGTTGTTAAACCCTCTTTTTTTCACCTAACAAGTTCTTTTTGGGAAATTTATTATTGTTGGATTATTGAGCTCCCTATAGTGCGATCGTACACAAGACTGGCTGCAAGGATCGATGCAGTCACATCCTCAAATCACCAATGACTGAAGTTCATTACATTTGAAGGGTTCGTGGAGCGACTTGATGGCAACCCAAAAATGTCACAAGAACGTTATGGATGAATATCGGAAATCATAAGTTAGCGGGAACCAAGCCTGCGAGTCGAACAGAAACAACAGTTATAGAGTTCTCTTCCACCAAAATCATATGTGGGAAAGGATGCGGATGATCCTCTAACAGTTGAGAAGCTTGTTGAGGTCCATATCGGGAACAAGAAGCACAAAACCACGTTTGTAAGCACATATCCACCCGCGCACGAACTTGATGGTTTGATTACATTGTTAAGAGCAAACGTTAACGTTTTCGCATGAAGTTTCGCTGAAACGCCAAGAATAGATCCAAGCATATCATGTCACAAGCTAAACAACAATGAGAAATTTCGACCAGCGTGCAAGAAAAATAAGGAATATGGCACAAAGCAAAAAAGCTGGAGTGGCTGAAAAAGTCGAGAAGCTGTTGAAGGTAGGTTTTATTCAACCGTTCCATTATCCTCGCTGGATGTCTAATGTCGTGCCTGTTCCAAAGCATTCCCAAGTGATCCTACACACTTCCGCGGATAAGAGATTTGGTGGATGCAACCTCGGGATATGGGAGACTATCATTCATGGATGGTTTTTTACGTTATAATCAAATACCTTTGTTCGAAGGGGATCAAGAGCATACTGCCTTTTTAACTGACAGGGGAGTTTACTGCTATACTGTGATGTCGTTCGGGCTAAAGAACGCATGAACAACCTACCAATATTTGGTAGACGATATGTTCAAAGACCTGATTGGTAAGATACTGGAAGTGTATATCGATGGTATGGTAGTACAATCTGAGCAAAAGGAGTCTCACTTGATCGATCTACAGAAGACATTCGATATTTGGAGGCGATACCGGATGAAGCTCAATCCAGCAAAATGTTCGTTCGGGTTATCTTCAGGAAAGTTCCTTTGATACTTGGTGACCCATGGAGGAATCAAGGCGAATCCAGAACAAATCAGAGCCATCAAAGATATGCCATCCTCGAGGACGAGAAAGGAGGTCCAGAAGCTGGCAGGGCGATTGGAAGCATTGAACCGTTTTATCTCACGCTCTTCGGATTGATTCAAACCGCTTTTTAATATCCTGAAAAAAGCGGTGAACTTTTGGTGGACAGATGAGTGCGAAGAAGCATTCAAAGAAATCAAGCAATACTTATATACTCCTCTGGTATTCGTGCGTCCAAAAACTGGACAACCCATCGGAGTTTATCTAACTGAGACAGAATGTGTTGTAAGTGCAATGTTATTCGTTACTGATCCACCTGAGAAACATGTTTACTTCGTCAATAAATCTCTGACGGGGGCGGAAACACGGTATGCTAAAATTCAAAAAATAGCACTTTCTCTACTTCATGCATCTCGCCGCCTCAAGCCTTATTTTCAGGGGAGACAAATCATGGTATACTCCGAATACCCATTAAAGAGAATCTTCGAACGTGCTGATGATTCAAGCTTCTTGGCCATCAGGTCAAATTTTCTGGGGTCGTATGAAATCAGGTACGAAAGCAGACTTGCTGGAAAAGGACATGCTCTGGCTGCACTCATTTTGCCAATCAAATGATCATTTTTCCCTTATTGCTCAATCTTGGATGATTTATTATTTTATTTCTCCACATGACTCCAAAGTACTTAATAACTCAAAAACAAATGTAAAATACATAATTTACAAGAAAAATAGCAAAATATGCATACACAATGGATCATAAATAAGGTGTTCTCCACACCTATGAATAGAATGAAGATTTACTCAACCACACACCCATTCACCACTTTTTGATCACTTTAAGGTTAATTCTTATCAATCATGAGGGTGTCATTAAATTGTGAGTTAACTTCATTCTTGTAGTTTGAATTCCAGAACATATATCTCCAAACAACTCGAGAATGGAAACATGTCAACATTATCAATAAATTAAGGAAGAATATCAGTTGTTGAAGAAAGTTGAAAACGATTAGGGATTATTATTTTTTTAAGTTTGTGTTACCAAGAAAATTTCAAAGATGAGAATCAAGTGTTAATTTCCTTGTCCATGGTACCCTGATCTAGTATGCGGATAAAAATAAATTTTAAAAGAAGTACAATAAGTAATAAAAAAAAAGATTTAAAATTGTCGAAATTTTACAAAGTTTGAAAGTTTAATATCAAGAATTGAATTCAAAGACGAAGTTGTTTCTACTAAATGTTGTTAACAAGGAAATATTGTATGTGAATATGTGACATAATGAGTAAACATTCTCATCTTCGTATCTAGTTTCCCACCAACGGTACTCGTTGAGCTTCTTGATCCCACATAAGTCTTTAAACGAGCGATCGTAAGAGATTTCGCATAATTAAGTTACTTTCCTCTAGAAATGGACGGCTCCACCAGAAACAACACGAATGAAGTTTTCCTGGCTCTTAGGATAGTTTGCAAGAAATGCAAACTCAAGTATTCATATATTGAGGTTGTTTGGACAACAAAGAAATTCCAAAACTGAAAATATTCTCAAAGATATGCAATAAAGTACCTAATTTCGGTTTTCATATTTTCAGTAAATGTCAAACAATATTTTCGGAATCTCTCTTAGAAAAATTCTATTATTAGTTTAGTACATTAACTAATAATCCTGTTAGAACACTGCTCAGCCGAACTCGCAAGCGTTGTCAAGTTTAGGTGATCAAAACTATAAATCTTGATTTCTAGTCTACTTATAGCTATGTCTCGGACTAGGATAGAATGTTGAATTGAGTTTTAGACTTCACGACGTTCATCGATTGAAGACGAATCTACTGAGGAGAGCTTGGAGGAACTTCATCAACAAAAGGTATGTGGAGACTAAAACTTATCTATCACTCAGAAGTCTATTCTATTCTATCTCCTATTGAAACTAAGTCGTATAGCTATATAGACTTTTACATTATACACATTTGATATTTCGAGTTGAGTTTAACTCGCTTATATCTTTCTCGAAATATGCGTTGGAAGCTTTTTGCTTTAGATACATTCATCATTATTCTTGACGAGTTTAGTTGGAAACAATTTATTTGTTGGAAACTAAATAATGAGTCAAAAGATGATCATGTGAAATTTCCTTGAAACATCTTACATGATTTGTGTGAGAAAGTCATTTGATGTAGACACAGAATATTTCGTATTGATCATTTGATCACTTGAAAATTACTTATAATCTAATAGTTCGTGTGAGACAGTTATTGTCGTTTTCTAAGAATGTTTCAATGATTAAAATGGGAGTTTAGAACAATTAACCATTGTATGGATATAGCACAGTATGCATACCAGTATGCAAACTGTTGTGGTATGATTCAGGTCGGAAACCAAGTTTCCATACCAGTATGCGAACGGTTTTAACTGTTAAAGTCCAGGAACCAAGTATGCAAACCAATATGTGAACGGTGTTACCTGAGTTAGGTCGGGGACGATAGTATGCATACCCGTTTGCAAACTAAGTTGGTTTTTGTTCTAAAATATGTTAAGTATGATTTCATACTCATGAACAAATACATATATAAATTAAGGAATCCAATATTTGCAACCATGGCTTAATGTTCATGAATTGATTCTATTGAATCAATCCCATTTTTGTTTCAATTGCGTCTTGTATACTTCTATGATAATATAAACAATTGAACAACTCCATGAGTAACACAATTCGATTCATTTGATTTAGAAGTGTTAGATAAATGTGGTTAACAGAAAAGTGTTCATATGGCTAACTTCGGTTAAATACTGTTGAGCCAACTCAATATACACGTTTAGGTACGGTTACCTATATCTAAATGAAAGTATATTTCATTTGTGTGTAAAAATCTAAGACCATCTAACTGTGGAGAGATATTGCTTTGGTTTTAAGAAAACTTAGCTTGAACCTTAAATCATGATTTCATCTAATGGTTTGATTGCTTTGTTTCAAAGCTATGAAACCCGGATTTGAAGACTATATAAAGGAGAACTATAGCAACTGGGAAACCTAATCCCCACACCTCTTGTGTGATATTAGTTGCGTACTAGAGTCGATTCTCCTTTAACCTAGGTTTTTCCTAAAACCATTATAGGTTAACGACTTCAAGACTTCATTGGGATTCTGAAGCCAGACCCAACTATTTTCTATGTAATTGCGTGTTCTGATCTTACTTGTTCCATCGTATTTAGTATTATCTTCTCTAAGATTGACTCGAGATTTATCTCTGATAGGTAAGATATAAAAAGTAATCACAAAGCTCTTTGTCTCATTCTTTGTGATTCCACAATAACTTTTTCTACTACCATGTAGTTAAGTTATTGTGAGGTGATTGATATTTCTATGATGTTCTTCGGGAATATAAGACCGGATTATCAATTGGTTCATGTTCACCTTGATTTATCAAAAGACATAATAAAAACTTCGTAGGTATTTCTGTGGGAGACAGAGTTATCTATCAGAATAGACTTTTCTGTAGGAGACAGATTTGTTTATCAAGTCTTCGACTTTGGGTCGTAGCAACTCTTAGTTGTGGATGAGATCAGCTAAGGGAATCAAGTGCGTAGAGTCCTGCTGGGATTCAGAGGCGTAAAGAACGCGACTGTACCTTAATCGGTGTGAGACTTGGTTAGGGCTCAAGTACATTCCAGTCCGAAGTTAACTTGTAGTAGGCTAGTAGTGTCTATAGCGGCTTAATACAGTGTGGTGTTCAAAACTAGACTATGTCCCGGGGTTTTTCTGCATTTCCGGTTTCCTCGTTAACAAAACTTATGGTGTCTGTGTTATTTTTTTTCTGTATTATATTTTCTTTATAATTAAAATATCACGGGTTGTGTGTAGTTCAATTGGTAATTCCGACCTTTGGTTGTTGATTGAAATTGACTGACACTTGAAGATTGGTTTTTGATACCGTTGAAGTTATTTCTCATATTAATCAGGCTCACAGATTTCTATCTGTTCGGCTGCAGATTGTATTGAGAAATTGAGATATAACTTTTGGATGTTTTTCCTTGATTGAGTCTGACTGTATAGTTGATTCTCTTGGAATTATATTGGAGTTAGTCCGTAGAGATTGCCGAACGAAATATTGGGTGTGGTTGTTAGACCCCCGCTTTTTAAAATCCTTTTCTAGAGTATATGCTTTAATTGCTGGTAATTAAAACACATGAAATTGAAAATCGTAATTAAATATTTTTTAATATTTTGGTTTGGGATCACCTTGGGCATCAAGGAATATATTTGAACAATTAATGATAATATTTATGCACATGATCAAACAATATCGACATCTAGAAGTTTCCTATCTTAGCAAACCCTAATTCTAAATTCACATACAACATAAAGAAATGTATGAATATTGGAAACTCGGTTTTGCTCTTGGGACCGGTTATACCATGACTCCCAAATTAAGTTAGGATCGGTTATACCATGCTTCCCAATATAGGTTATGACCGGTTATACCATGCTTCCCAAAACTAGTTAGGATCGGTTATACCATGTCATTAGATATAAGTTATGACCGGTTATGCCATGCTTCCCAAAACTAGTTAGGATCAGTTATACCATGTCACATTATATGGGCTATGACCGGTTCTACCTTGATTCTCAACATAAGTTAAGATTGGTTCTACCTTGTCATCTTGCATTAGTCATCCAAATAATCTTCAATGAAAAACCGGACCAACACACTTATGATTTCTCTTTCGATTATGAAACAAGTTCATACATCTACTTCCTTAAACCAATGTAATAATACATAGTTTTCTAGGATGAAATCACACTTTATCCCACACATAATCAAATAAATATATACATAGATTATGTTGATGTCGTATTTACGAAGTTCAAAAGAAAAGCGTTATACTTCGTAATTCAATATAATTTCTTGACACTTTGATCATAATGATATGACTAAGTCTAATCATTAGAATGTTATAAATATAGTTTCGCATGTTACATTTTCAATATAAAGCGAATTAAAAGCTAGGAATGGAAACAAGTCAAGTCAGTATTACTAACCTCAAGTGGAAGGATGGTGTCGTCGTTGTAGTTGTTACTTCTTCGTATTCTTCAGGCCTTCAGAGTAATATTTGTAAGTCTCAACATTCCTAGACTTTCTAGTCTAACATGTTAGACCACTGCTCGGTCGAACTCGCAAGCATTGCTATCTCAAGCTTGTTTTTCAAGTTTAGTGGTCAAAACTATAAGTTTTGATTTCTAGTTTACTTATAGCTATGTCTCGGATTAGGATAGAATGTGTAGTTGAGCTTTGGACTTCTTGGCGTTTTTGTGATTGAAGACGAAGAACTACTAAGGGGAGCTTGTGGAACTTCATCAACAAAAAGTATATGGAGACTTGAACTCATATATCACTCAAAAGTCTATTTATACTCTATCTCCTATTGAGACAAAAATCGTATAACTATAAAGACTTTACATTATACACATTTGATATTTCGAGCTGAGTTTAACTCGCTTACATATTTCTCGAAATATGTGTTGGTAAGCTTTCGATTTAACCAACTTCATCTTTTATTCTTAAAGAAAGTCAAAAGATGATCATGTGAAAATCACCTGGTAACATCTTACATGATTTGTGTGAGACAGTCATTTGATGTAGACTCGGAATGTTTCGTATTGATCATTAAATCACTTGAAAATTGCTTTGAAGCTAATAGTTTGTGTGAGACAACTATTCTCGTCTTCCAAGAATGTTTCAATGATTGAAATGGGAATTTTAAACAATTAACCTTGGATTGGATATAACACAATATGCGTACTTGTATGCTAACTGTTGCATGTGTATTCCAAGTCCGCGAATTTAGTATGCATACCCCCATGCGTACTGATTCAACAGTTGAAGTCCGGGAACTATAGTATGCATACCCGTATGCATACTAATTCAACTGAGTTCGGTCATGAACGACAGTATGCATACCCATTTGCAAATTGGCGAACAAGACCAAGTCCGGGAACTTAGGTATGCGTACCCGTTTGCACACCTGAGAGGGTTAAGTTCTAAAATCGGTTATGTATGTTTACATACTCATGAACAAATACATTTATATAATAAGGAATATAATATTTGCAAACCGTGACTATAATGTTCATGAATTGATTCGAGTGAATCAAAACCGATTTTACTTCAATTGTGTCTTGTACACTTCTATGAGAATATAAACAATTGAACAACTCTATAGCTAGTTTTATTTGAGTCATTTGAAATAGTTGTGATAAAGATGAACAAGGTTGATATGAAAGTGTTCATATGGATAACTTCAGTTAACTATTGTTGAGCCAACCAAGTGCACATATTTAGGTACGGTTACCCATATCTAGATGAAGGCACATTTCATTTGTGTATAACAAGCTAAGTCAATCTAACAGTTGAAAGATATTAGTTTGACTCTAATCAGGTTTTCATCTAACGATGAATATTGAATGCTTTATTATCAAGGTAGCATTGATTGCAAACCCTGATTTGAAGACAATATAAGGGATAAATCTAGCAACTGAGAAATCTAATCCCCACACCTCTTGTGTGATACAAGTTGCGACTAGAGTCGATTCTCCTTTAACCTAGGTTTTTCTAAACCCACTATCAGTTAACGACTTAAAGACTTCATTCGGATTCTGAAGCCAGACCCAACTATTTTTTTCGTAGTTGCGTGTTCTGATCTTACTTTGTTCTATCGTATTGAGTACTATCTTCTCTAAGATTTGCTCGAGATTTAATCTCCGATAGGTAAGATAAAAAATAATCACAAATCTCTTCGTTTCATTCTTTGTGATTCCACAACATCTTGTTTTACTACCATATAGTTAAGTTATTTTGAGGTGATTGATATTACTAGGATGTTCTTCGGGAATATAAATACGGTGTATCAATTGGTTCTTGTTCACCTTGATTTATCAAAAGACGGAACGAAAACTCATAGGTATTTCTGTGGGAGACAGATTTATCAATTCAATAAACTTTTCTGTGTGAGACAAATTTGTTTATCAAGTCTTCGACTTTGGATCGTAGCAACTCTGAGTTGTGGGTGAGATCAACTAAGACAATAAAGTGCGTAAACTCCTGCTGGGATTCATAGGCGTAAGGAACGCGACTGTACCTTAATCAGTGTGATATTGGTTAGGGTTCAACTACATTCCAATCCGAAGTTAACTTGTAGTAGGCTAGAGTCTGTAGCGGCTTAATACAGTATGGTGTTCAAATCTGGACTAGAAACCGAGATTTTTCTGCACTTGCGGTTTCCTCGTTAACAAAATTTCTGGTGTCTGTGTTACTTCTTTTCCTCATTATATTTTCTATTTAATTGAAAGATCACAGGTTGTGCGTAGTTCAATCAATTGGTGAATCCAACCTTTGGTTGTTGATTGAAATTGATTGACACTTGGATATTGGTCTTTGGTACCATCCAATTTATTTCTCTTATTAATCCGGCTCACAGATTTCTATTTGTTCGATTGCAGATTGATTTGAGAAATTGAGACATAACTCTTGGATATATTTTCCTTGATTGGGTATGACTGTCTAGTTGATTCTCTTGGAATTATATTGGAGTTAGTCCATACAGATTGCCTAAACGAATCATTGGGTGTGGTTGTTAGACCCTCGCTTTTTCATAACCTAAACGAAGTTGACTTTAGTAATTAATTAAGTGACTCTAGATGAGTTTTGATACTAAAATATGACAACCAAACTTGACATACCAACACTTGGTGGGTTCAATCGAGCAATGCTTTAAGACAATCTGTTACTATCGAGATTGTTTTTTATTTGTAAGCTTAAGACTCACGTACATTGACTAAACACACTGCCACACTCCATATATGATTAGGTGCACATGAAAATTGTGATTGTTCTCTTGTACTTATAGATTCGTATTATTACGTCGAAAAAATTTATGTCCACGTAGATTTGAGGATGCTTGTAATTTTAACGTATGGGAGTTGGAATAGATTTTGTGGGTATATCTGCTGTAAACCTTCACGAGACTATAATTCGTCCACTAGGATCACCTAGGATTTGAATACTTTTTCGCATGCTAAGTGTAACCATGATTCGTACGAAAGTGAGTTAGTTTAATTTAGGTAGTTTGCTCGAGGACTAGGAAAAGGCGAGCGTATGAGGATTTGATAAGTGTGTAATTTACATATTTCTAGCATTAAATTCATATGCTTAATTGCTAGTTTTCTTGTAAATTGCATTGCCTTACGCTTTCTTTTCATTTTATGTCTTCTATTAGGATGAATAATCGGAGAAAAAGAAAAAGCAAATGACTCTTAAGATAGAAACATGCGCTTGTTTTGTTGTTGTAGCTCGAATTCGCTGCAAAGCTTCTTCAAATCCAAGAGTTGATACCTCCTTCTTGTAGAGACTCAAAATATGATTCCGACAATCCAAAAATTAATTAATTCCACAATAGAATAAAGAAATTATGCGCAATTCAATGAAACCAAAAAAGAGTGTACTTTGGGCTTATTTATGGTAAGATTCTTACGCTAATTAGAGTGTTTTGGGCTTATCAATGGCAAGATTTTACTCTAACTGGGGTATTTGCCAAGCTTTTGACATCCAAAGAACAATTTAACTATGTTTTATGGGGACCAGGGAGAAGGGGGAGTCTTTTTTTTTTTGAAGCATGAAATTTCATTAACTACTAGAAGGCTATTACAAAGTGGTACGTGATCCCCGTAGGATCAAACACAGTTGGACAGATATGTCGCGAAACTAAAGTAACATGGTATTGAATCGTAGTGCCAGTAACATTTTCCGGATTCAGATTGCAGCGGGGGTAGCTGGAATTGGCGAGGATGAGGTTGTCAAGGCTTCGCAGAGCTTCGACGAATGCTTTCCACAAGAAAAGATGTATTTTTGATGGACACCGATATGTCCATGAGAACTTGGGTATTGGTGATGTGGCTCGTTGTAATTGATCTGAGATGCTGATTAGGCCTTTGTCTTCAGATGATGCGGAGTATTGCTCAATCGATTTCTGCCAACCTTCTTGTTTGACGGCTTTATCCATGTTGAAGTAGAATCCACTCATTGCCCTCAAAGGATGAAGCTAATAGATACTACTACTACTACTACTACTACTAAGTGAAGATAATAAACACTACTACTACTACTGAACTTGCTACAATCACACAAACTGAAAACTAAAAAAGATGGATTACAGACCAGACTGATTTAAACTAAGGTAATTAAAAGGGAACAACTTTGCTTGAAATGTAAAAACAACTAAATTGAGAAACAACTTGTCGAGTTCACCGGCCGATTCACATACCAATTAGGTCATATGATTGCTGCTGAAGTATATAATGAAGCTGAAGCTGTGATATAAACTTAGTATTTTAACACTCGAAGAAATCAACATGTGAAGGTGCTGATGATGTTGTCCGCAGATAAAGATATATCACCTTGGTCAAGATTTACAGATGAACTGAAAATCCTAAAGAGGACCAAAGTGAGGATGGCTTGCCGCAGGTTCCACTAATAATGCATTAAGGCTTGTATGAGGTTAATTGAGAAGCTGGAGATGAGTCCTGTCAATCTAGATTGAGAGAGGGAACTGAAATCATTTGGCTGATTTATGGTGCAAAAGTGAAAGTATGCTGGGGCATGAAAACATGAAGCTATTTTGTGTGGATACACTAGTTAAGGTGCCATACTATTTTCCAGAGACTAAAAATGAGAAAAACAGATCATGAAAGGCCTCCAAGAAGCAATAAGGACTCAAATGATACCCAAAACAAACTATATGAGAATCACCAGAACCTTGGAAAGAAACTAAAATACCAAATCAAAAGGACATATCAACCAACTCTAAAATCTAAAATCACAACGGACTTTGCACTACAACGCAAAGAAACACAAGGCAGGGACTGAACCAAGGGACACACACCACCAACAAAAATAAAGCAAATTTTTTGACTCAAACTAGTCTGGTGGATTAAAACAATTGCCTTTCAACTTTTCAAAATATTTCATATAAGAAAACAATAAGGTAACAAAGATATTTCACAAGCCAAGGAAAGGCTATACAGGAAAATAGACAACAGACTCAAAAGAAACAAGGTTCTATATACAACACAAAACCAGCAAAGAAAGCGTATTGAGTATGAAAAATAAGTGCAAGAGAGGCCTAACAGATCGAATTTCAATGAAATTAAGTAGGTAATTTTTGGATTATCCTGTGAGGTAAGCATGAAAATCAAAGGGTTTCACAGGGATGAAGAAATTCCAAAGAGAAAATATCAATAGTCTCTAGGAAAACCAGCAAGAGCGTTTTACTGAGAACACTTAAGACCATGATATGATATGATATGATATAATAGCCAAATAACGTTCCTTCTGATATTTCGACGATGAGATTGAAGAGGTACCAACCTGAAAATTACCTCAAATTTGAACACTGAAGATTTTATTGCATCGGTGAACCAGGGTCTGATAGGTTGTCCATGGAGACCGCATCCTCTAAAATCTTTCCGAGCAGTACCAAGAAATTAGGTTAAAATCCTAGGAAACAAGTAGGGTATCGCAATAAATATCAATCAAGCAACCCAATTGAGTTTGAAGGCCGGTGAATCGAGGATTTAGCCGAAGATGATTGCTAAATCCATGGCAGCTGTTTTAGGGTTTTGTTGATGAAGGTGGAGGTTGAGTTGTGGATTTGGGTTTACTGTTTCTGTTCTTTCTCTAGATGATTAGATCAAAGCTAAATTAAGAAGATTAGATTTGTTACTGCTCAGATCTAAGAAGATCTGAGCAGTTAAGGTTGACGGAAATAAATTTTCCTCCCTGCAGAAAATCGCTTTGGTTAGAGAGGAGAGAGGGTGGAGTCTAGAGAACAAGGGGGAGTCTTGTTCGTAAAGTATCTATTTTTCTTTCATCATTATCATTAAATTCCAATCGTTTTTATTTTTCTTTTTTGTATTCTTTTTCTTTTGAAGTGACTCAATTCAGAACCTGTTTTGAGGCATACCAACCTTTTTTTGAGGCATACTTAATAAGGACAAAATAGAATTATTAGGTAGTAAAATCCATAATCCTTATCCACCATTTTTAATAATGACAATAATTCCCTTAGTATTTATATTTATATATTTTTTTAACTTTAATTTTCTTTTCAATTTTCTTTTTATAGTTTTTAATTTTTTTGTAAGTTCTTTTTGTAATTACAAAACCAAGACCTAGATTCGGCTAACAAGTTATCAGCTGAACCTAATTTTTTTTTTAAACATACTTAGGTTCGGGTGATAATTCATTTCAATTGTAAGCCAAACTTCATTCTATAACTGCGATAAAATCTTATTTTTTTTTTCGATTTAAACCTAATATATCAATCAAACAAAATAAAATAAGATATCAGCTTGTGCATACTTTTTATTGTACATTTCCTTGCATGGAGGATCTGATCTTGCTCTCCAACTTCACTCAATTAGATTTCAACTTCTTCTTCTTATTATTTTTCACTAATTTGCAGATTAGAAAACCAATTAGAGTCTCTACATTTAGTCGAAGACGATAAAAATTGTAGTTGGATTAGTGTCGATAAGAGTAAAGAAGAGAGAAGAAAAACAATTAAGAAAAAAATTTAAAATAAAGTAAAAAGAAAAAAGTTTTTCAAAAAGAATAAAAAATTTAAATTAATTAAATAAACAAAATAAATAAGTGATTTAATTAATTAATCAAGGTTATCTAAATAATTTAACTAGTTAGGCCGACCGAGCAAAGTGAGGGAGGACCTTATATGACCATTTTTTTTGTAAAATCTAAGTGATAAATTGACACAAAAAGATTGGATTTCTTTTTGGTAGTGTGCACTTGAAAATCCGAAAATCCCCCTCCCTTTTAGTCCAATTACTATAACTCCTTGTGTATCCTATCTTTTCAGGGGTATAATTGGAAAGAAAAATTTAATATAACATATCTAAAAAACCATGCCTTTGAATTTTACAAATTTTATCTCGTTGGAAAGGTTATAAAAAAAATATACGCAACGAGTATAAACAACAATATCAAATTTAGAGTTTTTACGAAAAATTCTGAGGCATTTATCATTTTAGGCACAATTTTAGAAAATTAAAATAATACTTTATATTCGTTATGCAAATCACCACAAAAATTCTGAGGTATATCTGATATGCAAACCACCACAAAGGATACATAATACTTTATATAGTCATATTTTGGTTTATGCATCAACTAATTTTCCGTTGCAATTAATAAAACAATGTACTCCCTTCGTTTCAAGAAAAGTAATAGTTTCACTTTAGGCACAATTCTCGAAAATTGAATGCATGGCCATTATGCAAACCACCGCAAAGGATGCATAACACATCATGCAACCATATTTTGGTATATGGATCGACTAATTTTCCGTTTCTGGAAAAGTGATACTTTCACATTCCGTTTTAGGAAAAGTGATACTCTCGCTCTATTTCAGAAAAATTATCACTTTTTTTGAAACAGAGCGAAAGTATCACTTTTTTTGAAACGAAGCGAAAGTATCATTTTTTTTGAAAAAAGATGAAAGTATCATTTTTTTTGAAACAAGGTAAAAGTAGTCGCAGACAAAACCCCATCTTCAGATTCTTCTTCGGTCGGCCCTTCCACCATGGCAACTGTTGTACTAGTTTTAGACACCCCTTATCAACCTACACTGGTTAGGGTAAGCATTGAATATGCCTCAAAAAAAATTAGTATGCCTTAAAACAGGTTTCTTCAAAGAACAAAGAACAAACAGGTTTATTCAATTCCTAGACTTTGTTGTCTGCTGGACCAATTTTATCCCAGTATTGTGTATGTGTTTTTGCTCATAATTAGTTACGGTAACAAATGAAACATTTGGGGGTCCAAGGGCATAGCTCAGTGGAGAACATGCGTTGCGGGAGCATAATTATTGTAAAATATATATCCGTTCGTATTTGATACCCTTAAGGAATTTGCTTTTATAACGAGTCTTTCATTTCGTGACTTGATTTGGGTATACCCAATTTTAAGTGGACTCTTTTTAAGGGGTAGGGGGAGTCCTAATGGGTGAAGTTACAATACTACCCTTACCCTTTATAATTCTTATTACCCTAAATTAGTTTTCATCTCATCTTCTTCTCTTCTTCTTCTCCTCCACCTCTACCTTACCGGCTTCTCCATTCCCCACCATTGAAAACTCGTCGATTCAAAAATTCCAATTAATCTTCAAACATGAAGCGACCACATCCAAAGGCTAGTCGTATGAAAGGAGAAAATCGAAAACCCAATGAATATAACCCTGGAATTGCAAATTTAGTTCAAAGGAAAGTGAAGAAAAAAACCGTCGAAGAAGAAGAAATTAACGCCGCTGAAACCTAAGAAATTGTGCGATTAAGAAAGTAAGGGTCTACTTAAACTCACTCCAGTACTTCAATTTCATATTTGCATGTCAAATTAGGTCAGAAAAATCGAATATTTAAATTTGCAGTTATTTAACCGCAAGGTGTTTGTTCCACGACCTTGCCGACTTTTCATGTTTAGGGTTAGTCGGCAAGCTCTTAGCTTGAAGATCTTTCCGACTGTTTAGTATCCGTAACTGCTTTTACAGGGTCGGCAAGTTATTCAACCTAGGAGCTTGCCGACGATAGTTTTTTTTCGTCGGTGGGTTATAATTCAAATACCATGCCAGCGTTTTTTTTTAAATAGTGGTTCCTGATGCCTAAAGTCAGAATGGTATTTGGATACCACCCTGCCGGATGTTTTTCAGCCGGAAACGTATGGGTTTATGGACCTTGCCGACTAATTATGTGGAAAATCCTTGTATCTACTGTGTTCATTTTTGTTATAAGCCGGCAGGTTATTTGCATAATAGCGTACCGACCATAGTTTAGCCGGCATGTATTGTATTAGTCGACCCTTCCGACCATTGTTCCGCCGGATTGGTTATATATGTCGACCCCTGCCGACTTATGAATTTTTTCTTAATTGTTCTTGTTCAGGTTGGCAAGGGGAAAAAAGAAAGTTGTTACTCCTCCTTCAAGACCTCCTTGTGTTGGTGAGAAACTCTTGACTGCAACACATCGAGGGGCATTCATTGTGCCGGGAACGCTCAAGATCCTTGTAAGAAATGATTCTCAACCACCACCGGAACCCAGTTATTCAGATGAAACTCCAGTTGAAGACCCATCAATTCCATCTGGTAGAAGAGGTAATGATGATGGTGATGTTGAAAGAACTCCGGCTGCCGGAGGATGCAACAATGATAGGTGGAGAACAAACCCAAGTTGCAACTACAACTGAAACCGAAAAGAAGAAGAGGGTCATCACTAAACCATCTGATTCCCACGTGCCTCCCTCTCACTTGAAGGTTAAACTGAAACCAGGTGAGGCTCTGAAAGGGACCCCAAAAGATAATGGACATGTTCTTTTTGGATACAAAGACTCATGGGTATGTGAATCTAAAATATTGTTGTAAGTAATCTCAATCCCTCTTTGTTTTTTATTTAAGTGTATCTATCTAAAATTTTCTTCAAGTGTTTTATTTCTTTTTTCATTTTGCGTTTTTGGTATTTAGGATCACAAGCATGACATCCATCTCTTGAGGCGCCAAGCTTCATGTTCATTGATTAAGAAATGGCGTATTGACAAAGAATGTGACGAGGTGAAAGCGATTGTCAAGAACTCCGGTTGTGGCCTGCGGCGGAGTGTTCGATTATTGAGTATGATAGAGTTACCGTATCTGCATTATGTGATAGGTTCTACGGAGTGACTGATACAATGTTATTCCCATTAGGTGAGATGGCGATAACTCCCGATGATGCTCATCAAATTTTAGGCCTCGATGTTGAGGGAAAAGTAATCAGTGAGGGCTTCGATAATAGCATTTCTTGGGTCAAGGTCTTCGAATTGACCAAAATTTTGTTCGGTTGGGATCAGATTAAGACGGAGTCTATGCTTATGATGAAGGATGCTCGTCTAAGCAAGAAGTTTAATCTGAAGAAATTGAGGGACACATTCTCTGGGACTAAGAAAATCCATGATAAGGAAGGAAGGGTTGACTTGGTGCGAATCAATGCTACCGCGTCAGCTTATTTTCTATACATCCTGGGAAAATCTGTCTTCCCAGACAGTTCCGGAAGCTTGGTCGACGCCATGTATATTCAACTACTGCATCCCTTGGATTAGATGCATGGGTATTCTTGGGGTACTACGGTGGTCGCCTACTTGAACAGTGAGTTGACAAAGGCTTCAAGGGCACTCACTGCGCAAGTAAACGCAAATCTATGTCTCTTCCAGGTAATTTTATTGTCTAAATCATTTATATTTGGAAAATGCTCGTAATGTAAGATTCTTACTAAACTTTGTGTTTGCATAGGTTTGGATATATGAGCACTTCCCTACCTTAGTGAAAGCCAACCCCTACGTCAAAGTGAATGAGTATTGAGATTGATAAGCCAAGAGGACAAAGATACAGTTTTAAGGGTGCTCGGGATAAAGATCACAAGCATGCCTTGGACAAATTGACTGCGGATGAGGTAATATTTGATCCGTATCGAAATGCTAGAAATCAAGGTTTAATCCAAAAGAGAGATGATGATCCGTTCTTTAAAGTGGTAAGGGGGGAGTGCACCACGTCCCATAGAAGTATTGACGTCCGTTACTCTCCAGCGCCAGTTAACGATCATTGGAACGGAAGACGTGACCGTAAAGTCGATACGAATCTTTTAGACGAGGTGACCGAAGATCATGAAGCTCATAATAAATACATGTCGTGGTACTTGGGTTTTGCTCGTCCTACTGTGATTAGGGAACATACCGTTGAACAAGTGGCTCGTAAGAGGAAGATGGCAGCGAAAGACCCAGCAACAAGTCTTAAGTTCTTTGTAAGTATTTTAGAGTTTCTCTAACTGTTTCAAGATTACATTATCGAATCATTCTATTAATTGTTTGTTGTTTAATTGAAAATATAAGGAGCATTTGAAGACCCTTGTGAAGGTGATGTGTTGCGCGAGAGAAAGAGGAGAGCCTTTGTCGATTGAAGAGCAAACCAAGCACATTGACTTTGCTAGAAATGTTGAAAATGAGGATGCCACCAAATTTTTCAAGCAAGATGATGCTGAAGTAAATAGGGAAGCACAATCCAGGAGGGAAGCACAAGCCAAGATGAATGCTGACAAAAAGAGGGCTTGTTCCCGTGGTGGTGAATGTAGTAGTAGTGGTGGTGGTCGTGAAAATGCTAAATGGGACGTGGTCGTGGTCGTGAATGAATGCATTCCTAGTTTATTTCTTTATGTTGTGGTAGACAAATGTTAAGGTTAATAGTTGGACAAATGTTTTCGTATTTTGGACAAAAATTGTTGGATTTCTAGTTGTTGAATGAATAATTTGTTTAGCTATGTAAAGTTTCAATAGTTCTGTCGGCATGCTTTTGTTAAGTTACATTGTCGACTAAACCAGGGGAAGCAAGGTTGTGAACTGTCAGACTGCCAGCCCTGACAGCAGAAATGGTGTAGTTACCAGGGTTGGCAAGGTAAGCAAATTAATACCTAGCCGGTTGTTTTACAACCTGCAAGGTATTATGTTATCGACCCTGTCGACTATGTTTTGCAAAAAATACCTTCTCCTGATGCCTTAAAATCATAAGGTCGGCATGGTTATAAAATTACGACCTTGCCGACTATAAGGAAGCCGGCACGCTAATAACCAAACACCGTACCGACTGTTATACGGAAGAAAATGAACTTCTGATGCCTAGAATCATCCGGTCGCCAGGGTAATAAAATTACGACCCTGCCGGCTAAACTTGGTCGGCATGTTTGGGAAACAAAAACCTAGTCGGCTAATTCAAACTTCAAATTTTTGCAAGTACAAGTGCATTGATTGACTATCATAATGTCCAAATTTGGGAACTATCCTATAAATACACTAGTTCCATGTACAAAACAACACACACATATTTGCATATACTCTCCAAATCTCATATCATCGTACACTCCATCTAACTCTCCCAATACCTCTACATACAACAATGGCATCATTTCATTCAAATGAATATTTGGTAATCACCAAAGCTTGGTACGCGGAAACTCGAGTTAGAAGGCAGTCCTCCGTAAGTGTGGATGTCGTAACCTTTTGGGCTAGAGTATACAACAAATATAGGCAAGAGTGTGGGAATCCTAATGGAAGAAGTGTTCAACAAATTCATGATAGGCACATAGTCACCGAAAATGCGATACTTGCTTATTTAGCTATCCAAAAATCGATTTTCAACGCTACCCACTTTAACCAGTTGTTTGATCTTCCTACTAAACACCACTAATAATTTGTAAGTATTTTTGTGGTTTATTTTACGTGATCCATGTTGTTTGATCTTCCTACTAAACACCACTAACAAATTAAGTTTGTGTTTTTTTTTGTAGCATGAAGTTGTCAAAGCGCGTTACTTGGAGGAAAATGGGGAAGCATTCGCATTCGATGCAAGCTATGAATTCATGGTCTCCAAAATCCCGGAGTATGCCATGGAGATGATGGAGGGTATATCGTCGTCAGATTCCTCGGACGAAGATTAATGGCTTTAGTGTAGGTTTTGTGGGTAAATATCTATGTAAATCCTCACGAGACTATAACTCGTCCACTAGGGTTGCCTAGGGGTTCAAATGCTTGATGCACATGCTAAGTGCAATCGTTGTTCCGTCGACAAGGAGTTAGATTTTGTGTTTCAATCAATGTAGTAATCAAAATTGCATGAATAAAGTGAATTACATCTTCCCGTATTCTGTTTTCTGTTGGGTATAACTACAGGTCGGCAAGGTTACATTACCGACTTTTCAACAGCCGAGAATGTTAGAAATTAATCGCATGCCGCCTATAAGTCAGCCGACAATGTTAGAAATTATTTGCATGCTGACTATGTGATAGACGGCATTGTAGGAAATATTTACATGCCTAATGTAAGATTGCTGGCCCAAGATAGTCGACATATTCTTCATTCAAAGACACTTCCGGCCTAAAAATGGTCGACGTTTTCTTCATCCGCGGACCATGCCGGCTGGACTTAGTCGTCACCTTATTCAAAACGTCGACAATGTCGGCGAAACTTAGTCGACACCTCATTCAAACGTCGACCTTGCCGATTTTTCACATTTTCAAAACCAAAATTTTTGATCGAAATCGAACTCATAAGACTGAATAAAAGGTTTAATCTACTGAATTCATAATTTCAAAATTTTAATCTAAACTCAATTAATTAACCTAATCAAAAAATTTAGTGTTAATTAAAGAAGGATATATGAGCCATTTAAAAAATATATAGTTAAGGGATGGCCTATTTTACTTTTAAATGTTTTGAATTTTGTCTCATTAAATATACCCCAATTAATCTGGGTATATCCCATTAAAACCAGGTTTCATTTCATCTCTTTTTTTCTTTTCTTTTTTCCCCTTGATAACGTCCAGTGCCATTTCTCAAACTTTTTCTTTTTTTTCCGAAGCATGAAACGTCTAGTTCCCTAATCTTCAGATGTACATATGGATGGTGTGGAATTTGTTAAAGCTCTTGGTTTAGGTTTTGCTTAAAGAAAGAATTTTGTTGGGTTGTCGTCATTCACGTGTAGTGTGCTGTAGTATTGACCGTTAAGATCTCGTTGCTGTTGAGACTTGAGACCTTCTGAATTTGATTGATCTAATGTCCCTTTACCTTTCCTGTCACGTTTTTTCCGGCTATTAAATTGTTAAGAGTGAAAAAGAACCCCTGTGCCATGGGCAAACAAATCATTTTATTTTGTTTTTACATTTCTGTCCATATACAATCTAAACATTTACATTTCCAATAATGGTGGTTCCATGAGGTGGGTAGTCTTTTTTTTCTCTGTGCACTAATCAATGTGTGACGGCTTAGAAGAGTGCAGTGGTACTTTAGGTGCAATACCGTGTTTACTTCCGAGTAGTACCGGATTATTGGCACCAAAAAATGGGTATACTACATAATTTTGAGCAATCAATTTTAACTGGACAACCAAATCGGTTTTAGATAAATTCAGTTTATGAAACTTATAAGAAACTGGAAAACAATGTCTAACACGTATTTGTGATATACGGCATCTTTCTATGTAATTTCTTTTCGCTTTTTTAATAATATCGTACCCTTTTTCTCTCAAAAAAATATTTTCTTATTTAAGTTTTTCACAGTTGGCATATGAAACAATAACATAGTCCATATGAAACGTAACACTTACGGTGTTAACATTTAAGACCTATTTTTTACCTTTTTAAGGTCAAGTCCTATAGGACGTCCTCACAAAACTCCGGACACTTGCCGCATCATCTAAAAATGTTATCTAAGTTTTACGATTCGGAAGGGATAGAAAACCTAAGCAAGACATTGTCTCTAGTTTAAAATTTTCTTTTATTATATATTTCCTCCGTTCTCTTTTAATAGGCCAGTTTCTATAAATAAAAATTTCAAAAAAATATGCCAGTTTCCTAATTGGGAAAGTCAAATGTTATTTTAATTTTTGGGACCACTTTTCTCTTAACTTCTTTTGATGACAAGTGTCATGTGGACCACTTCACTTTAATTCTTTTGCTAACAAGTGTCATGAGGACCATTTCATGTCACTTCTTTTATTGACAAGTGTCATGAGGACCACTTTCAATGATTAATTCTCTTAATTTCCTTAAATTTCGCTAAAAACAAAACTGGCCTATTAAAAAAGAACGGAGGGAGTATTAAATAAATACAAAAAGTGGGACAGTTACCTTATAAATGCACGGATTTTATTAATATTATTTATTTATTTTTATTTTCTAGATTTTATTAATTTCTTTTTTGTTGATACACTTGTCTCTTTAAAAGAGAATAAGAGGACCCAAAGTTAACAAGTCCGGCTTAAAAACACCCACAACATCTTTGAAAAACAGAACAAATAAAACTAGGCATATTTCCAATCCAAATGCCCTCATTACGTAGATCCAACTCAGTAGCCAAACGTGCCCATCTCTCAATTCCCAGATTTCCGCAACATTGTTGTTATTCTTGAAAATGTGCTTGCTAAAACATGCAATAAAAGCTCCAGCTCCATCTCTGACAGTTCCACCAATTTCCAGCATAACCAAGATTATTACAACAGCCATTAGTAGTGATCTTACAAATTCCTGACTTGGAGTTTGCCAAATAATGTTGATCTCCCTTTCATTTTGTTTACCTGAATATGACATTATGAAATTCATTAACTAGTCTCAAGGCATTAGCAAGCGCCCAGGTAGCATTGAACTTTGCTTTTGAAAAAACAAACTTGTTCCTATATATCCAGATCCCTCACAAGATAAAAGAACAATCATCTGTCCACCTGCTAATCTTATTCCAAATAGACCACACGCTATTGAAACCAAAAAACAAGTGAAAATGAGTCTCAATGTCGTTGCTACACAAGGCACAACCAAGATGAATACTAATCCTTTTTCGATATAAATTTTTATTCGCACTTATTTTTTTTTATGGCATATTATACTCTATCCATAAGATTCTCTTATAAGTAGAAATTTGTTACCCAGTGTATTGTGTAAAACAAATAAAAAATTGTTACCTACAAATTTCATTTATTAAGCATTTGAAGAAAGAAAGTACTTTTTGGATCCTCCAAATTCAATCCTTTTGCATTAAAAATACTTTTTTCAATCCTCCAAATACCCTGTCAGCCATAACTGGACAGGAAATAACCTAAAAACAGTTTTAACATAGATGTAACGATTCACGGTAACTCTCTTTATGGAACAAATGGAAATGGTGCTCTTTTATATATATATATGACACGAGGGAAACCTCTTTTTCCAAAAGAAAAAAAAAACAATCCTCGAAATTCAAATAGTTAAGTTGTTTAGCAACGGTCAAATGGGACACGTATGGTAATTCTCTGATCTTCTTTCCGGTGTTTGTTGTCTTTTCTTATTCTCATTCTTTTTCTGATGCAAAAGAAGGAACAAGAAGAAAGTGATATATATAGAAGTAATAAAAAAGGAGAAGACTATAAATCTAAAAAGAAACCTATCGGCAGGTATCACTAGGTCAAATCTGGCGGTAAAATTTCTCTATACTAATTACCGTAACAGTACTAGTATGTAACTTCACCGACAATGAATACCACCGAATTAAAGTTCACCACTTCGGTTAGTGAATAGTGACAGCGGAAAAGTAAAATCTAAAAAAAGCCAAGAGTTTTTAATAAATAGTGGTACTAGTAGCGGAAAACGCTTATTCGTGTTTTCTGCTTCTTCTTCATCATCATCTTCTCTATAATCTTCGAGAGAGATTTGCTGGATCTCTGAAAATGGCTTCAAAACTACTGTTGGTTCTAGTATTCATCCTTGATCTCATAGCTTTTGGTCTTGCTGTTGCAGCTGAACAAAGAAGAAGCACTGTAAGTACAGCTCCTCTCTTCTTCTTCTTCTTTCTGTTTTTTCAAACTTCAGAGATGTATGTTTTGTTTAATCTCTTCCCTCATTTGTTATATTTTCACAGTTTTTCTTTAATTTGTTGATTTGTTTGCTCAATGGTTTGAACTGGATTTTTAGGTAAGAAAATGACAAGTAAACACCCAATTTGCTTGAGATCTAAGATTAATTAGTTGGTGGAGTGTGGAATGATCTTTGTTTCATTTGATTTAGAATTTTATTTCTCAACAATTAGTTCCTAATCTTCAATAATTAGTTTGAGATCTTGTTTTTCTTTTCTATTTTCTTTTTGGTATGGATAGATTAGATTAGACCAATGTTTTTTTAGATTCTCGTTATTAATGTGTGAGCTGGTACATTTCAATATAAAATAATGTATGAGCTGATTCAGGAGTTGAAGATTTTGTAAGAGATTATTATTCTTCATTCATCAGAAATGATAAATAGCAATGCTTCTTCACATGGGATCCATGTGACCAAATGGACAAATATACAGATATATTGGATTATCAACCACATTCTCACGGACCTAATGTACAAACACCTACGTGGATAGTTTGCCGGATAGAAAATGGGGAGATTAAAGTAATGAATTCTCTTCTTCTTTTTCGCATTCTAAAATTGCTTATTTTTCTGATCTTCTTTCCACATAAAAAATTTCCCTTGGATCTAGTGGAGGAGAGGTTATCTTAGCACGTATCAGAATCTAATTTTTAGCAGAAACACATTCTATTTCACCAGTTTTACAAAGTAAGGGATGCTTGTGCATACATTCACAGTCTACAATTCTGTATGCTCTCACCTAATTTCTGGAAATGTTTTCTGGCAGGCCATTGTCGTTCAGGATAAAGACAAAAATTATGACTACTGTGTCTATGACTCGGACATCTCCACCGGCTTGGGTGTTGGCTCATTTTTGTTCCTCTTGGCTAGTCAAATTCTTATAATGGTGGCAAGCAGATGCTTTTGCTGCGGTAAATCTCTAAGACCTGGTGGTGCAAGAGCATGGGCAATCCTCCTATTCATTGCTTGCTGGTATGTAACCATTTTCTGGAACTGAATCTTACATGCAAAATTGGAAATTGTTGATTAAACAAATTTTTATTGATGTATGATTAGTGACTTCACATGTTCTGCTACAAATGTGCCTAAACCATTAGAATTTCCTGTCCAAAATTTAACTCGTACGCTTTTTTATTTTCACGTCGATGCTATATTGATATCATAGGCTTAATACTTGAGTTATCATATAGTTATAAGAGCCCGTTCGGTTGAGAGAATTAGAATTTTAGGAATCCAATTCCTAGGGAATGCGCCGAATTCCTTGAACCGAACGGGGCAAATGAACTCCATGTAATTGGGAATTTCAATTCCTAGGGATCCAATTCCCTCCAAAATGATAGATTTCCATTGCATTGGTCCAATGATGCAATGGAATTGGATTCCGGGGTAATAACAATGGTAATTGGATTATCTCAACCGAACATGAATTTTTTTGATTGGAATCAAATTCCTTGGAATCCAATTCCAAGAATTGGATTACCCCATAATTGAATTCCCAGGATTCTAATTCTCCCAACCGAACGGGCTCTAAGTATAGGTAGCGACTAAGCCTGGAATAAGGGATACTAGAAAGGAAGGGTAATCACTAGTCTGTGTTTTAAGATCAGGTTCTTCTCTATTTGTGGGTACCCTTCAACTTTTTTGAGATAGGAGTTAAATAGGTATTGGGTGCCGGTCACTTTTGTAGTTTGATGTCTCGTGTTATCCACCGTAAACCGTTTTTGTTGTGTATTTCATCAATGTATAGCTCGCTGGTGCCTGATCTTCTATTTTGCATTTTATTGATAGCAGTTGACTATCTAGATCCTTGGGGTTATCTTCCTCTGAAGAACGCAACTTTTCATGCGTTCTTAATCGAGGTTAATTAGACTTCTTGGTTTTCTCTGCAACTAATTGTATAAAATTGAACATCCGTAGGGCAACATTCTTTATCGCTGAAATATGCTTGCTTGCTGGGTCCGTGAGGAATGCATACCACACCAAGTACAGGAATCACTTTGCAGTCGAGAAGTATTCTTGCAACACCGTGAGAAAGGGAGTGTTTGGAGCAGGTGCAGCTTTCATTGTATTCACAGGGATACTAACAGAAATCTACTATGTTTGCTATGCAAGAGCGAAGGATGGTTTCCAAGCACCCTATGGCAGAGATACTGGAGTTGGTATGGGCACCTACAGCTAATCCTACTTAGCCAGACCACCCAAACAATTAAGAAAAGCAAAAACATAGTAATGTGAAGACTTAGATTGTTCCGATTTCTAGATAGTACTTATTTTGAGTTGCCATTTCATATATGCACGTTCATGGGGAAATAGAAAGTATGATGAAGACATGTTATGTGTAATTTTTGTTCTCTCTGTGTGTTCTTTATTTTTATACCCTGAGATCAGATGGGATGATGTTATGGTTGTTGTCGTCACGGATTGGTTCATTCATTTTTATAAACACGATACTGCTCTGAGAATTGTTAGTTTTTCATAACTATTTTGTTGATCCTATCGAGTTATTACTACAGTTTTTCCTAACTATTTTGTTGATCCTATCGAATTATTACTACTTGAATAGCAACAGTGATGTTTTTTGTTCTCATCATTTCCACTCCTACAGTCGGGATATAGTAGCACTCTAAATGAATCCATTACCAAAAACCAGGTTCCAGATTGTGTATTTACCCGTGTCCCTAGGGTGCAAGTCGGATATGGTGCTTGACTGGAGGGTTTTGCAGCCATCATGGTTATTCCCTATCAACAACACTGGTTTAGTGTTGGACGACATTTTATTATAGAGATCTGCAGTAGTTTATTGGAGATGTTGATTGTGTAGGGAAATCAAACAAAGCAAGCGGAACACCTCAATCACCATAGGGAGAGACCGGTGAAAGCCTTCCATGAAAATATTATCCGACTCACTGCAATTCATATGTAGTGATTCAGTTATTTATTTATTATTATTTATTTTTTTTGATACAATCAGCGGTTAATATGTACGACCCTATTAGTCACTTTGTATGTCAAATAAAAAATGTCACAGTGCAATCCATGTGTTACGACCCAGGGCGAGTTATATCTACTCAGAAGAGCAGAGATAAGTTCACATACTACGATTGGAACTAAAAGATAAAGCGGCCAAAAGAACTAGTTTTGACTATTATTAAATCAGAACTTGTGTGCATTTAATAGGATTCTGAGTCTCCACTGTGTTTCTAAACTGCTTCTCATACCCAAAATGCAGGTGAAGGATGGCCGATTGGCTGCGGGTATCGGAATCATGCATAAAACTATACTTATTCCGGCGTTTGGGCCCAACGTCTCCAACATATCTAGGCTTATCTGGGAATTATATAAATGTCCTCCTTTTTCACGGGCTTCACAATTACCCTTATGACACAATCAATATACCTCTCTCAATCCAAAGCGCATCAGGGGTCCATTAAGAAATACACGAGATTACATTTATACCCTTTATATATACTTATTAATCTATAACAAAAAATCAGTTATCAACGGAAATAAACCAGAACCGGAGAGAGAGAGAGAATTAGTTCGTCATCTCCGAACCAAAAATTTCGAAATTTTTTCTGAGAAATCCAGGTTTTCAATCAGTAGAAGATTTTCCTTCAACGACGTTCATCATCTTCTTCTTCTAATAAATCTATCTTCATTGATTTACAGAGAGACTCAGTTCGTCAGCTCATAAAAAACAATTTCGAAAAATTTTCTACGAATTCTAGGTTTTCAATCACGAGAAGTTTTTTCTTCAGCTCATTCATCATCTTTTTCTTCTACTAAATCTATGTTCAATGATTTAATCTTTCGATCCGTTAAATCTGAGATCTGAATTGAGTTTCTTCATCAACAACAGATTCAACCGAAAATTCTCGATCTGTTTTTCTTCAACAAATTGGTAATGGTGATTAGTGATTGAAGATGAGTAGAAAATTATATGATGTTTGCATGTTCAATTTGTAGTTTCTAAATCTTCAATTTCTAAATTCATTTTTTTTTTTTTGCTTTTTATGTTGCAGAAAACGAGTTCTTTGAAGCTTGATTTGATTCTACTGGATTTGATTAGTTCATTTACATACTATTTGGATTCGAAATCGTTATTCATCTCTCAAACAGGTATTATTCAATTCTTCAGTCTGCAATCTAAGGTTGTTTTTTTTTTTGAATTTCTGTTGTTTTACTTAGGTTTATAATTCATTAGTTTTGTTGATCTTTTATGTTCTGTTGCTTCAATGTACTTTGCATTGTGTGGATAAATTATTAGTAGTTTTTTTGAGAATACTGATAAATCAGTTTTGGTATAAATTTAAGTTTGATGTTAGTGTAATCAATTAGAAGTTTCAATTTAGTGTTGATAAAATCAGTTTACTATCTAACCTTCGACAGTGAATATAACTTTCACGAGGGGCCGCAGCCCCCGAGTGATTCGCGACGTAATTTGAATTTGTAGCTTAGGTTAGGTTTATGCTTTTTCTTATGGTTTGCAATGAATTTTTTTAACGTGGAGCATGTATGTTCATCGATTGCATACTAATGCGATGTGAAGTAACATTTTATGATTTTTTTATGTTGTTCTTTTGTAGAAAAATCTTTGTTCTTGACATAGATTTTTCATTGTTGACACTGAAATATCCAGATTATTTGTACCAATGTTATATAACATTGGTTGTTGATGCAGTTTTGTTGAATCAACTTTCACTGTTGATGCAAATAACCTTGATAAATTTCTGATTATGTTTGTTGATGACTGTTTTATTTGTATCAACATTGGTTGTTGATGCAGTTTTGTTGGGTCAACTTTCATTGTTGATGCAAATAACCTTGATAAATTTCTGATTATGTTTGTTGATGCCTGTTTTATTTGTATCAACATTGGTTGTTGGTGCAAATAACTTGGATAAATTTCTAATTATGTTTGTTGACAGATTATGTTGTCAACATTGGTTTGTTGATCTAAAATTTTGTTTTTGTTTTTATTTTCTATTATGCAAATAACCTGTTATGTTTGTTGCAGGCGAAAGATGGTTGCTGCAGAGTTCACATTTTACAATATGATCGTCTCGCATGATGTTTCTGAATCAACTACAGTCAGTGACATGATAAGTATTGTGAAGCAATACTGTCCTAATGTCCCTGAAGACCTTCTACTGTTTGGTTACACTGTAGATGGAAGATCACATGTTATTAGTCATGATTTGGAGTTGAGGTTTTTCATTCACTACTGCATTTCGAAAGGCATTGATGTTGTGAAGTTTAACATCCAGATGAAAATTTGTGTTGATTATGTTCCTTCTTCTTCTTCTTCTGTTGGTCCTTCTTCGTCAACATCAAGTTGTGTTTCAAACAATGAATTGGTTGTTGTAGAAGACTTGATGGGTGATTCATCTTTGATCAAAAGGGTCCCCAAGAAGTCAGATGCTTGGGCCAACATCTTAACTGGAGTAGGGCAGGTTTTTGAGAGTAAAATTGTTTGTCGTGATAGTGTTAAGAAGTACGAATATCATAGTGGTTACAAACTTGACGTACGTAAGAGTGACAAGAAACGTTACACTGTGCAGTGTAAGAACAAGGAAAGTTAAAGTTGTGGCTGGAGGTTTCACGCATCTCTCGTTTCCAATACTAAAGGTGTATTTCAGTGCAAGAAGTTTCACGGAGAGCATTCATGTGATTTAGCTTCTTCTGATCCCGTAAAAGTCAGGATGACGAAGTCTTTTCTGAAGGATATCTTAGTAGATGAATTTCGAGCATCAAAGAATAAGAAGACTGCAGATGATGTGCAAGATCTGCTTCATCTGGAATATGGTATGATCTCACGTATAGTCAGGCATACCATGGTTTAAATTTCACTAAATAGTTTCTTTGGGGTGATGACATCAAGTCTTATTCAGACCTTGTTTGGTATAAAGATTCAATTGAAAGTTGTAATCCTGGTAGCGTCGTCAAGTTTGAGTATGATGGTGAAACGAAGCAGTTCCAGAGGTTTTTTGTTGCTTTCGAAGCTTCTATTACTGGTTTCAATAAGTACTGTCGTCCGATGTTGTTTATTGATTGTACTTTTCTCACTGGGAAGTTTAAGGGCGATCTTATCGTTGCTTGCGGGAAAACTGGTAACCAAGGTATGTTTTTTAATCTTTTTGATCTTTTTTAATTATTAAGTGTTTCTGTTGATGACAAAATAACTTTTGTTGTCTGATATTTCCCTGGATTTCAATTATATGAATCACATAATTTTTGTTTCCCATAAATATTGTTATTGATCCCATATTTCTGTATTAACTTTTGTTGTAGGTTCCTAGTTTCTATTGTTGATCCCGTAATTTCAGTTTGTTGATTCCATAATTTCCATAACTTTGTTGTTGATTCCATAATTTTAGTTGTTGAGCCCATGATAGTTGTTGTTGATCCCATAGTTTTACTTGTTGATCCCATAATATGTTTTGTTTATCCCATAATTTTAGTTGTTGAGCCCATAATCTCACTTGTTGATCCCCTAATATGTGTTGTTGATCCCATAATTTCAGTTGTTGATCCCATAATTTCATTTGTTGATCTCATAACTTAGTTGTTGATCCCATAATCTCACCTGTTGATCCCATAATATCTGTTGTTGATTCTATAATATTTGTTTTTTCACCCCATAACTTGTTCATGCATTTCAGTTTATTGGGTCACTTTGTGATTTTTCGTGTTTTTTTTTGTTTGTTGTAGACATCTATCCAGTTGCATTTGGAATTGTTCCTTGTGAAAATTATGACATTTGGGAATGGTTCTTAACCAATTTTAAGGGTATTATCATTGAAGACCGTCCACTGACTATCATATCAAACCGTGGAGCTGGGCTTTTGAAGCATGTCCCTCTTGTCTTTCCAAAAGCTTACCATTCTTTCTGTTTGTACCACATGAAAGGTAATATTCCGGTTCCAAAGGGAAAGAGTAGGCAAACTGCTGTGAAGCTGTTTGAAGAGTGCTACACTGCGTTAACAAAGGAGAAGTTTTATGTTGCTTCCAAGAGTATGAGCAATCTGAAGATGGATTCAGTTATTGATTGGATGGTAAAGATTCCGTTCAAGAACTTGGCTGCTCATGCATTTCTAGGAGAAAGGTTTGGTGAGAACACATCAAACATTGTTGGGAGTTTTAACAGTGTGATTAAGCATGATAAGAGGCTTCCTTCACTTGAGCTTCTAGATTCTATTCGTGCTTATGTAATGGAGCAGAACTACCAGAGGAAGGTTGAGTATGGTAAGTGGACTGGAAAGCTTACTCCCCGGATGCAGGCTAGGCTCAACAAGAGGGTGACTGATTGCCGTTTTTACAAGTTCCTTAGATCAGGTGGTAAAGTTTTCGAGATCATTTATCCTACTGGAAAGCACTTAGTCGACTTGGATGCTAAGATTTGCACTTGAAATTGGTGGCAGAAGCATAGTTTCCCTTGCACCCATTAGATGAAAGACATGTTGCATATTGGGCCAGATGAACCTTACAAGTACATCATACCATATTATACCACCGAGTACTATAGAGGTTTGTATGCTCGTCCTATCTATCCTATTCCCGACTCTGAGAGGCCTCCTAAAATCAATGAGGAAGGTTATGTTTTGCCTCCCAATGGTGGTCGAGCGTTAGCTGGAAGGCCAACTACTTCAAGGTATAAGGGATCACGAGAGAAAGTTCGCAAGAAAAGGAAGTGTGGTCGGTGTGGAAGATTTGCCTTCCACAACCGTCGTAGATGTCGCAGAGCTCCTTTGGCTCCTCGTGCACCAGTGTTCCGCATGGAGTCTAACTCCAGAATGATCAACTTCTTTAGGAGGATGTTGTTCTGAAGTATCAGTAATCGTAGTATACTAGTTATGATGTTTTCCTATTTTTATGAACTTCTTTTTTTTACCTTTTTATGCTAGTTCTTTGATGATTAACATGGATGTTAGTTCTTTTTATTGTTTTTCCTATATTTTCTTGTTGGATAAATTTTGTTTTTAATTACATACATTCTGTTTTTTATTTCTTTATGAATGTTATTCTTGTCAGTTTATGTCAGTTTGCAGGTTTCAGGTTTGCTGTTTTTTTTACAGGAAAAAGTACTATGTAAACAATATCAACATATCAATGTTGATCCAAGTCATGGCATCAACTTCCAATGTTGATTCCCATTACTGGATCAACTTCCATTGTTGATGCTTACTGAAAATAAAAAAATTTCATGGTTTCATCTGTATATATATACAACTCAACTCCATCAACTGTACATACCTGCAATCTTTACTAGGTAAACAGTATCAGCATTGATATGTTGATACAAGTCATGGAATCAACTTCCAATGTTGATCCCCATTACAGGATCAATTTCCATTGTTGATGCTCAATAAAAAGAAATTTTTTTCATGGTTTCATTTGTATATATATACAACTCAACTCCATCAGTTGTACATACCTGCAATCTTTACTAGGTAAACAGTATCAACATATCAATGTTAATACAAGTCATGGCATCAACTTCCAATGTTGATCCCCATTACTGGATCAACTTCCATTGTTGATGCTCAATAAAAAGAAAAAAATTTCATGGTTTCATCTGTATATACAACTCAACTCCATTATTTGTGCATACCTGCAATCTTTACTACCAACATTCATTCACTTTGATAACAAAACCATTCATTCACTTGAAAATCACTTGATAACTAATACTAATTAATATTAATTCATAACGAACTAGTACTCAACATATCCTCAAATTGTTTCAGAACATAAACAGAGTTTCAGACATAAATTTACAGTAACTATAATATGTCTTGATAATCAATTAGCAGACCTTCACAAATTAACTAAATTGCTTACCAGCATATGTAAAACTACACCTAAGTGTGTTTGCACTAGTCGAATGGTTCAACAGAGTCTTGTATATCGAATGGTTCAACAGAGTCTTGTATATTGAGTATCTCTTTGACCGAGTCTGTAATTTCTTGTACTTGCTTACCTTCTAATGGTTCAACAAAATCTTGTATGTTGAGTACCTCTTTGACTGAGTCTGTAAGTTCTTGTACTTGCTTACCTTCTTCAGAAGTTGGTTTCCATGCATCAAATTCAGCTGACATCCTGGCAGCCATCTTCTCTCTCTTCTTGTTTATCTTCTCATGGTATGCGATGCTCCTACCATCTAGATCCCAGCAGTCCCCACGCTTGACCAAACATTTCATGAACATGCAGATGTGAATTGTGCAGTCCAAACTTTGTTGCGGTGGTACCGTGTAATGGTCTAAAATTGTAGTTACTGGTTCTCCTGTCTCAACATATTTTACACCCATTTGCTTCAGGAGAGGAGTCAATGGTTGTACCATGACATTTTACTGCTCGTTGTATCCTTTGTAGTGATAAATAGTGTTGAAAATCAACCATCTTCCACGTATCAACGTAAGAAGCACCCAATGGAATGGTTTCTGATTCCTGTCTTGTAGACACATCGGTATCAACAGTATTGCGTCATCGTCGTCCACTGGGTAATTTTTCCTTAACATTTCTGGAATCCCACATTTGTCCACTTTGTTTGCATCTTTTCTAGCTAATGCACCCCTCATTATTTGCTGGATCATTTTCATGGCATTTAGTTTGTTTTTACAGATAACAACAATAAGGTTTCAACTATGATAATATAGAACTAAATAAGTTTATGTAACAAGTTATTGAAAACAAAGATTAAGAGTTTTCGTTACTTACATAAGCATTTGTAGACAGAATTAAGTGCCTCTTCCCATAATATGCTGGCTTAGATGGATTTTCCATCTTTGAATTCAGCATGTTGATGTAGTAATCAACAATCTCGTTGTTGATGTTCTAGTCATCCATTAGTGCTCGGATATGCCTTCCATAGACGATCTCTTCCACTACATTGTTGAAAAAAAAGCTACATGCTCTGGTACTGCATTTGCAAAGAATAGGTTAACTCCCTGATATAACATAACATATTATTGTTGAAGCATTATTATCTTGACATAACATATATTAGAAATTCTAACTGCAACTTCGATTTACAATTGTTTTTCGCAGATGTTGCATGGCATCAACTTTCATTATTTATACCTATGAATAAACAGACAATTTGTTACACAGTTACATACCTTTCCGTTGCTTTCTCAAAGAATGGACGAAGGACATTTTTTTCTTCCTCAATGCAGGATTTCCAGAGTTTGAGATTTTCTGGCTTCTTCAGTTTCTTTGGCTCAGGCGGCGTCACATCAATGTAATCTTCAAGGTCGATTATTTCTGGTTCTTCTTCCTCCCCCCTTCTTCTTCTTCTTCTTCTTCTTCTTCTTATTTACCTCTCCTCCTTTGTTCATATTCTTCACTTTACCTTCAGGTGTGTATTTATTTGGCGCATTCCTTGATGACCTTGTGTTATAGCTCCTTGCTCTACCAGTAGCTTCAGACTGATTCCTTTGGCTTTGCATCGCTTCAGAATCATCATCGTCTTGGGTGGTGTCTTCGTCTTCAGTTGGTCCATCAATTTCCTCTAATTTGAATAGAACTTTAATCCCTTCCAACACATTATCGTTATCCGGAGTTTCAGAATCACCCTCTTCTGTTTTCTGTGTAGGAGTATATTCCGTTTGTTGAGTCGGAGCATCTTCCGTTTCTGGAGAAGTAAGAGTAAATATTCCGGCAGCGATCGCACTGAAGTTTGGGGTAGTACCTGCAGGGAAATAATCCAATTAGATTAAACAGTATCAACATATCAATGTTGACCCATTGTTTTTTGGGATCAACAATTATTGTTGGTTCTTCTATGGGATCAACTTCCATTGTTTACCCCACATTATTGTATCAACTTCTATTGTTGACACTTACAAAAATAAAAAAGTATGCATGGTTTTATCTGTATGTACAAAGTTAATTCCATTATCTGTAAACGCTAACACTCATTATCTTCTTTATAACAAACCAATCATTCATTATTTGTTGATCCATTGCTTTCATGGATCAACTTTCATTGTTGACACTTAACAAAAAAAAAATCCATATAAACAACTTAAACAAATTAATTCATAACAAATCAATAGATTATCCAAACTGGTATAACCTAAACATACTTGCATACAATTCTTAGAGTAACTAATATGTCTTTCAAATTTATTACTTCTTCAACTGAGTTAAAATAGTACTGCAGGGACATAATCCGATGTTCTGGACGTATAATGTTAATTGGAGGAGTTGAATAAACAACTGCATCTCCCACGATCTCCACTTCCTGCATGTTTGTACTCCTTTCTCCTTTTTTTTTACTTCATTCTCCTCTTCTATCTGTTGAGCTGAGTTACCAATCTCTGCAACCACAGTACTGATCTGAATATCTTTCTCCTCTTCTAACTGTTGATCTGAGTTACCAATCTCTTCTATCACATTAGCTATTTGAAGATTTTCTTCTTCTTGTCTTCTTTTATCTTCTCTTCCTGCATGGAAGCCCTTCTGCCAGTTTTTCTTCAAAGCATCCGACACCGAAGGCTGTACCTTGAATTTTAGTCAAGTCTGATAACCCTTCTTAAAGCTTTTTTCCAAATCAGTTTCACCTGCATCTGAAAGAGACAGTGCCAATTGACTTGATTCTTGTTCTTCTTGTACATTAAAGTCAGCTTCATTTTGATTTTCAGATGGTTCTCCATTTCTAACAGCTTCCAACTCAGCTTCATTTTCCTTTTCAGATGGTTCTTCACCTTAAGTTAATTCAGTCTCAAGTATAGCATTGGATGCTCTTCTGAATTCCTTTTGAGTACTCTCTGATCTTGCTCCTTGAGATGATTCTCCTTTTCATTCCATAACTTCACTTCATTAGAAATATTCTCAAGTCTCTCTTCTTCTCCAGGCTGCAACTGAATCATGTGCTTGTTGCTGTCAATTATTTTCTTCATGAATATTATGTTGCTCATCAATGCCTTTGCTTGGCCCTTCCTATGATAAGTTATTTCCTGATTTTCAAACTCAAGAAACATGTTTTGTCCTTCCAGATTCTCATTCATATGCCTCTCTATTTCCAACTCTCGTGCTGGTGCCGACAGACCAATCAAATACATCTCTTCATCTGTCACAGAATCAACAAAATCTTCATGAACCTGCAAATCGACATAAAAATATAGTTAGCAAAATATATTTTTTGAAAATATTTTTTTTCTCACTTTTTACCCATAATATATCTTTCACGAGGAGGCGTAGCCCCCGAGTGATTTGCGACGTATATGAAATTGCAGCAATATATAACTGGAGTACATTTCATATATGATGTCAACTTCCGTTGTTCACACAAACAAAATGTGGCACATTTAAGTTACTGTGTAAACATTGGTTGTTGACTGCATACAATTGTATCAACTTCTATTGTTGATACACAAAATATATTGTTGATTCCATTTATTGGGATCAACTTCCATTATTGACACAAACAAAATGTGGTACATTTAAGTTACTGTGTAAACATTGGTTGTTGACTCCATACAATTGTATCAACTTCTATTGTTGATACACAAAATCTGTAATACATTTCAGAATGCAACTCAGTATTCATTTATAATCACACGTAAAATCACACTTATTTTCCTAATCCTAATCTGAACCAGCTCTAATTTAAATACATAGATACAATAAATGTGCATAATCAATCTTTTTCTCTAGTAGATTTCATTTATTCTCTAATCAGTATACATACAAATGTATCAACTTCAATTTGTTGATACACAAACTTTGTTTGTTGACTCCCTAAACTGGTATCAACTTCCTTTTGTTGACATCATAAAAACTGAAATCTATTTGAAATATAAATTGATTAAATGAATATTTTACCTTATGAGTGAACCAAGTCATGTCTATTCCATTGTTAACTTTATCTCCAAATTCTTTTACCAGTTTTTTGCATATTGCATGTTGGCTCCATCTCAGGAATCTTGGAGTTGCGCTTTCAAAATTTGACCTCTTTGCAATGAATTTTTCTGTATGTTCGTAGAACCAATACTGCATACAGAGAATCAATGAGGTTAGTTTGACATACAATATGCATTTTACTATGTTCAAAAATAAACATTATATTAAATGAACTTCTTTTTTTACCGGCAGTAGAGTTGTGCAGCCAGGAACACTTCCATTGTTTCCTTTCTGCTTTCCAGTGTATTTAAGAAGATACTTTACTATGTTATCTGGCCATGAGACTTTGTCCTTGTTAAAAATATGAGGAAGCCAATGCTTTGCTATTCCTATTGCACCAGCATCTGTGAAGAAAACAACTGTGTACAACCACATAGCAAAAAGTCTCACAAAATGCTGTGGGTCAGACTCATATTTAGCTGCATCTTTTAGTTTGCGCTCAATTTCAGCCTTCGTTATTTTAGCACTGGTATCTTCATCTTCCCCTGGTCTGAACTTGTCTTTTAACCATGTAGTCACTACAGGATCATTCTTTTTATTCAGCAACTTCTTCAACTCTTCACTCTCGATGACCCTTCTTATCTTAAACATTATTGCAAAATCTCTTGGTTCTAGTGAGAACTCAGGAGCAGTTTCTTTTTTTCTAAACTTGAACTTGTTTGTTTTCTTATCAAATGCTCCAATAAGTAGCTGTATTGCAAGGACGATTTTAGTTAACCCTTTATCAGTCACTATGTCGATCATGTCTGCTGTGTAGAATGGGCTGATGAACTCCCAGAACGTACATTCCTTTAGTGCTTTTCCATTGATTGTCTTCTTCTTATTTTTGGAATCTCCTTCTTCAAACAGTTTGTATAGAAATTTACACATATCAACCAGCGGCATCAGACATGATTTGAACTTGGTTTCTTTCTTCCTTGACCTACCTGCATACATGTAACTCATTCATTTATTTTTTTTACTTAATATAGAATGAACTTAATTATATTGTAGCATACAACTCAAATCAATAATAATGTGTAATTCATTTAGTTTTACCTTTTAGTTCTTCCTCCGTTTCGCCATCTGCGGCTACTTTTTCTTCTTCTGATTCTGACTCTGATTCTACTTCTTCATCCTCTGAATCTCCTTCGTCTTCTTCTTCAACTACCACCTTTTTCTTTCCTTTACGTACTGCTTCTTGTTCATTTTTCTTCTTCTTCTTTGCTTCCTGTTCTTGTTCATTCTTCTTCTTGGTCTCCCTCTTTCTTTTTGTTGCTCAAACTTTTTTACTCTCTTGTTGCGATTCGTGTTCTTCTGAATCTCCTTCTGGTTCTTCATTTTTGCTATTTCTTCTTTTTTCAACCCGTTGTTGTTCTCCAAGCAATAACTTCTTATTAACCCTCTTCCTTTTGGGGGCTACATTTTCATCTATCGGTTGTGAATCATGTGCTTCTATACTCTTCGGATTTATCCTTGGTGATCTTATCATTCCTTTCACCTATTTCAAACAACATTAATCTAGTCAGCCATCTTATTCATTCAATAATCAAACAATAACAGTTGAACAGTTAGTAAAAAGGGATCAACATTTGTTGTTGATCCTATCTAATGGGATCAACTCATGTTGTTGACAACAATTTACTTGTATAACTTCTGTTGTTGATACCATCAAATGGTATCAACTCCTATTGTTGATTCCATTTAATGTGATCAACTACTGTTGTTGATCTCATTGTACCTGTATTATTATAGTTGGTTTTCAGTTTTATGGTATCAACACCTGTTGTTGAACCATGTTACTGGTATAATATGGCATCAACTACTGTTGTTGACACCAACAACAACAACTATACCGCAGTTTGTGCATATCTATCCTTACATGAAACAAAACAAACTTCAAAAACAAATTCTTCTATAACCAAAATAGATATTACATGACATTATTTTGTAAGTTATTAGTTGAGGTTCATTCATTCATTTAGAATCACTAACAACAATTACCATAACTTGTTCACATATAGACTTAGATACTAGTTTCATATCTATTTGAATATTGTAAAGCAAACTCCTGGGAAACAATTGTAGAATCAACAAAGCATTTTATGGATCAACTCCAATTGTTGACCCCATCTATTAGCATCAACATCATCTGAAACTTGTTTTTTTCACAATTTTTGTCATCAACATGTAAAGAACTTACACAACACACAGAACAAAGCATTTTATGGTATCAACTCCAATTGTTGATCCCATCTATTAACATCAACATCAACTAAACCTTTTTTTTACATAATTTTGACATCAATATACACATACAGAAAAACAAACACATACAGAGAACAACAAAGTGGGTGAAAATCAAAATTAACTGAAGAAATTATTTCTTACCTCTTTCATCTGAAACTCAAAATCAACTCCAACTAACCTAAAATCAAAATCAATCAATTAGATACAAAACTAAGTTGATATCAAGTCAAATAAAACATATTAGAAGCAGGAATTGATCATAAATCATACATGCAACAACTTTTTTTTCTTCAGAGAAATAAGTCTGATTTTGTAAACCGTAAGAAATCAACTTCAAAATGTTAAAAAAAACATCATCGGAACCAATATCTTCATCAATAACAGTAAGTAAAAGATGAGAATCGTCTTTACCTCTTTGAATTTTGTATTTGAATCTTCAAAATCAGTAAAACCTAATTTTCTATCATTTCTTCTCTTACTTTTTGATTATTGAAACTGAAAATGATTATAACCAAATCGGTTACTGAGTTATATATAAAACGACAGTTTCTTTTTCAGTTTTGATTGACGGTTTCGAATTTTATTTTCGATTCAAATTTTTTTTTCTGCAGTTACAGAATGAGATAGAAGAGATGAAGAAGGAGAGAGAGAGATCGTGCGTAACGGCTACTGGAGTAAATGACTCCCCAACGTTATAATCGTGATATTTATTTAGGGGCATTATAGTAACATACTTGTCCGTGTTTTTGAGGGGAGGGTATTATTATTTTGAGAGAGGCTATTTGTGTTGGGCCTCTATAATATGTGAATTTAATTAATGTACATTAGACTTATTTGGGTGCGACTACACCGGGAACGAGTCGAAGTGAATTGAGCATCCAGAAACTCCATAATGATTGTAGCAAGTGTCAACCCTGGAAACATATGCCTACCAGGCCCAGATAGAATGCAATCAAGGTTGGGAAAATTGGCACCCCGCCCCGCACATAGAGAAATACAAAATGATAACGGACAATTGGTGATTTGAACCAAACCGAGAAAAATTATAAGAAACTGAAGATAAACAAGCACACAACCACAACAGAAGATATATATGGTTCACCATTACAGGTTATATCCATAACCAACACCATTAGGAAAACTTTTATTATATAAAAATCATTACGTGCTCTTTTCCCCAACACACAAGAAACGACACAGACAGAAGAGTTACCAAAACATACCCGAGAACATCATTTCCTTAGAAGAAAACTTTGTTAACCATTCTTCAAACTGCCCTTACATCTTCTCATCTACCCTTCTTCATAGTTGCTAGTAACAGAAGAGAAACCTGGAAATACTTTAGAAACTTGAATCTTCTCTCTACAAGTTTTTCTCTCATACATATATTATGGTAGCGCTAGACGCTCCTAACAAAGAAACCAAAAAGCTAAGCACGAGGTTTTACCACTCTTCTAGGTTGGTCTGGCGCCATATACCTACAATTCTAGCCATATATAGAGAGAACACAAACCTGATCACCAAATATTAGTCTCCTAGGATTGGGAAACTCAAACTCTTTCTTAATTTAACTAGAAACTCTTTGCTTTCCTTATAATTCTCCACCTCGGATCATCCTTTCAAACATGAGACGATCACTGAAAATTACCCCATCTTTCAAGAGTTGTTTACTATCTCTATAAACTTGTAAAATTACTATGAAACTCGGACCAAAACACATTGACATTGATAAAAGTCTTCACACCATTTTCTACTTGAAGAATACTTGTGGAACTGATTATGTTTCACAAATACAATGAAAATATTCAATCACCATCAACAAATCATTGGAATCCACTGTTGATCATCTAAGAGAACCATCCAGAAGAATCACCTCTAGTTCCACCTAACCAGAAATCTAACAACATATTAAAATCTAACTTAGAAATGAAGAGTTAGCTTCAGAATCGTACTCTAGCATATGCAGTGGCGGAACTAAAGGGGGGAGGGGGAGATAACCTGGTTGTAACCTCCCTTATTCATGTAAAAACCTTAACATATTAGTAGTTTTTCCCTTGGCCAAATAAAATCCATTAAGTCAGTCCACCTGGTCCAAGTAATTTAGTCCACCAAAGCCCAAATATACACCTTACAAAATCAAAATCTTTAGATACTATTTTTTTTTTTTTTTTGTAGAAAGGCAGAAGAGACAAACAAAGAGGTTATTTTGTAGAGAGGAAGAAGAGAGAAACGGAGAGGCCAAGAAGAAGAGTTGAAGGGCTGAAATATTTGGTCTATCACTTTCACTAGTTTAGTCCATTACGTCCAAAAAAAAAATTGTCGCGACCTTCGGATGCCTTGTTACTTCACGATAATTAATTTTTTTTAGCCCCCTATGATTTGAAAACCTGGCTCCGCCACTGAGCACATGTCATGATTACCGTGTGTCTGAAGCAACCCATCAGACATATTCATTAATTGTGATTAACATGCTTAATCCTTTGAGATGTACTCAAAGCCATCAGTAATCAGATATACTCTTTACCACTAGTACACCCGACATACTCACTCAAAATATGTACTGTGTGGATGCTCATATTAGGGTTTACATGTTTTCGAGATCGGGCACATTATTGATATCACGTGCAAGCCACCAGTAACACGTTAACGTATATTTAACAATACAAATATATAATATCATATGCATAACTTCAAAACATTGCTGGACTTTCTTCTGCATGAGACATCAAAACCTCATCCTTTAAACTTTGTAACCCATTCTTTATGGTATATGATTACAGACACCCTTCAAGAAGTATATATGTATTCCACTTCATTCATACTTATTTCGTATCCTTATGCATATTACATCATAAAACCTAAAGGATGAACATAGACTCTACCAAGTTTAACATACAGTTTGTTAATCACATAAAAAATCCATCTTTTTGTGAACACCGATTAAAACATATTTCTTCATCCGAATAATAAATTATTAATATACAATATCAGGTCAATCATACATACCCGTCCAAGGCTTTGATACTAATTGTTGGGAAAATTGGCACCCCGTGCACACCGAAACACGGGATCACATAGAGCATTTGGTGATTTGAACCAAATAGGGATTGATAATATGAGAGTAACCTATTCTTACAAACTCATCCTTCTAGTATCCTACTTGATTAATTTATGGGAAGCCAACTCGTTTATAAAGGAGAGTAATCTAATTTGGTAAAATCTCTTGTATTTCCTTCCTTTAAAGTCTTCAGTGGAATTAAGAAAATTGTAGTAGTATCGGTGGTAGGAAACTAAACCGTATGTTTATTATCCATGATTAGGTTAAGTGGTCGAAATACTACCTTCTCCTTGAAAGTGAATTAGAGAATGCATATTCAGCGAGAAAGGGAGAAGGATCGGGACGTTCTCAACGTGAATTAGAGAATATAAATCAGAGAGGAGGGAAAAAGGGCCGTGATTAGGTTTAGTGGTCGATGGACGTCCGGATTTGTCCCACCTCTTTTGGACGGTGGGTCTGTCTTGAGACAGAGGAAATATTTTCTTATAATATAGATTGAAATAAATATACAACAACAAAATAAAAAGGACCAGGACGTTTTCAACGTGAATTAGAGAATATAAATCAGAAAGGAGGGAAAAAGGACTTGATTAGGTTTAGTGGTCAACGGACATTCGGATTTGTCCCACCTCTTTTGGACGGTGGATCTGTCTTGCGATAGAGAGAATGTTTTCTTATAATATAGATTTTTTAAAAATAAAAGTAAATAAATCCCAATTAAACACATAACTGAGGAGATAGAATGTCCGATTTTCTCGCGGCGAAAATGGTTTTGGGTTCATCTTCACGCAGCAGCAGGGAAGAGCAATGGATTGATGATCAACAACGTAAGCATACAAGTAAGGAAGATAGGTTTCAGTATCAACAGTCATCAAATCAGATTCATAAGTCTAAATATTGGGTTTCAGTTGTCTCAGGTAAGCAAGCAGCAATACAAGTAATGAAGTTGATAAGGAAAATGATGAAGAGGAATGGATTTCAGTAGCTCACAAACAGAAATCGAATGTAGTTCCTGCTTCTTCAATCAAAATAGAATGTGAATACAAATCCTTTGTTGTAAGCAAAAAAGATGGTGATATTCTTTTTAAGGAAGAGTCCAGAAACACAAAGATTTTGATCTCTTATTTGGATGAAAAATAATATGCGTAAAGAATCAAATATGGTTCTTTGAGAAGGGATCTGAACATATGCTTCTTGTTTGCGATAAGAATAAATATGGTGAATTTTTTCGTTTATCCATCTCTGATAACAAAAATAAGTATCACACTGTCATACCTGTTGAGAAGGGTATCAACAGGTAAAAGAGGTTTGCCATTGGTCGTGATGAACTATTATCTGGAAAATCTTCAACTACAACTTCAGAAGCTCATAAGGTAAAATAAGTTTTCATCTCTAAAGAAGTTACACATTCAAAGGTGTCTGCTATAGTGATTATTGAAGACAAGATGGTAGATACTCCTCAAAACAGTTAGGAGAATGCCATTATTATTGAATCCTCATACAATGGATTCATGGTGTAAATTAGAAAGGAGATTTCAGACCGTTTTCCTTTCTAAAGATTTCCTGTTTTCCTCTTCCAATTTTAGAAATCTTATGCTTAAAAAGGGACTTCGCATTTTCGAGGGTGGAAAATTAGCCTATATCCATGGTGGCCTTCTGTTAACACCATAACTTCTCCATCAAAAGTTGCATAAGGAACTTGTATTGAAGTCAAAGGTGTTCTATTTAATCTTGGATGCAATAGATTTTTGAGAATATTGGAGTCAAATTTGGGGGTCTAATGGAAGTCCATACTTCTACTTTAACATGGGAGGATGCTTCTGCAATTCGTCTATTGGTTCAAAATTTTGATCAACAGGAAAAAACTAGCTTTTTTCATGAACTTTAATCTTCATCAATGGTAGTCCTGATTAAACATTCAAAAATATATGGTTACCACTTCTAACCCTATAATTTTGAATTTTGGATCTTCTTCTTAGGATCTTTCGTCTTTCCAAATTGATTGGCCGAATATCCAGCAGTCCAAATCAATCTCGAATAATTCTAGCAAAGATTTGGGCATATAGAAATTCTCGCGCTTAGAAATAGGAAATAACACTCAACTACTTCTTCTGCAAGTTTGAATTTTAATTTGAATGAGACAATGAAGCCAAAATGTAAGGTTAGACGCATTTTAATTTTGGATCAGGGCATCTCAAAGTTAATTTTGGGACCACCATCAATTTTGAAAGCGCTTGTTTTTGTCCACCCACGAGTTTCGAATTTGGGCAGCCAAGCTCCAACGACTCTCTTAACCAACTTTTCCTCAGAAGAAGATGTGGATGAATATCTTAAGGAAGCGATCTCAATTCATTTTCTACAAAAATTAGATCCAAACGTCAGTGAAGTTGTTCTGGTGGATAATAATGCAATTTCATCTTATAGTTTCAACATTGGAATTCATCCTGTAGGACAATGTAGCAAGTCAGAGATAATGTAGATCCAATTTTGAGACAACAATTTAAAAACATTGTTACTCAGATGATTCAGTTAGGCCAAAAATTGGGTTTGTTTTTTAAAGACAATGAAGAGGAAAATGTAGAGGTGATGATGGACTAATTATTACTCATCTCCAGAACTTCAATTCAGAAAAAAGGTAAATTCACTTAGCCTTTTCTGATTCTTTTAAGGTTCTTGGTTTCTTGGGTTCATTTTTCATAGATTTCAGAATAATTTGTTGGAATGTAAGGGGTCTTAACGACCTTGATATAAGGGATATTATCAAGAAGAAAGCTAGAGATTGGACGCCTGGTATCTTGCTTTTGCAGGAACCTAAAATTCAACAGTGTAATGACTGGCAAACTTGGGGAAATAAAAATGTTAAATGGTCAGATTATTCCATCTGAAGGAAGATCAGGTAGATTGTTATGTTGTTGGGATAATTCAAAAATTAAAGTGCTTGATTCTCTTGTCAGTCACTATTCAATCACTATTCTATGTCAGATGTGTGATTCTAAATTTGAGTGATTTTCGTTGGTGTTTATGCTCCTAACTCTAATAACACTAGTGAAACAAAATTCTTCTGGAGAGAAATTGAAGAGGTTAGATTTGCCTTGGATGTTAGGTGGGGATTTTAATGAAATCAAATTCATTTATGAAAGATCCTCTGGAGGTGAAGTTACTGCTGGTATGAAGAAATTGAACAATTTAATCTCAAGACATCAATTGATTGACCTTCCTTTAAATGGTGCTTCTTTTACTTGGATAAATAATTAATTTCATAGTATTAGAAGCATAATTGAAAAACTTCTAATATCAATGGAATGGGAACAACAATATCCTAGAGTCATGCAACAAGCACTTTGAAGAACTTCTTCTGATCATTCTCCTATTGCTCTTCTTTGTGAGGGTGGTAAGACTGGTCCAGGGCCTTTTCACTGGAGTGTTTGTGGTTTTCTCATCCTGACTTTATTTATTTTATTACTTCTACTTGGTCTTGTTTTGTTGTTTCAAGTGGAGTTGGATTTTCTTTTTGTAAAAAGTTGCAACTTTTGAATCCCATACTCAAGTTATGGGCAAAGCAACATTTTGGTGACTTGGATAGGAGATTGGAAGAGTTAGAGGATGTTTTTGTTGGATGCAGAAGAGGATATCAACAATGATCTAACTGAAGAGAAATGGGATACAAAGCTGCAAGCTAGACAAGAATTTTGTAAATTGTTTATTCTTAAAGCAGAAAAGTGGAGGTCCAGAGCAAGAGTTACACATATACAGCAGCATGATATAACACCAAGTATTTTCACAGGATAACAACATAAATAAGAAGAAAAAGCTACATTGGTGCAATTAAAGTCTATAATGCTATGACTTATGATAATGAAGAGATTAAATATAGTATTGTGAAGATTTTCCAAGATATCTTTCAATCTCATCTGCAAGAAATGTCTCTATGAAATATATGCACTTCAACAGGATCACTGAAGAAGTTAAGTCTTGGATTGAGAGTGATATTTCTAAAGAAGAATGTTTGGTTGCTATGAAGATATTAGGTCAATCAAATGCACCAGGTCTAGATAGTTTTCTAACAAACTTTTTTGTTCTTGTTTGGGATGTTATTAAGAACGATTTGATGTTGGTTATCAAGAATTGCAGCAAAATAATTTCTTGGATTGGAGGATCAAAAATACCTTTATAGCTATCATTTCTAAGATAGACACCATTGAGGAGATAAAAGACTTAAGACCAGTAAGTCTTGTGCATGGAGTATATAATTATCTTCTAAAATCTTATCTGACAGATTCAAAAGTGTTTTACCAGATATCATTTCCTCTCATCAGGATGCTTCCATAAAGAAAAAACAGATTTTGGATGAAGTGCTTGTTGACAATGAACTCATAGATTCAAGAATTAGAAGTGGAAAACCGGGTTTTCGTGTGAAGATGGATTTTGAGAAGGCATTTGACCCGTTAATTGGGAGTTTCTAGATAAAATTTTATCTCTTATGGGTTTTGGAGACAAATGGAGGAGTTGGGTGAAGTGTTGTGTAGAGTATGTAAGATTTTCAATATTAATCAATTGTTTTCAAGCTTAAGGATTAGACGGGGAGACCCAATTTCTCCTTTTCTTTTCTCTTGGTGGGAGAGGATATCTCTTTTATGAATAAAAAAACACAAAAACACGTTTGATTTATGAACTTAAGGTTGATGAACGGTGGCACTCTTATTAGTCATTTGCAATTTACAGATGACACTTTGATTTTTCTTGATGTAGACACTAAGCAGATTAAGCACTTAATATTAATTCTTCTTTCTTTTGAGTAGCAAACAGGGCTTAAGATAAATTTTGCAAAAAGTAATATTTTTGGAGTTGCATTCTCTGGTGATCTTCTGTAGTTTTCTTCAGTTTTGGGGTGTTATACTGGCTCTTTGACAACTAATTATTTAGGTCTTCCTCTTGGTGATAAGAGTGGAGGTATGGATAAGTGGGACAAAATGTTTGATAAGTGCACAAAATATTTTGTAGGATGACAGAAACCTATTCTTAACAGAGCAGGTAAAATCAATTTTTTAAATAGTGTCCTTGCAAGCCTTCCTGTATATTATATATCCTTATTTGTTATGCCTTCTTCAGTTGCAAAACAACTTGAAAAAATTATGAGAGATTTTATTTGGAATGACAACAAAGGAAAAAAAATGCATTTATTCAAATGGCATGTTGTTAGTAACAGAAAAATATTTGGTGGTTTGGGTGTTAAATTTCTGAGAAAGATGAAGAAAACACTTTTATCTAAGTGACAATGGAGATTTGTTACAGAAAAAAAATTTGTGGAGGGATATTATTTCTGAAAAAAATTGCATTGAAGATTTAGGCTGGTTTTCTAAAACTCCTACTATTACTTATCGTATGTCTTTTTGGAAGGGTATCATGAAGTGCAATATAATCTTTAGAAGTCACATAAGATGCAAAGTTAATTTTGGCAGTGGTACCAGGTTTTGGATAGATAAGTGGCTTACTGAAGAACCTTTCTATTCTAAATATCTTAATTTCTTTGTTGTTTCCAGATCAAAAAATCTGACAGTGGCTGAAGTGTCTGGTTATGTAGAAGAGCATTGGAATTTGTTAGTTCCGAAGATTGAATACTCCAGCAAGACATGAGTTGATTAATCTTTAAAGAGACTTAAGTCAGGTTGTTCTCGATAGTGAAGAAGAAGATATTATTGTTTGTTCCATTGACAAAAAGGGTTTGTTTCCTGTTAAATGTACTTACGATGTACTTGTTAATACTGATATTGATACTATTCAGTTATGTATATTCAAGTATATCTAGGGTTATAAACTCCCTCTAATCTTATTCTTCTTGTGGACTTTAGCTCACAACAGTTTATCTACCAGATATATGCTTAGAATAAGAGGTGTTGAAGTTACACATACATGTATTTTCTGCGGTCAACATGAATCAGTTTCACATCTTTTCCTTCACTGTCAGTTTGCAGAAACAGTTTGGTCTCATTTTAAAGAAGAACCGAAATGGAACTTTGTTATGTTTGATGATATCTTCCCAATGTTATAACCCTGGAGAATTTCACTTCCTGTTAATTAACAAATGCAGATTTGGCACATGATATCTATAGCAATTATTTGAAATAAATGCTAGGGATCTCAATAAAAAAGTAAGCCATGTGGTTGCAGTTCATCAGAGGACAAAGTATACTCTTTTGACTTGGTGTCTGGTCTTAAAAGATCTTGAAACTCCTACATTTAATGATGTAATGGCTAGCGGTCAAAATTGTATTTTGATTTCCTTTAGCTTCAGAGGTAGTCTGTTACTTCTTTTGCGTATTTTATTTTCTTTTCTTTCTTTTCTTTGTAACGTTCTGAGGGTGGTACAAGCCTTTTGTACCAACTCTTTTTTATCTATAAATTCTTCTTTACCAATAAAAAAAAGTACTCCCTCCGTTTCAAAAAGATTGTCCATTTTGACTTTGTTAAAATATTAAGGAGACCATAGTATTTTACTTGACTACCTTTAGTTACTTACCTATTTTATTTTAATAAAAATAAAACTACCTAAAATTGTTAGAAGGATTATAAATGTGAAATATAAAAGGAAAATTAAAATATATTGAATTTATGGAGTATACACTTTACAATGAACTAGATTTGTGCCCGTGCTATGCATCAGACATTTTTTTTTCTTTTAACATGGTGTGTGTGGGGCTTCACCCATGCCCCATAACGATGCATTTTGGATTTGGTGTGCGCGGGGCTTCCCCCACCCCGTGACAATGTATTTTTGATTTGGTGTGCGCAGGGCTTCGCCTGCCACGTGGCGATGCATTTTGATTTGGTGTGCACGGGGTTTTTCCTGCCCCGTGGCGATGCATTTTTGATTCGGTGTGGTGGGGCGAAGATATTAAATAGGTAGAGAAAAGATACGACATATTTTTTTTGAAGCATAAGATATGGAATATGTACGGATTTAATTTATTTTATCCTTTTATTTTCGCAGAAAATATGCGTGAAATATGTGGATTTTTTTTCCTTTATGTGTTAATTTGGAAAAAAAATCCTAATATGATAGGTACCCAACTTCTGAATTGAATTTGGACTTATATAAAATGACAAAATCGGTAAGTAAAAGGTCGTCTCTTTTGAAGAAACCTATTATGGGGGCGTCACATTCCAATAGAGGGAATTCACTTGGATTTCTAGTGACCGAATAATTGGTTATGGGGTATTCTTGATTCAATACCAAATGTCTAAAATAACCTTCAACTAAAATAAAAACCTAAAAATTAAAAATAAAATCAAAACCTAATTCTCATTCAAAGATCTGCTCTTCTTCTTCTTCTTCTTCTTAACTTCCTCTCCTTCATCAACCATAAATCATTCCCTCCTTTTTTTCCAATCAAAATGATTTCACCAACTTCGATCAATCGACAGTTCGAAAAACTTATAATTGTCGATTGAATTCTCTATTAAAGGTGCGGAAGATGCATATTGATAGAAGTGATGGTAATCAACAAACCAATTGCCTCTGAAATGGTTAGATTGATTGAAACCATAGAAAAAAATAGGTTTCAGAACCAGTTACGGTTGGGTTTTCCTCACAAAAAAAAACCAACCGTAATTGTTTTACAGTTGGGTTCGACCAAAAAGAACCTAGCCTTAACTGATTTACAGTTAGGATCAATCACAAAAACCCAGTCGTAACTGTTTTACAGTTGGGTTCGACAAAAAAAAACCCAGCCGTCACTGATTTACAATTGGGTTTCGACCTAAAAAACCCAGTCGTAACTGGTTTAAAATCTGGTTTTCCTAATTTTACCTAGTTACGGTTAGGAGTTCATCATCACCTAACCGTAAATTTGTCTTACGATTTGTTACGAAGGAAAAACTCAATCGTAAACCGCTCTGAAAAGCTAAAAAATTCAACTTTTTTTTACTTACTTTCATCAATTTTGAGAAATAAAAAGAACATTGGTTGGTGATCTAAAATCTAGGATTTAGTTAGAAAAAAATCTCCAAAGTTTCTCAATTTTTTCAACTTTTTCTTTCCACCAAAATCACTTAAAATGATTTTTTTATCACTAATTATATAAAAAATCTTATCAATCTAATTATTAGTTAATTAGATTATTTGCACTAACCATTTAAGGGTGGTTTAGTCATTACAAAACTATTTTAGATAAGGGGTTCTTGAAATTATTTATGAGTGACCCGTTTTTGTCCTATTAGGTGAAGCCCTTCTATTGGAATGTGACGTTCCAATAATAGGATTCCTTTTGAAAGTATAATCTTATCCAGCTTTATCACGATCTACAAAGAGGAATACCATTATTACTTGGGGGTGATACCGATCCATATAAGACAAAAAAATATTAAAGTAATCCTGACCGTCGGATCACTGAACTGGTACCACCCCGATAATAGTGGTATCCCCTTTATAAATCATTAGTTGTATAGTGATATCGTACAACATGCAAAAATATGTATTACGTACATTCCTTACCCGTCTTATTCAAGAAAGGCATAACTGTTTTACTCACTGCAGATGATTGCATCGGACACCTTTGAGAAAATTGCTTTTAATTTTGTCCGATAAAGAATCGGGCGTTGTGTGTACTTTAATATTTTGAGATACATAGCCCACTGTCTGCTCAAATCCACGACCTCTAGGGGTGAGCAATACTTCGTGTTTTTTTTGACTGGTTGTCATGTTTGAATTCTTTGCCATTGTTTCTGATCGTAGCAGTGGTATGTAATATTTAATGGGGTTGTATTAGAGCCTTTATATATATTATTAGATTTCCTTTTTAGCTGGGTTTAGTTTTCTAACATAGTCAGTTTTTGAATTCCAACTTGTTACGGTTTGAATTCCAAATTTAATTTGTTTTTCTTTTTTCTTCTTTTCCCTATTATTCTAACCATACGTTATCAAGTGTCTTCACCACAATTTTCGTTTTACAAAACCCAAAAAAAAGATTATTTCGGCGGCGAATAGGAAGTGAGAGTTTTCTCACCGCTCAACGTGAAAGCTTTATTTGCCTAGGCCTTTAAGTCTTTAAATTTAAATTTTGGAGCCAAATACATATTCTTTTAAAAGTAATGAAGAATATATTTGTTTCTTTAATTATACAATTTTTTTTAATATTTTAGATCGGAACCCGTTAAAAATGAATTTACGAATATAAAAATTTAAGGATATATTAGAGAGTTCATTGGAAAAAATATGACTATAATAGACCAATTTTGAAATTGACGAAAATGGAATAGAAGATAATCTTTTTGAAACGGATGGAGTAAAAAATAAAAAAATATACATCGACTTCATTGGTATTTGGATTTCCTAAAGAATAATTAAGGTCTTGAAAATGTGATATAGGATAAAAGTAATCATGTCAACAGATCCTCTATTCATCTCAATGTACAATATTTTCTTTAAATATAAGAATCTCAGATAATTCAAATCCCTCTAATATCAGTTACCAGTCCCATAATCTTCAAAATATACTAAAACTACGTCTTTACGGCACGGGCATAATTTTTATTTAGTTATGCATTTTCCGATATAATATTAAATATAATATATATTAATATCAAGTTTACCCATTTTATCATTGCAAAAGTAAAGGAAAATCCGATAGATATTTTTATTCTCCACTTCACAAATCCTTTCTAACATTTTCCGTCTTGACATCCTCCCATATCATGTCTCTCCTTTTTCGAGTTGTATCCTCAAGCCAGTAATGAAATTATATCGAAATTAATTTTTACATATTTTGTCCCGCAAAAAATAAAAAATAAAAAATTGTTTGAAATGTTTTTAGTTTACAAAGATATCTTATCGATCTTTTGAAATGGTATTACCTTTCCGCGTCTTCCTTATTTTTAGTGAAGGATGTTAGGATCTTCATGGACAATAGGAACCTACTATGGTCCCAAGAACTTAGCACCGATGATGTCCGTACTTGACCACCTTGGGATAAGTGGTGTGCGGTTTTAATCTAAAAGGCCTTAGTACTACGTAAGGGGATGCCCAAGCTTATTAAGCTCCACATGTACTCCTCTTTCTTCCATGTGGGCTATCCCTAGCTATACTTATGTGGTTTATCGCGCCACATACTTCAACAATCTCCACCTTGGTGAGATTAAACTAGGGGTGTAAATTGGGCCGGGCAGCCTGGCCTAATTATTAAATGGGAAGGTACAGGGCGGGCCAGAACATCTCTTACCCATGAAATTAAAAGGGCCGGGCGGGCAAGGTTATTTATCTACAGTTAGTACCCATGGCCTGCCCAAACCTGTTATGTAATTTGGGCTCGGGCGGGTAGGGTTGGGAAGGCCTTGAATATATTACATACATATATATATATATTATTAAAAATAAAAATAAAGTAATTGTGATAATACACAAATTTTACTTTAAATTAATAATCAAATACGAGATTGAGTGGGAACAAGATAAACCAAGCTTCCTATAATTTTTCCTACCTTAGATTTTGCTCAATATTTTCTCTAAAAAGTTAGCAAATTTAGATTCCTATGAAGTAAAAGTTAAGAAATACATAAGAGAACTATGAGGATTGACTATATTAAATATCTGTACCAAGTATATTCTAGGATAAAAAAAATGAAAATAGTTATTTAGGCTAGGTAAATGGATAACATTGACGTGTTAATAGGGCGGGTAACATTGACGGGCTAATAGGGAAGGTATTGGGTTGGGCAAGAAAATTTAAATTGTGGTCTATGCCCGCCCTCTTATTTAAGTGGTCTAGGTCGGGCCAGCCCGTAATGGGCCACGGGAACCCATGATCTGTCATGGGACAGGGCGGACGGTACTGGGCCTTGGGCTGCCGGGCAGAATTTACACCCCTACATTAAACCACTTCACAAGTCCGACTTCAGCATATGATTAGCATCTGTATATGCTACCCATCGATCATGATTATTGTCACCATGCGCCCTAGAATCCTACTCCACCTTGAGTTAATGAGAAGGCAAGCACTAACTCCACCTTGAGCATTTCCTTGCCCACATAGAACCCTTCTACTTGAGAGTTAATGTGTGAGACAATAACTCCACCTTGAGCGCCAGTTTAACCTTGAGTATTTCCTTGCCGATCTAGAACCCTGCTCCACCTGAGTTAATGGGTGAGACACTAACTCCACCTTGAGCGTCAGTTCAACTTTGGACATTTCCTTCTTCACCTTGAGTCTGATTCCACTTGCGCCCTAAACTGGGTGACATTCACAACCACTTCTACGTTCATACAGTATCCCCAACCATGGGCTCTAATACCAATTATTAGGATCTTCATGGACCATCAGATACTACTCAGGGACCGACCACATAACCCCGAACCCCACTTGACCACCTTGGGATAAGAGGTGTGGGGTTTTTAACTAAATAGCCTCGGTGCTATGTATGGAGATGCCCAAGCTTATTGTATGTTCTTACTATTTCAATGACAAAATTAAAATCGAATTCATTCACTTAAGCTATTATATTTTAAAATGTTAGTTCATTTTCGACGGAAACCATTTTACTCACATACGATGTAGTTCTAGTTTTTCAAAATTCCCATATATATTATGTATGTAATTCAATTCGGTAAGAAGAGTTAACCGAATGGAACATAGGTAATAGCTTTTCCTTTCGTAAAATTGTGGCCTTTTCAACATAGTTGGATCCAAAGTTGGTAAAAATCACTGAATTTATGCATTCTCGGGCGAGAGTTGGATGACCGCATCGGTTTCAGTTGAAAATCCCACACTGTCGGGTAACTGCAGTGACTAAGTGGGGACAGTATTGGCGGGGGATGGGGTCCTTACAAATGGTATTAGAGTCGACCACGGGTTACCTGTCGAGGGTGAAAGAGTATGCATAACGGATTGTTTCGGGAAAGGGTCTCATGAGTGAGAAAAAACGTCAGAGTCTAGGGTTGAACATATTCCGAAGCCGAGAACGGATGCAAATTAAGTTGGAGTATAGGTAGTGGTTTGTCCTTTCCTAACACCGAAACCTTTTCATTATAATTAGCTTCATAGTTGGCGAAAAATCTCTATAGTTAAGCATGCTCGGTATTGAGTAATCTTGGGGTGGGTAACCTCCTAAGAAGCTGCTGCTGGATGACCGCGGCGATGACCATTGAAAACCCAATAGTGTCGGATGACCGCAGTAGCTAAGTGAGGACATTATCGGTGCGTCAGGCCATTACATTCTACGACATTATGCTTCCGAATGTGAGGTTATTCGTTGCATAAAAATAATAAAACCATGATTAGGTAGTAAGTCAAATCGTTAGGTACTTAACCTAATAAAAATAAGCTCTATTAACAATAAACTCTGTTATCCATCATCATTGAGTTAGCATAACGTTAAACCATTTATCAAGAAATAGGTGAGACAATGCGAAATTACTCACTGCGCTGCTGCGCACCAATACTTGCCACCGTAAAAAAAAGAAAAACTTTGAAAACATATTTATAGCAATATGTTTTCATCTTAGTGCAGGTAAAATTTCATAAAGTGTTTTTTTATGCAAAACACTTCGAAAATCTATCAATTTTAAAAGTGTGGGAAAATGAGCTTTTAAAATCTTCAAAAGCAAATACTATGGTTCAACCAAATTTCATATTTATTTTCCAATTCTATCCCATCTTTTTTTATAACTGACAAAAAATATACTTGAATCTATATATGATCACCAATTTTTATTCGTCATATTTTATTCTTTAAAGATAATTATTTTTTATTTTCAAACTTCGTTTTATTTTATATTGTATCACTGAATTATACTTTTATTTATCAACAATAAATATTAAGAAATTATTGATTTTTGAAAAACTGGTTAAGAAAAATAATACTTTTTAGTAATAATTAGTAAATTTAATATTACATGTATGTACCCTAATAGTAAAAAAATTTACTTATTTTATGCACAACAAAATAAAATATGCTTTTGTCATTTTCTCACTAACTATAGCTGAACCTGATATTTTCAGAGATATGTCTGCTTTTTAAAATAGTTTTAGCTTTAGTATAATTTGCAACCATTCAATTGATTTTTTTACATAGCTCAGCACAATAACGTACATCGGAAAAACACTTTTGTAAAGCACAAACTAATTCTAAGTATTAGCTAATAAAAATATATATATTATCATCATTAGTAGAATAGTTTATATATTATCATTTTTAATTTGATATATAACAAATATTATCATGGCTAATTTACGGACTATTTACAATGGATAAGTATGCAACCTTAATGACATGATAAATTTTGTTCGTTAGATGCATTTCTAATCTCAATCACAACCACCACTTATGACAAACGATTACATCCCTAGATTTATCTATTGTGAGGACAAATCTGAACCGCCACTTACATAGGCAAAGTTAACCAAACTATGTTTTGTATTCTAGATATTTTATTCTTAAAGATAATTATTTTTTATTTTCAAACTACGTTTTATTTTATATCGTATCACTGAATTATACTTTTATTTATCAACAATAAATATTAAGAAATTATTGAATTTTTAAAAGTGGTTAAGAAAAATAATACTTTTTAGTAATAATTAGTAACTTTAATATTACATGTATGTACCCTAATAGTAAAAATTTACTTATTTTATGCACAATAAAATAAAATAAACAATTTTTAGAGATATGTATGCTTTTGTCATTTTCTCACTAACTATAGCTGAACCTGATATTTTCAGAGATATGTCTGCTTTTTAAAATAGTTTTAGCTTTAGTATAATTTGCAACCATTCAATTGCTTTTTTTACATAGCTCAGCACAATAATGTACATCGGAAAAACACTTTTGTAAAGCACAAACTAATTCTAAGTATTAGCTAATAAAAATATATATATTATCATTTTTAATTTGACATATAACAAATATTATCATGGCTAATTAATGGACTATTTATAATGAATAATTATGCAACCTTAATGACATGATAAATTTTGTTCGTTAGATGCATTTCTAAACTCAATCACAACCACCATTTATGACAAACGATTACATTCCTCCATTTATCTATTGTGAGGACAAATCTGAACCGCCACTTACATAGGCAAAGTTAACCAAACTGTGTTTTATATTCTAGATTAATCAGGTGGGAGAACAAAATTTGAGCCGGTAGTTTAATATTCTTTAAGGGAGTTTAATATTATTAGCGTGCCATGGTCAATTACAAGATTTGCAGTGAAATTGTTATCGTGAGGTATAAGAAATGGCCCGCTGTCTATATTTAACGCATGCTTATCATTATCGTCGGAATAAAATAACAAAGCTAATTAGTTAATCAGGACAACAACACCATGACATAGGAGGATTAGTTAGTACTAAACTACTGTAAACTAATGGTGGTCAGACGAATTCATATATTCAATGGAGCCATTTGCAATCATGGCCGCCTTCACTAGTCACTACCAAACCTAATATTTTGTTTAGGATGAAATTAATAATCGACTAAAGCCGAGTATTTGTCATCCTTTATATTGGGCGGTTTAACCGTCCTACATAGACGTTACATCGATAGGCTTTCGAGACCAACACTTTAAAAATACGCGTATATGATAAATGATCTCCGTGGGGATTGGAGTGCCAGAGGTAGAATTTAGAGGAATATATTATTGTTTTTTTTGGATCTGCAAAAAAGGATATAATAGCGCGTTTGGATAGTGGAAGTCAGAAGCAAAATTATCTTGTTTCATATAAAAGTTAATTTTTTTATTTTTAGAAAACGTTTTGAAATTCGATATCCAAACTAACTTCTTGCTTTTTGACTTCTAATTTTGACTTTTAAAACTCGAAAGTAATTGTTAAGTACACATGACATCCAATCAAGATACAAAAGTTACAAAACAAAGATAGCAATATAACTATCTAGAAAAAGAAGAAGAAAAATGAGCTTGAGCAAACACTCCCCAGACCAGAAGTTATCACCGCCTACATGACTTAAGGAGGGTTAAAATAAGCTCAAATCCAATGCTCAATTACATCCGAGTACGAAAGATTCTGAAATTCCTTAAAAACAAGAAATCAAGTAAACATCTCGTATTGAGCTTTAGAAATAACATCTGCTTCTGTGTGTTCCTTTCCATTGAAAACTCTAGGATTTCTTTCTTTCCATAAGCTCCAAAGAATAACCGTAGGAATGATGCTCCAAACTTCGGAATGATTTTTTTTGTTGTGGGGAAATTCCAAGCAAATAACAAAGAGACTACATCTGGAGATATTATGAAAAACCGTTTCAAATGTCCAATAAAATGAACCCAAACCTTCTTAGCAAACTCATAGTGGATAAAAACATGATCAGTTGTTTCAGGTTCACTGCAGAACAAACAAGTTTGAGGAAATGACGTTCCCCTTATTTTTAATATATCTCTGGTAGGAAGTTTTGAGTGAGCTAGAGACCAGAACAAAAAGCCAACTCTCGGAGGAACTTTCAAATGCCAGATAATGTTAAAGAAATTTCGAAAGGGCAATTCCATCTGATCATTAGTAAGAAAATCATAAGTTGATTTAACTGTAAAAAATTTCTTACCAGAAAGTGACCATTCCAAGACATCTTCTTCATCATAATTTATAACTACACTATTTAATTCTAACTAAAGACAATTCGTCTTAGTCCTAACATTTGAATCCATCTTCTGGGCACACCAATATTTCAAATAATAACATTTGCATAAATAGTGAAGGAATCTGACATAAAACAATTCTTCATTCTTGACAGCTGAAAAAGGTTAGGAAAAACTATGCACAAAGGAGATTGTAAGAGTCACTTGTCCTGCCAAAACCTTACTTTAATACCCTTATTGATCTTAAATCTTATGTGATTTCTAAAAAAGATTTTTGCACTTCAAGATTCCTTTCCAAACAATCTTGCCAAAAAAAAAATGTTAGAAAACTTAGCCAACCAGTTCACACCATCAATCCCTTATTTTTCAGCTATAATTTTTCTCCATAGAGCATCTTCTTCATTTACAAATCTCCAGTGACACTTGGATAATAAAGTTTTATTCATCTTAGTCGGATTCTTAATTCCTAGACCCACACAAAAAATATATTCTATATAAAATCGCCCATTTCACCAGATGCAACTTATTTATACCATTTTAGCATTCCATAAAAAATCTCATTAACTTTTCAATCTTCGTAGCAACATAAACCGGCATTTCAAATAGAGACAAAAAGTATGTGGGAAAGCCAATACACTATTGATTAAAGTAATTTTACCTACTCTTGTCAACAAAGGTTTATGCTGGCCTGCCAATCTGTAAATGCGTTTGTCAATCACTTTATCCCGTTTTGCTATTCCCTTGTATTTATCTCCCAAAGACAAACCCAAGTAAGTTGTAAGTAAGCTACCAGAATAATAACCCGGTAAACTAGAGAATTGATGTAAATCACCCTCGTAACCAACACCATTTGTTTGACTCTTAGCAAAATTAATTTTCAAACCAATTATCATCTCAAAAGAGAGAAGACGTAATCTGAGTTTGTTTTATCACGTAAGACAAAGCTTCACCTACAAGAAGGAAAAAGAAAAGGAGATAAAGAATATCCATGCCTGACTCCTTTTTTGCTCTTAAATAACCAGCTGCATAACCATTTATAATAACAGAGAATCTGACATATTCCACGCAATACTTCACACAACTCTTCCATTCGGCACCAAACACACTTTTTCGAAAATTTCATTTAAGAAATCCCAATTCGCATGGTCAAAAGCCTTCTCGAAGCCAATTTTGCACAAAAGACCAGGTCTGCCACTTCTTATTCTTAAATCAATCAACTCGTTAGACACAAGCAAACCATCTAAAATTGATCTTTGCTTTATTAAAGCAGTTTTTTCTGAAAAATTATAGAGTAAAGAGCAATTTTGAACCTTTCTTCTAGAACTTTATAAACAATTTTTTACACTCCATGGACTAAGCTAATCAGTCTCAAGTATTTTATCTCCTTCATTGTTCTTTAAAATAAGAGCAATGAAAGTGTTTTTGAGCATCCAATCCAAAAGCTCTTAGATTGCAATTCTTGAACAATCTTCATGAAATCATCCTTGAAAATCTCTCAGCATAACAAATAAAAACTAATGGAAAAACCACCAGGACCGGACACCTTGTTTTGACCTAATAGCTTCATCCACATCCAAGTCTGGCCAATTTTTCTTTTCCTAAATACGATTAAACTGCATAAGATTTAAAGAAACATTTTAAAGTTTCTACTTCACATGTTGGTTGATTAAGTTGATGAAGTAAGAAATTTACCAGAATTGCTTGTATAGATTGGGAATTTTAAAGTAGTTGACTTATTGATATATCCCAATTGTCACTATAATTATGTGACATCAATATCATCATAAATATTTGATTACAATAGTCCAGAAACACGAAATTATAAGAACAAGGGAAAGGGAGGGGAAAGAGAAGAAAAAACTCGCCTTAATTTTGAAGTGAAGATAAGTTGTTTTATCTTAAAAAGTCCTCCAATAAGGAGGGGCATAATGTGCATGCACCCCGGTTATGGAAGGATGTGCAAATTTGGACTCCATATTTATAGTTCAAAATTCAAATAAACAACTACATGTATGTATCTAAGAACTTATAAGGCAAATCATATTTTTTTGAATAAGTACATGTTTGTATCTATAAATAATACATGAGATAACCGCGAGGATAATAATACAAAAACGCTAACAGTTTCATGCCAAGGAACTTTAAACAAGTTCGCTAAGTTTGAAACACTGAACAAAAAGGTGTCTATGTAGATGAGATATTACGCATCCACAAGTTAAAAGATGCGACAACGACCCAAAAAGTTACCTATTTTTCTCAAACAACTATACATAAATAATTCTTCTTATCACAATTTTTATGTATTTCTCCAATATGATGTCGATTATTACAATATGGATTACGAAGGTAGATTCCTTAAGGCGTGACTGAGAAAAATCATTAATATTATGATATAAAGGTCATTACAATTTATAACTAGCCCAAATTAAGATCACGATTTTCATTAATATACATAAGTTATTTAGCACATCTTAGCATCATACTCTCTCTGATTCTAGAAAAGACTTACTATTATTTATCAACTTTGCCGATTTTTAGGCAAAAATGAAAAAGTAATAGCATTCATTTTCTAGAAATGGAAGTTGTATTATATTAGCTAACCCAAACTTTCATTGTAGCAATGGATTCTTCACAGTAAAATCTGCTTATAAAATGATTTTGAATGATAAATTATTGTCCAGTCCTAGTAAAAATAATACATCCATAAAGTGGATATCTACCACCTAGAATCCATCATATTATGTGGAAATTTCTTCACAAATGCTTACCATGTAAGTCTAAATTAGCTAGAATCACTAGACACCATAATACTACTTGTTCTTTATGTGAGAAAAATGATGAATGATGAAAACGCAGGGGTATAAAAACCACACGCAATGTTTCGTTCGGCAATTTATATGGACCAAACTCCAATATAATTCTGAGAGCACCAACTTAAAAGTGAGACTCAATTAATAAATATATAAAAGATCTTTATCTCTTTCTTAATACAATCAGCAAATCAAACAGATAGAAATCCGTGAGCCTGATTGAAATAAGAATAACTTGGACGGTACCAAATACCAGTGCCCAAGTGTCAATCAAGTGCTATCCAACAAACAAGGTTGGATTTATCAACTGTGATTGAACTATGCACAACCTGTGATATCTCAACTATATAAACAAATATAATGAAAGAAATAACACAGGCACCAGAAATTTTGTTAACGAGGAAACTGCAAATGCAGAAATACTCCGGGACATGGTCCAGATTTGAACACCACACTATATTAAGCCGCTACAAACTCTAGCCTACTACAAGTTAACATCGTACTGGAATATAGTTGAGCCCTAACCAAGTCTCACTCCGATTAAGGTACAGTCGCGTTCCTTACGACTCTAGAACCACGCAGGATTCTGCGCACTTGATTTCCTTAGCTGATCTCACCCACAACTAAGAGTTGCTACGACCCAAAGTCGATGACTTATAAACAAATATGTCTCCCACAGATATGTTTATCCTTTATTCTTTTTATTCCGTCTTTTGATACAAAGATCAAGGTGAGCAGGAATAAACTAATAATCAGGTCTTATACTCCCGAAGAGCATCCTAGAAATATTAGTCACCTGACAATAGCCTAACTGATTAACAGAAGAAGTTATTGCGGAATCACAAGAGTCTGAGAGGAAGAACTGTTGTGATTACTTTTTATATCTTACCCATCGGAGATGAATCTCGAGTAAATCTTAGAGAAGACAACACTCAATATTATAGAACAAGTAATATCAAATTATGAAACTACATAGAAAATAGTTGGACCTGGCTTCACGAATCCCAAATGAAGTCTTCACGTCATTAACCTAATAATGATTTTCGAAAACCTAGGTTAAAGGAGAATCGACTCTAGTTTGCAACTAGGACATACATAAGTGTCGGGTTTAGGTTTCCCAAATGCTAGAGTTCTCCCTTATATAGTCTTTCAAATCAGGGTTGCTTACAACCAAATTTAAGATAGCTTAGTAACAAAGCATTCAATATTCACCTTAGATGAACTCCTGATTTAAGATTCAAGCTAAGTCTGCTTAGAAATTAAGCAAACAATCTCCAACTTTAGATGGTATTAGCTTGATATAGACAAATGAAATATACCTATATTTGGATATGGATAAACCGTACCTAAACGTGTATACTCTGTTGGATCAATAATAGCTAGCCGAAGTTAGCCATATTAACACTTATAACTCAGCCGTATTCATCTAACACTTCTAGATCAAATATGACGATCAATCAATCATGATAGATAATCAAACAGATCAAAATGTGTTTCAAGAGAGTTGTTCAAATGTTCATCATTCCATAGAAATAGATATATGAACCATTTGAAACAAAATCGGTTTGGTTTATAATTGTACAAAGCATTTATACAAGAACCAATTCATGAACATAATGCCACGGTTTGTAAAACTATTTTACATTCCCTAATACATTAAAGTTCCAGGGACTTTAGTTCGCAAACGAACCTGAGTTCATGAGTATGAAAATCCATACTTGCCGATTTTAGACTTGACCACTTTGTTAGCAAACTGAGTACGCGAACAAGAGTTCCGAACTTTGGCTTTGTCTAGCCGTTCGCAAACAAGGTATGTGAAAAACTGTTCCGGACATGGCCTTGTCTAGCCCATTCGCAAACAAGGTACACGAACAACAGCTCTGGACCTTTACAGGTAAACCATTTCGCAAACAAGGTTTGAAAACAAAAGTTCCGATCTGAACTAGACTTACACAGTTAGTATACAAGGTATACCCTCTGCATTATATCCAGACATAGTAGTCGTTCTAAAAACTCTCATTTAATCATTGAAACATCCTTGGAAGATAACAATGGTAATCTTACACATACCACTAGCTTCGAGTAATTTTCAAGTGATTATTTGATTAATACAAAACTTCTCAAGTTGACATCAAATGATTGTCTCACACAAATCATGTAAGATGTTCAAGGTAATTTTCACATGATCATCTTTGACTTAATATTTAGTTTCCAACAAATAAATTGTCAAGAATACTATGAACTTAGATAAAGCTAAAGGCTTCCAACACGTATTTCGATAAACGAGATAAACTCGGCTCGAAATATCAAATATGTATAATATAAAAGTTTATATATCTATATGACTTAGTCTCATTAGAAGATAAAATATAATAGAATTCTGAGTGATAGATAAGTTTTAGTCTCCACATACCTTTTGTTGACGAAGTTTCTCCAAGCTCTTCAGTAGATCTTCTTCTTCAATTGGCGAATGCCATGAAGTCTAAAGCTCAACTACACACTTCTATCCTAATACGAGACATAGATATAAGTAGACTAGAAATCAAGTATATAGTTTTGATCAACTAAACTTGACAAACAAGCTTGAGATAGCAACGCTTGCGAGTTCGACCGATCAGTTCTCTAACAATCTCTCCCTTTGTCAATTTTAGTGACAAAACTACCAATACATATGGATTACAAAATAAATAAACTTTGTAGCTTCTCATCCATCGTGCTTGATTTCCTTGGATCTTCAATTTTCTTGAATTCTTCGTTACTTCAAGTTCTCTATCGATTCTGAATATGTTCAACTCATCATTATTGTTTTTGAAGATCCGTAGCATTAACAATATGAAAACGAAAGTTCTCAAACATTGTTATACAATGTTATAGTATTATTATATATAATCAAAGTCCAATTGCATCACAACTTTGAAATAATACCATGGTGATATGTATTACTCCCCTTAGTCAATAATTCCATCTTACAATAAAACCACTCCCTCTTACATGATAATCCGTAACCATATGTATGTAGTGTGAACTACCAAATAATTCTCCCCCTTTTTGTCAATATAAATTGCAAAAGGTGCGAATACTACGGGATCATAATGAATTCTCAAAATATAATTCATGACTAAAAGAGAACATATCAACTTTGTTTCGATGATTTCACATAGTCGAAACTTAGTATATTCACCAAGGAGTTTATAAAGATATAAGTTAACTCCTACAAAATTCCACAACCGCTCTCCCCACAAGATATGGCAATTAAGCATAAATTCATTTAAGAACTCTCCACCATTTGATGTCATTCCCAAGATAACAACATGAGCGACCTTACTTTTACGAGAAAAGAAGAATTCCTTTGAACATTAACGAATCACATGGATTTGTATACAGTAAAATCAACTGAATTAACTACAAGAAGATATTATTGATTAATTTAACCACTCAACATAAGAACACTTACGGAGCCATACAGTACTTTCATATAAAAGTGGATCATGGAAAGATAAATACTGCGAAATTTCTCAACAAGTTCATTCTATCTTTTATCAATATTTTCATAAAGACATAATAGACTTAACTTTTGAGCTTATATGAGATAAGCACAGTTCACGTACGTAAACACATATATATCTTATAAGACATCTGCATTATCTAAAACCAATAAGATTAAATACTGCAAGATCATCTTCCAAATAACTTAGAATTTAAATAATAAATCTAAAAAATATTGCAAGATGAAAGTCGTTGGAAATAGCTATGTGTAATCACAATAATTGTTATATCAAACCCTAGTTATCCTTCTTAAACACAAGAATAAATTCTCATAAGAAGTTTCCTAGACATTAAGATTCTTGAAAAATTCTTTATCGTCCCCGACTCCTTGTCGTCAACAGACATTGTAACATAAGGTTTATGAAGAAAGGAGTCAATTCCAACAAACCTTCTTGACTGTTGCCGAACCAGGGACTTCCGAATTTCAAGAGATCTTAGAAAAATAGCCTTTATTTGCTGCATCTCCATCCTTGTTTCTTTTAACTCTTCAAGAACAATAGAAAACTTTTGAAGATTTGAGGTGTTAGCCCTTGGTTTCTTCATATTCTTCATTTTCTCTTCAAAGTTGTAGAGGAATTGGATTTTTATTTTCCTTCATGACTGGTGGATTAACAATCATATTAACATCTTTTCCATCATAAGATATGATGCTTGGAGTCTCCATATCTTTGGAATATGGTTTTGTGAAAAGAATCACAAGAAAAAACAGCTCCATAAGCAATCTTTTGATGAAAAGAGTTTTAGAGAAGGAAAAAGGCTATAAGGCAACTGAACCTATATACATGGTATGTAGCATACAACCAACATGAACAACCCTAGGAGGGTAGAAATGTTGATTTGAACCTGTTTATTCAAAAAGAGTGAAATCTTTTCAATACCATTATTTGAAAGAGAAATTCAAGTAACAATATTCAAGATACAAACTAAAGTAGTTTCTGACCCTGAAATCCGATTGTGCACAATTATTGTCTCTTTTCTAAATGAGCGCACATGAGACAAGAAGAAATTCCAACACAGTTAGACTATGTTGGGGTGAACAATAATTTGCTCACCGCAGGATTCCTGCACGGAATTATCAACATCCCTTTTTGTAGATCGTTTAGACCTCGTTCTTTTATGTAGTGATCTAACTTTTTCCTTAGAAATCAAATTCTTAGGAGATGAGTTAAATTTACATACCTTGGATGGATCCATCTTTAGAACAAGTTTGAGCTTGTTTGCTAATCGACTGGCTCTCCGTTGCAGTTTGTTGACATACCTTACTTTGTGTTTGTACAAGCAATTAGAGAGTTCATGACCATTAATAGTACAGTAAGGACATGTCAATGTGGAGTTCAGGTACCATATCCGAACATGCTTCTAAACAAAGTGAAGCACCTGAAACATATGAAGTAGAGTTTTCATTAGATAGAGAAAAATCCATTTCATCCTCCAATGTGGTCAATGGTGTTTCTCTAGGAAAAATATCAAGGTTGATGTGAGTATTTCTACAATTATTAAAATTGATATTTTTACCATAAAATGCTACACTTGATTTTTTATCTTCAGTTGAATCATAGTGATCAGATGTTTCATCAAGAATTGCAGCAAGACTTTTGTTCCCGGAGTATTTTCTACGATTTAGACACTCATTAGCGAAATGACCAAAACCTTTACACTTAAAGCACTGTGGCATATATTCATCATCAATGTCGATAGTATCCCTGTTTTATGAGTAACACGATCATGAGGCTTAACTGATGATCTAGGTTTGTCTCTGGTGAACCGTTTACCTCTCTTCAAAAGAATATCTCTAAACCATCTTGTGACTAGGGAAACTGAATTGTCAAGATCTTCATCTGATGATTCAGTCTCAATAGAATCAACCATAGAGTTGCCAATACTTTTACTTTTATCAAGTAGTTTAGTGTTCTTTTGTGCTTTGAACGCAATATCCTTTCTAGTTTTGGATATATGTTCATGATCAAAGATCTTTAACTTTTCAACAAGAGTATTCTTGGAAAGTGTTTCAAGGTTATTTCCCTCAACGATGATATGTTTCTTAGAATGGTATCTAGTTGGTAGCGATCTGAGAATTTTTATCACAATGTCCTTTTCAGGAATAGTCTTACCCAATGCAAAAGATGCATTAATAATTTCAAAAACTTTGTTATTAAACTCATCAAATGAATCTTCATCACCCATACGAAGGTTTTCCTAATCAGAATTTAGGTTTTGAAGCCTAGCTTCTTACTCAGACGTATTCCCTTCAAATACGGTTTCTAATATATCCCAAGCATCTTTAGACCGAGTGCACGTAGTCACATGGTGCTGAAGATCTGGGGTAATAGCGTGAATGAGAGCATTTAAACCGTCGTAATTTTGCTTTGCAGCACTAATATAGACTTCATTATATCTATCAATATCCTTTGCAACAGTTACACCGTCTACTGTAACCACTAGAGGATCATAGTCATTAACAACACGAACCCATGATTAAAAATCACGCGCTTGTAAAAAGCCACGCATCGCAATTTTCCACCATAACTAATTCGAGCCATCAAAGACTGACGATACGTTTATCGAGATAACACTTCTGTCCATAGAGTCAGATTGCTATAAATACAGACTTATGAGGTATTAGCGTGTTTGCCTGCTCTGATACCAATTGAAAACGCGGGGGTCTAACAACCACACCCAATATTTCGTTCGACAATTTTTATGGACTAAACTCCAATATAATTCTAAGAGCACCAACTTAAAAGTGAGACTCAATCAAGAAATATATCAAAGAGTTTTATCTCTTTCTTAATACAATCACTAAATCAAACAGATAGAAATCTGTGAGCCTGACTGAAGTAAGAATAACTTGGACGGTACCAAAGACCAAGGCCCAAGTGCTAATCAAGTTTTATCCAACAAACGAGGTCGGATTTATCAACTATGATTGAACTGCGCACAACCTGTGATATCTCAATCATATAAACAAATATAATGCGCAAAAGAAATTGTTAGAGCAAAGCGCGGTTGAACCCACCAAGCGTTGGAATGTCAAGTTTAGTTGTCATTAGTGAATCGGAACTCATGTTAAGAGTCGCTTGATTATGTAAAGAGTCAACTTTGTATAGGTTATCTTGAAAGTATTAGGATATGAGACATTACAAGTATTGTGAAGACTTGAAGATGTGAAGAATCAAGGAGCTACAACAACAACATCATCCTTCCACTTGAGGTTAGTGATATTTGACTTGAACTATTTCATTCCCCAACATATCTTTCAACTCGTGCATATTGAAAACAAAACTGCGAAGCATGTTTGAACTCTATATAGACATAGTATTAAGGAATACAATGCGAGGTTTATTGCTTAACCATCAAACTTTGTAGATAAGACATCACCATAATCATTTGAATTCTATTGTGATTATGTATGGGTATGAGGTGAGGATTTCATCCTAGGGAACAATGTTTACATGTGTTCTAAGGAAGTAAATTCATGAACTTGGTTTGTGAATCGAAAAGGAAATTTCCAGGTGTTATTAGTTTTGTTATTCATTGCATATCTTATGAACAACCAATATGTGTGAATAGTAGAACCTCTCATGAGTTGTTTGTGTTCTTGTATAACTATTCACAAAGGCCCGACTTATGTATTGGTATGACTTTTATTAGTGAAACCGATCTTAAGTAATCACCTGAGATGGTATGATCGAGTTTGTGATTTTATGTCTGACCAAATCTGGGAAAAGGGGAACCGATCCTAGTAAGAGGTGCAGTACATCACAAAGGGGAATCGATCCTTGTATGAGGTGAAGCAGGTTTATAGCAGAAAGGGGAATCGATCCTATGGACATGTGCAACACGTTTTTATGTAAAGGGGAACCGATCCTATGGACATGTGCAACACATTCAAGTTAGATACTATATATATGTGGGGAACCGATCCTAGTACCTAGTCAACCGAGTTTTGGAAAGCTAGTGTGACTATGCACAATACTCACATGGAGGTAGAACTGAAACTTGTTTTGGTAGAACCGTAACACCCATGATTTGTGATTGCATGTTATTTGATCAATCACATAGTTCTTGAAAGTTAGATGAACCAATTCTAGACTTGTTTGGAAGTGTGGCAAATCAGTTTCAAGGTTGTAAGTATGAAAGAGGACTTACAAAGTAAGGATGTCGACACACTTTGAACACATGATGTGAATGTTTATTATTTAATTGTTCAAAGTTATTCCTTAATAAATAAGGGAAGAGAATCCCATGATCAAACATAAATAAGTTAAGAATCTTTTAATTGAGGTTATTAATTCCATTTTTAGGAAAATAAGAATTAGTAATGTGCATTTACTAATTAAAGATTTTCTGAGAGATTTCAATCATTATTTTTGGACATAGCATTTCCAGGAATTATGGAAACCGAAATTGTGCTTTAATGAATATATTGAGAATATTTTCGGTTTTGGAAATTCCTTGGTGTACAAACTTCCTACTCTATAAATACTTGAAGTTTGCATTTCTAGCAAACTAATCCTTCGTAACAACAAACTACCTCTTGTTGTGCTGCTACTGGTGAAGCCTCCTATTCGGAGAGGAGAGTAACCTAATTAGACGAAATCTCTTACGGCCGCTCAGTTTAAAGTCTTCTTTGGGATTGAGAATCTCTATTAGTACCGTTGGTGGGAAACTAGATAATTGCGGTTTATCTTTTGTTTTCATTGATTTGATTGACTAACAGTGGTTGAACTTTGATTGCACCTAGTTTGTTTATGCTTGAGGATCTTCTCTTCTGATATAAGATTCACTCAAACTAGTTCAGAGTTTCGACGGGGATCTTTAGACTGCTCGTAGTTCTAAAGACGATCTTGTGATAATCCATTGTTAACAGATTTCGTTATGTGCGTGACTCATCACAAGAGATTTAATTGATTGTGTGCAGGTGTTTATTGAAGATCTAAGAAGATTTGAAGACGAATAAGATATTGAAGATTTCTGATTTGTGGGTTCATAATCTTTGGTGTGCACAATACTTGCTTCGGTAAAAAGAGGATCCAATTAATAATCGGTTTTATCCTTGTGATAGAATTGGATTGATTAATTGAGTAGATTGGCATCAACAAAATTCTTTGGATTAAGAGTGTTGATTGCAAAATCTTAACGATTACTTTGGTAATTGAACATAAGATAGATCTAAGGACCTGGTGAAGGAGTTTATATTAAGATAAACAGAAGAGCCTTTGTACGACTCATATCACTCGGTTGAAGAGAGTTGATACGAAACATATTTGTTGTTCCTTTACTGTTTGGAATACGAACCAAAGGAATTGTTCCAAGTACGTGACTTATTTATAAGTTGGAGGCGTGGGAATATAGACGGAACTAGGTGAACTATAGGTTTAGTTGCTTGGTCTCAACTATACGAAGTTAGGTGTAATTTTGTGTAGCGCTTAATCCTGAGAGTATTCAATTCTGGACAAGGTCCCGGGATTTTTCTGCATTTCCTCGTTAACAAAATTTTGTTGTGTCATTTACTTTTATTTTCCGCATTATAATTGTTTTATTATAATTAAAGTAAATCACACAAAACTTAATTCATATTTACTTGATAAATGAATCATATTGTGTTTAGTTAAGTCCGAACCTTTTTATCAAGTAAACACACTTCGCAAGTTGTATTGTCTCGATCTCGTATCCATAGACGGTCACACGAAGTGTGAACCGATTGGTTGCATTGTCTCGACTCAGTCCATAGACAATCACTTTCGGAGAAATGACTTATAGGTAGGAAAAGTTTTAGATTGAGGTATATTTGGATACCCTCGTCTTTTCAGAAATAACACAAACACCAAAAATTTTGTTAACGAGGAAACCGCAAGTGCAGAAAAACCCCGGGACCTGGTCCAGATTTGAACACCACATTATATTAAGCCGCAACAAACTCTAGCCTACTGCCGGTTAACATCGTATTGGAATGTAGTTGATCCCTAACCAAGTCTTACTCCGATTAAGGTACAGTCGCGTTCCTTACGCCTCTAGAACCATGCAGGATTCTACGAACTTGATTCCCTTAGTTGATCTCACCCACAATTAAGAGTTGTTACGACCCAAAGTCGAAGACTTATAAACAGATATGTCTCTCAAAGATATGTCTATCCTTTATTCTTTTTATTCTGTCTTTTGATACAAAGATCAAGGTCAACTTAAATAAACTAATAATCCGGTCTTATACTCCTGAAAAGCAGCCTAGAAATATTAGTCACCTCACAATAGCCTAACTGATTAACAGAAGAAGTTATTGCAGAATCACAAGAGTCTGAGATGAAGAACTGTTGTGATTACTTTTTATATCTTATCTATCGATGATGAATCTCGAGTAAATCTTAGAGAATATAAAACTCAATACAATAGAACAAGTAAGATCAGAATACGCAACTATAGAGAAAATAGTTGGATCTGGCTTCACGAATCCAAATGGAATCTTCAAGTCGTTAACCTAATAATGGTTTTGGAAAACCTAGGTTAAAGGAGAATCCACTCTAGTTTGCAACTAGGACACATGGAAGTGTCGGGATTAGGTTTCCCAGACGCTAGAGTTCTCCCTTATATATAGTCTTTCAAATCAGGGTTGCTTACAATCAAAACTAAGATAGCTTAGTAACAAATTATTCAATATTCACCGTTAGATGAACTCCTGATTTAAGATTCAAGCTAAGTCTGCTTAGAAATTAAGCAATCAATCTCCACCGTTAGATGGTATTAGCTTGATAGACATAAATGAAATATACCTATATTTAGATTATGATGAACCGTACCTAAATGTATATACTCTGTTGGCTCAATAATAGTTAGCCGAAGTTGGCCATATTAACACTTATAACTTATCCGTATTCATCTAACACTTCTAGATCAAGTATGATGACCAATCAATCATGATGGATAATCAAACGGATCAAAATGTGTTTCAAGAGAGTTATTCAAATGTTCTTCATTCCATAGAAATAGATATATGAACCATTGGAAACAAAATTGGTTTGGTTTGTAATTGTACAAAGTACCTATACAAGAACCAATTCATATGAACATAATGCCACGGTTTGTAAAACTAGTTTACATTTCTTAATACATTAAAGTTCCAGGGACTTTAGTTCGCAAACGAACCTGAGTTCATGAGTATGAAAATCCATACTTGCCGATGTTAGAACTTGACCACACTGTTGGAAAACTGAGTATGCGAATAAGAGTTTCGGACTTTGGCTTTGTCCAGCCGTTCGCAAACAAGGTACGCGAACAACTGTTCTGGACATGGCCTTGCCTAGCCCGTTTGCAAACAAGGTACGCGAACAACAACTCAGGACCTTTACAGGTAAACCAGTTCGCAAACAAGGTTCGCAAACAAAAGTTCCGTTCTGAACTAGACTTACACATTTAGTATACAAGGTATACACTCTGCATTATATCCAGACATAGTAGTCGTTCTAAACTCTCATTTAATCATTGAAACATTCTTAGAAGATAACAATGGTAATGCTACACATACCACTAGCTTCAAGCAATTTTCAAGTGATTCGATCAATACAAAACTTCCCAAGTTGACATCAAATGATTGTCTCATACAAATCATGTAAGATGTTTAAGGTAATTTTCACATGATCATCTATGACTTAATATTTAGTTTCCAGCAAATAAATTGTCTCCAACTAAACTCGTCAAGAATACGATGAACTTAGATAAAGCTAAAGGCTTCCAACACGTATTTCGAGAAATAGATAAACTCAGCTTGAAATATCAAATGTGTATAATGTAAAAGTCTATATAGCTATACGACTTTGTCTCATTAGAAGATAGAATAGAATAGAATTCTGGGTGATAGGTAAGTTTTAGTCTCCATATACCTTTTGTTGATGAAGTTCCTCCAAGCGCTTCAGTAGATCTTCTTCTTCAATTGGGGAACGCCATGAAGTCTAAAGCTCAACCACACACTTCTATCCTAATCCGAGACATAGCTATAAGCAGATTAGAAGTTAAGTATATAGTTTTGATCAACTAAACTTCACAAACAAGCTTGAGATAGCAACGCTTGCGAGTTCGATCGAGCAGTGCTCTAACAAATGCCCACAACATTTGTTCCTTGTATGTATTGTTGCCAGGATTGTTTGGAATAATATAGATGCTAGGCCGTATAATCATTTAATTAACATTGGTTTGCATCAATGGTTGTGTAGTTTCTTCACAACAGGGAGTACCTCAACTGTTATGGACTTCAGATTGTATGAGACTGCTGCTTTTTGTATGTGGTCCATATGGAAAGCAAGTTATGAAAAAACTTTCGATAAAGTGGTTCCTAATATATATATATAGTATTGTCGGTTCTAATGTAACGTGGATGAATGATTGAAAAAGACCATTAAATGTTCAATCCCACCATAATCATGCTAGAAGTCAGATTCAGTATTACTGGTCTCCCTCCAACTAATGATGTTATAAAAATTAATTTTGATGCATCTCATGTTGATAGAAATAGCCTTTTTGGATGGGCTCTAATAACTAGAAATTTTGCAGGTGACTGTGATGGATTGCGAGGAGGTGCATCTCCTGCAATATACCCTGAACAAGCGAAAGCTCGAGCACTTTTAAAAGCAGTTCTATGGGTACAATAAAAAGGCATGTTAAAGGTACACTTGGAGGGTGACTGTCTGAATGTGATTGAAGTTGTAAAAGTAAAACAAACTACCGTAATGTAGACTACATATAACATAATAAAAGATTCTTTAGATATTCTTAGTTCTTTCTCATATTGGACATGCTCTTATACGCATAGAGATGAAACCATTTAGCAGCCATTTTAGCTAAGTTTGCAAGATTTCGGTTTATTTGCTTTCAATACTTTAGCATCATACCTGAATGATTTTAACTTTGATCCAAAAAGATAAAACTCTCATGTAGTCCCTCTATTTTATTATTGAATCTATTCTTTCCTATTTAAAAAAAAGATATCATATGTGGGTATGCGGCGGAACTAGTGAATATATCATTAATAAACATAAACATAAACATAAACATGATGCAAATGGTATACATAATAGATTCGCAAAAACAGATGTCCATCCGGGAGAGAGGAGATCACAAAACTGTCTCCTACATTGGCTGTGATGAACCACGCTACTAAATTACCAAGCTTCGACATTACAAACACTAAACTAGACCATAACATTTACATAGGACATAATAAGACCGTGCACTATCTCAATGACAATACCCCTCTCTAATTTACACACCACAAAATCTAATAAACCCATAAACAAACAAAACCTAACTAAAAGATGTTGAAAGGTTTTGGCTTGTGTTTTTAGACTCATTTGGATTCTGGGATTCTTACTAAATAAAGACTTCTAAATAATGCAGCCTTTCATGTAGCAATAGACCCCAAAACCCAAAAGTTGCAACAAAAGAAGGCTTTTCAGAGTTTGCACTAGACAGCAATAACTAACTAGAGAAATGACTGGTTGACCTTTAAAAAATCTGCAACCAGTGAAAATAAAGTTTTCCTACCCAACTCTAGGATAGAGGGAGGAGAAAGAGAGATATGGGTAGAGAGAGAGAGAGAGAGTCATGACTTGTCCACCACCAACTCAGATATGAAGCAATTCTCTGTAGCAAAGTAGAGAAAAGAAAAGCTTCATTTTGGTGATGAAATTAGTCACCATCTCTCCACAAAAACATTTGCATGGGACAGGTAGATGAAGAATTTTCAAAGGTAGAATTACCACCATAGAATTGATGATCAGAATGATGAGAATTTGGAATTGTAGGAAAATCATCCCAAACTGGACTATTTGGACCCCAACCACCTTGGATTGAATTGAGCAAAGCTTCTTCCATATCACCCCAGATCATTTCTTGAGAGTCATCAGCAAATCTTTCGCATTTCACTGATTCCTGATTGTTTACATCCATGGTTTGATCACTGCTACTAGCTTCGACCTCATTCGATCCAATTCCGGATTCCATATAATTAGTGTCCTGATAAGAACTGGGTATATACGAATTATCGTCACTGGGACTTTCTTGTGTTGCTGCCATACTAGTGATATCCGCATCATGAGTAGTCTGCTCACTTAGAGTGTTGCTATCTTGTTGTGGAGAAGACGATGAACACGGAGGTGCGCTCGTGTTAACCTTGTCTTCCTTATTTTTACCAAGAAAGAGATGAGGAAAATTAAGCCGAGCATTCTCTCCTCGTAACTTAAAGGCTTCGCGATCATAAGCCAATGCAGCGTCTTCGGCTGTATCAAAAGTACCAAGCCAAAGACGTGTTCGATTACGAGGGAGACGAATTTCAGCTACCCATTTTCCCCAATGTCGTTGTCTTACTCCTCTGTAGAGCTTTGTGGTTGTGTTAATGCCAAGAGGTGTAGGAAATCTGCAATAACATAGTGGAGAAAAATTAATCTAGTCCAAATTTGATTCGCAAAACAAAAAAAAAAGAAAGTATATTAACTGAGGAAGTTACTAAATTTAGAAAGTTGCTAATAACAAACCTGAAAAGGTTTCTGGAATTTTGATCTAATCTGTTCATCATTAACATCTTTCCACGAGGACTGAGATTAAGTGTGTCACTCCAGTACTGAAGAAGTTGTTGTTTTTGTTGCTGCTGCAATGATTGATCTTCTCCTCCTTGCAAAAACGGAGGGTAACCCGTTTGACTAGGATTACCAAAAGAGATCATTTGCTGCTGGTTTTGTTGTTGTTGAAATGGTGGTGGTGGTGGTTGAGGATATGAAATTGGTTGAGAAGCATCATAAGAAAAAGGAAAAACAAGTCTAGAACTAGAAATAGAAATTGAATTGGTATTAGTAGTAGGTGAATTCGAAGATGAAGAAGAAGAATAAGGATGGTGAAATTCTTGATGAGTATTTTTAAGAGGCCTCGGTGAAATGGAAACTTCCTTAAAATTTGGCTTCCATTGATGCCTCTCTGAACTACCACTCTGATCTTTACCCTTTCCTACCATGTTGTTTTTATATATAATAATGCTAACAAAAATGAGTAATCTTGAATCTGAGTTCCAAAGAATATGAACTGAATATTCACAAGAGTGAGATGGGTTGCAAATGAAGAAAAAAAAACAGAGGAAATCTGAGAAGAAGAAGAAAAAGGAAGGAAAAAAAGAAGCCCGAGGTCTAAAATTATGTGAAGGAGTGAGATATAAAGAGAAACAAAAAAGGAATATGGAAATTTACTCAAAAAGAAGTTTGGTTGCAATCACAATCAGTAATAATAATACAGTGAACTGAATTTAATAGATTTTGTTTGATGCATATAACTTTGAAGCAACCCATACCCACATGCACCTACCTAAAGGGAGAAAAAAAGAGACCAGACTGTATAGATTAGAGAGAAAAAAAGATGAGAACTAATAAAACCCAGAAGAAGAAATCTGTTTGAAGTTCTTTTGTTGATTTGCAGAAATAGTTTGGCTTTGATTCGAATATTGAGTCGTTGTTGTTGTTTTAGAGAAGAGGACGATCTTCTTTGGTATTTATGTAGCAACAAACAAGGAGAGCCGAGAGACTGAAAATTTGAGAGAGGGAGTGGATCCCACGCGTTGTTTTTCTAAAGAGAAAATCTTTTTCTCACACTCAGTCTCTCACATTCTGACGTGTTTCATTTCGTTATCTTCTCCCCACAGTTTTGAAAGAGGACCAATGAGACACCAGAATAAGATCTAGACACGTGTCCTGTTCCCAAAGGATAGTTGGACTTTCAAGATTTTCTCGACGGACTGGGATGCAAATCAACGATCAGGATGCATTTGGAATTCTATGAGAATGTTTTTTTGTTTTGGTCAAAGGAGAACATCTTACCAAGTAGACTGATGACATTTTTGGTTCCATTACCTAGTTCATGTTCTTGTCACTTTTATTTCTTGTTAGGTCACCAAATGGCATGACTGTAGTCCGTTCAATAAAAGACTGGTTACAAGGAGATGGCTTGAACTTCACAGATTTTCCCTTTTGATGAAACTAATCTCCATGCTGCTATATCTTCTTGACAGAAAAGTTTCCTTCTAAAGTACCAAAATCAGAAAATCTCGCTGCGAAAGCCTTCATGAATTAAATGGGTCTTTTTGATAGTAATGCACGAGCTCGTGCGAACTTCCACAGATGCAGCTGCGCGTGCAAGGGATTAGAGAAAGAGAGGGGAGAAGCACGTGGTGGAAAGGAGGTCCGTGTTCAACGTTTTGGGAGGTTGGGGTTGCAGCTTCTCCTCTCACTTTCGGTGAGGTAATCAACAACATTGGTAGTACCGTAGTATAAGAAAACGGTTATATCTGAGGTAGAAAAATCTATCATCTTATGATGATCGAAGAATTTTTGATTTTAAAAAGTAGAGAAAACAAGATAGTTGTTGTAAGGGTCGGTGGAGTCGGCACGTGTCGGTGGTCCACCCAAATTGTTCATCACACTCCTCTAGTCATCATCATGTTTATCATCTTTACTGGGTCCCGCCTCTGTGTAAATATCTCAAAAACAGTTTTTTATTGAATTTCTCGTCCAACTCTAAAAAAATCTTGCAACGTTCCTAATGGAAAAGGAAAATTTACTTAAGAGGCAACTGAAAATGGCTGGTTCTGATATATTTTATTTTTTTTTAGTTAAAATGTTTTGGAAGAAACTAACTTGCGGTGGTAGCAACCCTTACATCTTTAATAGAGCCTTCTAATGTAGAGATATGATGTTTGTCCATTGTATTAGATTTATTTACTTTTAAGTTTTGTAAAATATAATTAGGTGGACTATTATTCCAATTTACGAAATTAACAAAGATTTTTGCTTCCTCAGCAAGTGTATCAACCACTTGATTTGCAAGTCTAGGAATATAAAAGAAACCCGAAAAAAAATTGCATTTGATGAAATCACATTTTACTTCATCCATAAGTGCTTGATTCTGCTATTCAATTCGAGAGGATTCCCCATTTAAGTAGTCATATGGATTTTTGCAATCTCCTTCAACAATCCGATGGTTTCCGCTTCTTCAGGGGTAGATGCTGTGAAGGAACCTGCTCTTCTTTGTTCAAAGTCTCATGCATCATTCCTAAGAATTAAAGAAAAACCTGCAGCCAAAACACTAGAAATCCAGGCAGCATCTATGTTAAGTTTCAATTGAGTTCTCTTAGGTGGGATCCATTTCGGGATTCCAACTGTATTTGTTGATGCCTAACTAAGAGAATGGTTATCTTTGTTCCAATAATCTAGATATCTTTGTATTTCTAATCCTAGTTGAGCACTTATTTGCTGGTTTTTTCCCAAAGACTCTGTTACATCTTTCTTTCCATATGAACCAAGCTTTTTTCATAATTGTTTCTAAAGGTGTGGTTGGGTCCTTCTTTCCCATCCATTCCTAGCAGATATCCAAGAAAGTTATAGAACTATCAAATTGCAGAGTGACAGGAGAGAGTTATGTTGCCCAAACAGACTTAGCATAGGGACAAAAGAGTAATAAATGTTCTAGAGATTCCGTTTCATTACAACCAAAGGAGAAATTAGGATGAACATCATGCATGAATTTGGAAAGTTTCAGATTTTTAGAAATTGCATTATACAGACATTTCCAAGCACCTTGAGGTTCCATAAATGTTTCCAAAAGGAATCCTGTTGCCCTAAGTTATATTGATTTTCAGTTCTTTCATTAAGTTTGTTATACATGGAATTAACAGTAAAGGAGCCAGAGCTTGTAAGAACTAAGAAGCCACCTTAGAATATTTGGCTTATCTCTGACTAATCTGATATTGCAAATTTTCCTAGCTATGTGAGCAGGGAACATTTCAAAAATTATAGTAGAATTTCACTTCAAAGTGAAAGGCAATTAAATCCTTCACAAGTATTAAGTTAGAGTTAGTAGTTGTTCTATAGTTACTTAGATTGTCTATCAAATGTGGTACCCATTTATCTTCCCAAATATTTACACTGTAATCATCTCCTATTTCCCAAATACTGTTCTGTTCCACTAGTTGAATGCCTTTACTAATGTATTTCCGGACCCAAGAACTAGTTGCGGGAGTTTTTGCCTTAAACACTGATGAGTTTCTGAAATATCTAGGTTTTAGTTGAGACACCCACAGAGCCTTAGGTTCTGTTAATAATCTCCATGCTAGTTTAGTAATCATAGCTAAGTTGAATTTATGAGCACTTCTAAGTCCTAACCCTCTTTTTTTCAAAGGTTTACAGACACAAGAGTATGATTTTTGATAATATCCTGTGTAATTAGTTTCTTTCCCCACCAGAAATCTCTTTGCAATGCATCAAAATTTTTTTGTGATTTTCTTTGGTAAAATAAAGCAACTCATTTGGTAGCTAGCCATACTAGCTAGAGTTGCTTTATTGAGTACCATTTTACTAGCTTAAGCTAGAGTTTTTCCTATCCAGCCTTGTATTCTATGTTCCATTTTTTCCACTATTCCCTCAAATAATTGTATCTTTGCTTTACTAATGAAAAGATGAGGTCCTAGATAAGAGTCTGTTGGGTTAATTTTTTTGTATTTTCAGTATTTTACTAATCATCCTCTGATGTTTAGGTTGAACATTTTTGCTAAAGAACACACCAGATTTATCAAAATTTATTAATTTACCTGAAGCTTTACTAAAAGATTATTCAAGGCAAGGATATTGTGACCTTAAGTGAAGAGCAGGCAGTCATCCGCAAAAAAGAGATGTGAGATGAGACTGTTTTTTGGAGTGATTTTCACTCCATGAATTAATTTCTCCTCTTCTCCAGAAATGAGCAGTCTAGAGAAGATCTCCATATAAATTATAAATAGGTAAGGGGAAAGAGGACCCCCTTCTTAAGACTGCTAGTAGGTTTGAAGTAATTCCCTGGGCAACCATTGAGCAAGACGTTAATAGAAGAGGTAGAAATGCATTGGTGTATCAGATTCCAAAATTTATTAGCCAAAAGCTTTCATTTCATTGATCAAAAAATCCCAATCTACCTATTAAATGCCTTAGACATATCAAATTTGATTCCCATTCCAGTATGCTTCACTTTTTTTTTTAAATGAATGAATTATCTCTTGAGCAATAATTATATTGTCTGAGATTTTCCTTTTAGAAAGGAATGCAACTTGTAAAGGGGAAATGAATGTATTTAGCAGCGGTTTCATTATATTAGCTAGAATTTTGGCTATAATTTTATACATAGTATTGCAAAGTCCTATTGGTCTAAATCCACTGGGATCTTTTGGATGCCTACTTTTTGGTATAAAAAAAGAAATGTTTTATTGAATTCTGGATGTAGATTCCCGGAGATAAAGAAGTGCTGAATAGCAGAGATGACTTGTACTCCTACTGTTTCCCGGTTTAGTTTGAATAAACTAGTTGGGAAACCATCTGGTCCTGGTGATTTATTTGGTTTAAGTTTTTTAATAACTAACCATATTTCTTCACCAGAGGGAACAGAGTTGTGATGATCATTTTCACCAGAAGAGATACAAGAGGAAATGTTCTGAAAAAGAACAAGGTTAGGTAAAGGGAGAGGAGAAGGAGCTGAAAATAGATTCAAGAAGTACTCTGACAGGGTGTCCTGTATTTCAGTTCTTTTGAATGTTATTTCATTATTACTCCTTCTAAGGCGTTCTATGTTGTTCCACTTTCTTCTTTTCATAGTTTTAGTATGGAAGAATTTAGTATTTTTTTCTCCTAATTGAAACATATTATCCCTAGATTGTTGTTTAGCTATTGCTCCTTGAGTAGCATAGAGCTTTTCAAGTTGAGAAAGCTTTTTCTTAATCTTCTCTTCTTTTTTGAAAACATGTGTTGAGGTATTTAAGTTATCAATTTGGGTTAGAACTCTTTTAATTTGCTTTGAAGGTAATCCAAAAACATTCTTCCTTCAATAATCAAGATTGGTTTGAAGAGATTGAAGGTTCAAAATTAAGGAATCTGTTGGTGTGTTTCTAATAATATGGTTCCAGGACTCTTTTATAGTTTGAACACAAGAGATTTCCTTTTTCCAAGTATCATAGAACTTGAAAGTGAATTCAAGTTTAGAAAACTTAGTATCTAAGTTTAAAGCGATTGGGCAGTGATCTGAACCAACTGCCACAAGGTGAGAAAGTTCAGAATTAGAAAATTGTGTGTTCCATTCTGTATTAGCTACTGCTCTATCTAGTCTTTCTTGGATATTTTAGCATCCTTTCTATGATTATTCCAAGTAAACTCATACCTTTAAAACCTAAATCTAGGAGACCTGCATTACTTAAGATATTATGATAATAACTACAATCAGATTTTTTAAAGGGCAATCCTCCATTTTTATCCTCTTGACAAAAGATCATGTTGAGGTCTCCTATTAGAACCCATGGCATTGAGCATTTATCTACTTGTTCAGAGATTTCTGTAAGGAAATCCCAGGCTACATTTCTAGTATTAGGATAGGGGCTTCCATAGAAACATGTGAGTAACCACTTCTTAGATTCAAAATTAGTTTGAACTAAAATGTCAATCATATTGATATTCCAATGAACTATTTCAAAGGAGAATCCATCCACCCAAGTTAAGGCTAGACCACCTGCTAGTCCTATAGGATTCACAATGTGTGTATTAGGATAATCTTTATGAAGATTCTTGAATAATTGTTTCTTGGATTTAGTTTCAGAGAGAAATAAAATTTCTGGTTTGTCTTTTGAAATTAACTGGTTTAGATGATTTTTAGTGAAAGGATTACTACATCCTTACACATTCCAAGCAATAATTTTCATAATTGTTACTAGGCTACCAAAGTATCAGAGTTCTAATGACATGCAATGAACTAATTTCAACAGAGGAAACTAAGTAATTAATAATAAGAATTATCTAAACAATATAGGGCAAGCAATTGAGACAAATTAGCAAGAGAGATTACTAGAAATTATCTATTTAGGGTTACCTGGATTTCGACCAATTGCACAGATGGGGAGTCCAAAATGAAAGGTACTGGTAAGAGATCATCAGTTGCTCGTTTCTGCTCCTTAAGATTGGAGCCATATTGATCGATTTGAAAGATATTGATAAAAAAAATTATCATAAATTTACTAGATTGATTAAATTTAATAACAATTAGTTGTGACGTTCCTAACAAGGTACCAATTTGCTTGGAGTATTGTTCCATTAGTGAATCGTCATTTAACAGATTACCCAACCTAAGATGGGATATCCAGGATACCAAACACGACCTATTGATTTTGGTACCCCAAATAAAACAACACCATTAATAGAGGTGCCATCTCCCCGAAAAAGGTGCTAAACTTCATATAAAATAAAATATTGTTGGAAAATTGCCATAAATGAATAGAAAATTCTTGTAATACCTACCAGAGTAAGTGGTTTTGGGTTAATAGGTTTGGGCCTACTAGAACCGGTCCATTGAGTCGGGTAGTTTTCAAGAAATATATACCATCGTGAAAGGACATAACCTTTCACATGAAACCCTTGGAAAGGAAAGCGACTCCATGAAGCATCACGATGTTTCAATGAAGAGGTATTAGTCTGAACACTTAGATTATAATCAATCAATCAGAAACCAGTAATCATCCAATTGCATTCAATAGAAATCTTCTGAGTTTGTGTCAATAAAGAGAGTTCATCACTTTAAGTTTTTGGTTCGCCGTTTCTCGAAGTTTGAAGTGCTACTACATCGAGAAGAAAGTCGTGTATCCTGGGAGACAGACATCGATAATTCATAAGCACCGGTGCGGGGTGAATCTGTCTTAAGGCTTAAGGGTATAATCCTTGCCTCGACTTTGATTTTGTCTAATTGGGTTTGCGTTTCTCTTCTTCTCTGTTTGTTTTATTGCATTATATACACAAGATTGCCAACAAATATTTTAGTAGGCATGAAGTAAAGTAAGAAATACCATATTAGTCCTAGGAATAATATATTAGAGAGAGTCTAATCCAGTTGACTCAGTCATATGAAGTAAATTGGTACTCATTAACTTTCGTGAAATCTTAGTTGGGAGCAACTCTTAACATATGCCAGATCGCATAGTCAGATGAACATATGCCTGTAGATGAGCTTTGAGGTGAGCAAAAAATGCTCGGATCGCATAACTGGAATAATAACATTATCCTGCAAGCCTGAAGTGGGTAGCACATCCAAATTACGTTGCATCTGGTGTCGATTTTCACACGACTTTTTATTCTTGGAATTATACCTCTTGTTACTCTCCTCGTATTCTTTTCTAATTTTCTTTCCCTCGTAACACGACACATTCTACCAAATAAAAAGATAGAACACGACATTGATATTGTACGTCCTATAATTGAGCTACTATGTTAGTTTAGTATCATCCAAAACTATACCTTCTTTCGGCGTCAAATGAAGTAATTTAAATACCAATCTTGATAAGGTTGGAGATTATTGTGTCTTAAACTTGATTATAAAATTGATTAACCTATAAACAACTAATTGTATTAGCTTATCCTGGATGATGGGGGGTTATACTGATTTAATCATTAGTTTAATTTATGCTTTTAAATATTGATTAAAATAGGTTTTGACTTTGCAAAGTGGGGGATAAGGTGTCCAAATTTGATTGGGGTAGAATCATCATAAACGTACTCGAAATCAAAGTTGGGATTTTTAACAAACTGCCACACTTGCAAATCCCGATTCAAGAAAATGCCACCGTTTTTTTCAGAATTTATTAAATGCCACAAACGTTAGTTTTTCCGTCAGGACCCACACACTTGGTCTTTTTAGCTGACTCGGTCAAAATAATCTGTCGCGATTTACATATTTACCCTTGAAAATCCTATTATACTAGTCATGGGTTCACCATATTTCCCCGTTAGTTCTTTCTTCTTCCTCTTTCCCCTGTTCTTCTCTTCTCGTGTTTCCGTGAGAAGATTTTGTGATTATGATATCAGAAACTTAAGAGAAACGTTAAGAGTTGGTTGTCGGTGATGCTGTTGTGATTGTTTGAGCACGGGATGAAGAGGATGGAGTTGCTGCTGTAGATCGAACCTATTAGGGTCTGCAGATTGTGTTAAAATTGAAATTAGGCTTTGATTTTGGTCGGATTAATGGGTTTTTTGTTTTCTAATCATATCTGACTAATGGGTTTCCATCAGGATTTGAAATTGAGATTGAAATTTTTCTTTCATTATTTTTTTCTGAGTTTGAAATTGAAAGTAGGGTTTGATTTTCTCACTAATGGTTTCATTTCAAACTCAGGCGAAAAATAAATCAAAGACTTAGTTAAGGTTTCTGGATTTGAATAAAGGGAATTAGTTAGTGAACTGCATGAATGATGAAGGAGATGGAATTGTGGAGTTATGAATTGGTGAGGGTTCTATTTTGACTGAAGAGAATTTTGGGTTTGTGAGAAATTGATCACAAAATCGATCAATTGATAATGGGTTTTTACTGTTACGAGGAAGGGAGAAGGATTTATTGATTGAATCTCTGTTTGCAGTGAAAATATAGGGTTTCATGAGAAGAACTCAGGGAAGGATTTGGGATGGCTATTTGGTGTTGGTTGAAGTCGAACCGAGCTAGCATGTCTGAGTTGATAGGAATTGATGTTGAGGCTATGTTAATGTGGAGAGCTGATGTGTTGAGCTGAGCTGAAGGTGATGGCTGCAGAGAAAGACAAACAGATATGAATGTTGTTGCTATAGGATTGAGTTGAATTAGAGATTGGAGAAGATGCAGTTGCAATGGTGAATCATACAAGATGAGATGGTGCTAGTGATTGTTGCTAAGGGACGTGAGTTACAGCTGAATTTGCAAGTAGATGAGCAGAAGCTGAATATGGATAAAGTAACTGATTCAGCAGAAGCTGCAGTCGCATTAGCAACTTTATGATAACTAATTTTTGAGTGAAGTACAATGTTCTATATCAATTCTAAATGTAATTTTGTTTTTTATTTCAGCAGATGAGGTGCGGAAGGTTGCTGATGCTGGTGCCGAAAGAAGGAAGAATGAAAGCCATGAAACAAGTACCACCGGGGTTGAGGGTCTAAACTGAATATCCTAGTTACTTCGTTGTTGTTGTGCTAGAGATAGTGGAGGATGATACTGCCAAGTATCCTAGCTATGTTTTGAGTTTTGTGTTTTCTTTTTTTGTTCTGAAATCTGCTCAGTGGTGATTTTAAGTACATAATAAGGAAAATGTAAGTTTAGGCGCATCGTTTTTTATGTTAGTGTGATTGCTTCTTTGTACTTGTAGAAATCTATGTGAATGGAAATGCACTTTGTTTTCGCTTTTGACACTAGAATCTGTTGTGAAGTGCAAATGAATCAAATGATGTTGTTGCTGCTGGATGAGCACAACGCGGTCTATTTGTTCGATGAAATGACCCAAAGAAGACATGAACTGTAGTGAGATATTTCAAGGGTGTAAATGTCTTTTTCTAAGCTGAACTACTGCCACCTATGCACTAACGGATGTAAACTTTTGCTTGGAAAAAAACTGGATGGAAAAGGTCAAATGTGTGGCACTAAATAAATTCTGAAAAAAACGGTGGCACTTTCTTAAACACGAAATTGAAAGTGTGGCACTTTATTAAAATCCCCATCAAAGTTTTGATTAATGGAGGTCACATTCATTTTAAACCATTAAAGAAGCATTGCTGGAATCATAAAACTAAATTAGGTCAACCCCATATTAAAACTCTAAACTAATCAATAATGATGCGATTTCCACTAGTAATTTCTGCTTGCATAGTTTGAAAAACATAATCAGATAGGAATAGAATAGGTCAATTAATTACTAATTAAGTAAGTGATTAACATAAAACTTACGCTGTAGTGGGAGCTTATGCATACGCGGTGGCGGCGGTCGACAGTTGAAAGTTATCGCAATGACAGACAGAAAGTTGATTACGACAATGGGTGCGTCGAGCACCAAGAACCGACATGTTGATACAAGTCAACGTTCTTAAGAATCTTAACAAATATACTGTGGTGTCAGCCCTATTATTTTTGTAGCCCAAAACCTCGTTCTCCACTTCTCGTGCGTAATTGTTTTGCTGGGCTAATGATACGTATTGATTCCTATATCTTGATAGCTATTACTATAAAGGCGGAATTCAGAATAATAATAGACGAGAAATTTAGAAAACGGAGCACAAGTAGTAATTCGAAGAAAAATATCTTTTCTAGATTATGATCAAGAAAACAATTACAATGCTTTCTTTGTTACGTTCACAATCTCTCTAAACAGTGGATCAACCTTAAACTGTTTGCTAGCTTGCACAAGTATTGTTTCAAGCTTCTCCTAGGTTTTCTGTGCCTAGTATCTGTCTAGGTGCGTCAATATCAAGAACACACTAACTAGATGTGACGGACCGGAAAATTACGCCTTTGGCGTGTTGCCCCGCAGGCCGTAACTTCTCCGATGCGCCATGATGAAGCTAGAATCCAGGCCTCAAAGGTAGGCAAATGTACGTCCACATTATGCAGCTAACTTAGCTTCCACACCGTTCCAACTTACCCTTGATTCGCATAGGGTTTATTAAGAACATAAACTTTCCTAAAACGGAAAAAAACGGCCTTTTGGGGCCCTAAACGATGAGATTTGGCTAAATTATGGTGACCATGTGAATCTATAGATCAACATGTCTTGATCTTTGAGACGTTTCCATCAAAATGGACTCCTTTTGAGCTAAATTACGACACTCGGGTTTTTAGCCTATGTCGAACGCCTTGATAGGAAGTATGAGCATCCAAGGAATGGAATGCAACTAGCCTCATCAAGTTTGGCCACAATCATCTCTTGCATCGAGTTACCGATCCAGATGATATGAGAGGCCAGAATGTCGCAATCATCTCCCAATTAGATGATATGAGCGATAAAGTGCTGGACCGGCAGTGCTGCAACTCATTGTGGCTGCCTACGTACCCTTCCCCACTCTAAAAGGATCAAGCACAGACCGTAGTTCATCCTCAAAGGGACAGAAACTTAAACCAACTCGTTTGCGAGGCCGTGGCCAGGCAATAAAGGTAATGGCCTAGTCCGTATATGCCGTTCTGTCAAAATGCATCCAAATGATGCACGTTTGGTCCGCAATATGGCATAACGATGCCTAAGCATCAAATGCCCTCTTCGCGAGGCTACGCAACTATAAATGAGCCTTAGGCATCATTTATACTCTTCCGGATAAGCTATGAAGCTTACTTGGTGCATAGTCCGCATATGCACCGTCAACCAACTACCCCTCCCTATATATGTTAATTTGACATTTTTACAACTCAAATTGGGGGAGAAAAATCATTCATCAACTCCCCAGGCCATGATGGATGCACCTTACCATTCTGGACAACTGCGATGTACGACCGTAATGGCTGTACATTCAGTTCTGCTCACAGACCGATTTCAATGTCCGGCCATGAAGGTTGTCTGCTGCCAACCCGATGTCCAGCCATGTTGGTTGTTCGCTGCCAATCGATGTCCATCCATGTTGGTTGTTCACTGCCAACCCGATGTCCAGCCATGTTGGTTGTCCGCTGCCAACCCGATTTCCAGCCATGTTGGTTGTTCACTGCCAACCCATTGTCCAAGGCCCAATGTTCATTCTCCTACGCAACAGAATCTTTGGATGAAGCTTCATCTCAATCCATGGCGCATCTTTTAGCATGCGCCATGCTAAAAACACGGGGTGTTACACTAGATATCTTAGATATGAGCTAAACATCTCTACTTATAGCTTTCAGTTTGGTTTCTCAAACCTTCTAGGAACTATTTCCTTTTCCAGGTATATTACTTAAACTAAGAGTATTGCTTAAAACAAAACTCTTCCCTAACTAGGAATTTATCCTAAACAAGGAAATCCTTCCTAAAGTAGGATTTTATCCTCAATTCATCTTGAAAATCACTAGTTCCCGGGAAAAGGAAGATACACATGTATCAGCTAAGGTCTTGTCCATGTTAGTATGGCCCAACTCGCCAATCGTAATTGTTTTGCTGGGCTATCCATGAGTGGATAGTATGGGTTAGTTCTTGAAAATCTATTAAATATTGGATCGTGTGAGGATGAATGTTTAGAAGTCTATTGAACACCCACATCCACTAGGTTATGGGTATTTTTAAAACTATACAAGGTACGAAAGTAAATTTAGTAATTTATACCCAGTATTTGTAATTCATATAATTCATCCATGATTACACATGTTCCTAGTAGAAAGACGAAAAAAGTTTAGTTGAACATGTAAGAATAAGTATCTAAGGATGATTCTGGATGTTTACATTTAGTAACTTACATGTTTAAACATGTAAGGATGTTTAGCATGACAGTTACGTCTTGCTTTTCATTTCTAGCGTACCCTAATTTTTATGGGACTAAAAGCTTTTGGATTTGGATTTGAGTTTGGCTTTGTCTTCGGGGTGTTTAATTAAATAATATTTTATTTGTTTTTCTTTCATCTTACTTGAATATAAAAATTTGGATTCACCTGTATCCAGACAATCCACCCGCTCATCCGCAAATGTCAAATCCGCGGATGATAGATCGGATATGGATGAAACTTTACAGCCCGTCATTTATATGAATCGTATGCGGGTGGCACCAAATCCACGGGCTTTACCTATTGCTCACCCATGACGCTAATGAACATCCAAACCTATCTCGCCCTTGTCCATAATGAATATCCGAAAGGATACCCAGCCGGGAAGGCTTTGGGCCAATCTAGACCAAAATCAACTTTGAGCAGAAGGGCCGAAAAAGTTTTTCTACTTGTCGTGCAAACGTAAGTTTTCACTTTTATGGGAGTTAATAAGTAAACAAATGTTTGGTGCGACATCACATTTTTTTTGTCAATGAGATTTTCTATAACTGGTCGATATTTAAAAACCTAATTTTAAAATTTCGTTACATAACATCAAATTTTCATGGTTATGGTGGTATTCTTAACTGTCAATCAAATTGTCTAAATAGATTTTACGTTTTCTAGGATGTTAACATAATTATAAGTAAAACTAGTGAAGATGCATAATTTTTTTGGATCTTCATGAGGTTAGTTTTGATGTTAGGAGTAGATTGCATAAAGGTAAAAAAGACAATTATTTACATGGTTCAGCCATTAATTACCTACGTCCACGGAGATTTGGGATTATTTCCATTAATGGAGATTTGGAGTATAAATTACATGGTTTTTCCATTAGGAGAGAGAAAGTTCTAGAGACAATCAATTAAGGAAAGAGAAGAAGATCCACTACTTGTCCTTGCAAGTGGGACTTTATACTAATTATAATGCGGTTATTTATAAAACTACACTTTTGTCCTTGGCTTTCCGCGTATTGACTCGTGTTGATAGCGTCATTACTTTGCCGCCAAGAAATCTTCACGACCTGATCTTGATCCTTGTTTTCTATCTGGATATCAAATTATAATATTAATGATGGTAGCTAGATCAATGAATTATTGCTAATCAGAGCATTAGGAAGTAAAACTTAATATGGTAGAAGGAGCAACCAAGAAGTGGCGAAGGAGGATCGACCAAATGGTGGGAAGAGGGACCAGACAAAATGGTGGAAAAGGGGTAACCAGAATGGTGTAAGTATCACAAACCAAATGGTGGAAGGAGGACCGATTATTTGGTGGTAGTGGGACCGACCATGATGGTTGGATGGTGCACGGACCATTTATAATTATTTTGTATTTTTCTTGGTCTTCTTAGCATATTTTGGTATATTTTAGAAGAATTTGATCTTGACTGAGAGACCTAATATTAGTGGAACGACTTAGTATCATTTTTGGTATAAAGACCAAGATTTGAAAATATTCAAATATATTAAATGATGTAAAGACCGAATGGTAGCAGGACCATTCATTTTGTACATCACATGCTCTTTGAAGCAAGATTTGGTAAGATATGGTAGAAAGACCAAAAAACAAAAGTTGGGTAGAAAGAGGAAGTCCTGGATAAAGGAAATAATATTTCTTTTCTTTTTCCTCTTCTTCCTCTCTCATAAAAGAGAAAAAACCTTAGAACTTCCTTCTTCATCTTGACTAGATCTGAGCAAGGATTTCTAGTTTTTTTATGATAAAAATAATTTAGTTTATATTTTTAGGTTTTATTGTTGTTGTTTTGGGTGTCTGTGGACACATTTCTCCGTTTTTTGGGCGACCTTTTCTTCGTGTTTATGACGATTTTTTCTTCGCTCTAATAACAATTCTTTCAAATCTCCATGGTGTTTTTTGGCTTGCTATTATCGAATCATCAAGAACATCAACGATTCTGCTCGGGGTCGCCTTAGATTTATGTTCAACAAGAGGGATTTAGGGCATCTAGATTCGTTTAGATCCACAAGATTTTGGCAAAATACACCATTTTATCTGGAGCATCTCTTATAGAAGAAGATAATAATTTTAAATGGTTGGAGTTGATTTCAGTTCAAACCATCATTCACCACTACCACGTCTACAAAAATTGGATGTCTTTGCAATTCATGGCTCTTTCCCTTCGTGATGTACTTGCAATTGGTGTCGTCATTTGCATTTGGGTTTTGATTATCTTGTATTTTGGTGTTTTTGATAATCTTGTAAACAATCATGTAATTACTATTTTCGTTTGAATGAATTGAAATGTGATCTCCATAAAAAAAAAAAAAAAAAAGATAAAGGAAATAATAATAATAACTTAACCAAAAAGATGGGGACCGGACAACCGGGCCAGTCGGTCCCGCTAATTTTTATTTTTCTTCTATTTTATTTCTCTTTCTATCATTATTCTCTTTAAACCATATTTTGATATGCTTTACAGCATTCACGCCATTTTCTTAGGGCTAACTGGTGGTATCTCATATGTCTAAAAGGCAAGTATCCACCATTAATTTATAGAATTTTGCGGAGAAAAGGTATAAATAGAAGTAGTGATATATTTTCGTAAAAAATAGAGTATTTTCTAGGAATTCAATTGGTGAATATATTATTAGAATTAATTAATAAGTCGCTCTATAGTCTACACTAATAGGCAATCTATCGAGGAGCATTATATTGGATTCGGAACTAGGTACAGGATGGCAGAAGCACAATACCGGTTCTGAATGTATATTCTTTATAATTAAAAGTGTCTGATGTTAGAGCAAATCTCGGTCGAATCCACCAAGCATTGGTATGTCAAATTTGGTTGTCATATTGTAGTGAATCAAAACTCATCTATGAGTCGCTTGATTATGTAATAGAGACAACTTCGTTTTGGTTAGACTAGAAAGTATAGGAATATTGAGACATACAAGTATTACTCGAAGACCTGAAGAACGTAAAGAAGTAAGGAACTACAACGAAGACATCATCCTTACTCTTGAGGTTAGTAATATTGACTTGATCTATTCATTCCTAACGTATCTTTCAAGTCGTGCTATATTGAAAACATAACTGCGAAGCTGTATATGGATATATTACTCTAGTAGTGAGACATGATCATATGATCATACTATTAGGAATTAGACTACGAAGTATAACACTTATCTTCTGAACTTCATAGATATGACATCAACATAATCTTATGAATGTTGTTATGATTATGTGTATGGGTAAAGTTGAAGATTTCATCATAGGAAGCAATGTTTTAAATTTATTTAAAGGAAGTACATTCATGAACTTGTTTTATGAATCGAAAGGGAAATCGCTAGGCTTATTGGTACGGCTATTCATTGCAAATCTTTGGATCACCAATATGTGTGAGATGGTAGAACCGATCGTAACTTTTTTATGTATCTTGGTACAACTAATCACAATGTCTGACTTATGATTTGGTATGACTAGTTTTGATTAATTAGGGTAACCGATCATAAGTAATCACCTGAGATGGTATGATCGATATTTGTAATTGGTGTGACCGATCCTAGTAATTGGTGTGACCGATCACAGAGAAGTTGTGTAATCGATCCTTATAATTGGTGTAACCGGTTCTGGTAATTGGTGTAACCGATCCTGGTGACTGGTGTGACCGATCACAAGCAATACTATGTGTATATGGTGTTAGAGCATTGCTCGGTCGAACTCGCATGCGTTGCTATCTCAAGCATGTTTGTCAATGTTAGTGATCAAAATTATAAGTCTTGATTTCTAGTGTATTATAGATAAGTCTCGGACTAGGATAGAAAGTGTAGTTGAGCTCAAGGACTTCATGGCGATTCATCATACAAGTAGAAGAACTACTCAAGGAACCGGTGGAACTTCTCTACAAAAAGGTATGTGAAGACTTTAACTTATCTATCACTCAAAAGTCTATCTACTCTATCTCCTACTCTTTGAGACAAGAAGTCGTATGCTATATATATAGATTTTGATTATACACATTTGGTATTTCAAGCCGAGTATACCTCTCTTATCTATATTTCGAAATATGTGTTGGTAAGCTTTTCGCTTTGATCAAGTTTATCTTTACCTAGTGACGAAAGTCATGATATGTTTCAATCACTTTGAAAATTGCTTTGACGAGAAATGGTGTAACAACTATATAACGTCCTCTAAGAATTTTTCAATGATTGAAATGAGAGTTTAGATTACATAAAGCATTGTTGTGGAAACACATTTATGTATAAGTCATATTCCTTGAACCAAAGTTTGCGAACTTTGTTGATCAAGAGAACCGGAAGAATAACGTGAGCCAAGTCCGCGAACTGCCGAAGTTCTTAAACCGGAGAATTTCTGCTGGAGTTGACAAACTACTTGAATGAAGCTAAGTCCGCGAACTCAGTCCGCGAACCGGAGAAGTTCTCATACCCGAGAATATCTGCTGGAGTTTGTAAACTCTGCCCGGTAACTTCAGTCCGCGAACCTAGTCCGCGAACTTGAGAAGGTTATATATCTGAAGATGATTTATGAACTTAAACTTAAAAAGACTAAGGAATGCAGTTTGAAAACCGTGACTATAGAATTTCATGAACCGATTCAAGTGAATCAAATCATCTTTGATTCAATTATGTCTTGTGTAGTACATTAGATTTCCTTGTAATTGAACAACTCTCTAACTAGTTCATCTTGAAGTCATTTGAACTAGTTATAGTGAAGAAGAACATCGTTGATATGATATGCTCATATGGCTAACCTTTTGGTTAACTATTGTTGAACCAACATGTGCATACGTTTGGGTACGGTTAACAAACCTAGAAGCGTGCATTGTCGAGTGTGTGTAACAAGCTAAATCTAACGGTTGAGAAATATTAGCTTGAACTAAATCAGGTTTTCGTCTAACGATAGATATTGATTGCTTTGTTACCAAGGTAACTTAATTGCAAACCCTGATTTGAAAGACTATATAAAGGATACATCTAGTATTGTGCAAAACTAATACCCACACCTTACGTGTGATACTAGTTTGCGTGATAGATTCGTTTCTCCTTTAACCTTTGGTTTTCTTCTTCTAATACTAGGTTAACGACTTAAAGACTTCATTGGGATTGTGAAGCCAGACCGATACTACTTTTATCGTAGTTGTGTGATCTGATCTTGCATCTTCTATTGTACGAGTACAATCAGATTGACTGGCTTGAGATTGATATCTCCGATAGGCAAAATATAAAATATAGTCACAAACATCTTCGTCTCATTGTTTGTGATTCTGCAACATCTTGTTTCGCTACCATACGATTAAGATTGTTGTGAGGTGATTGATAACTCTAGGCTGTTCTTCGGGAATATAAGACCGGATTATCAATTGGTTCCTGTTCACCTTGATTATTATCAAAAGACGGAACAAAACCTTTAGGGTTTATCTGTCGGAGACATATTGATACTTTGATAGACTTGTCTATGTGAGACAGATTTGTTTATTGTCAAAGCCTGCGATTTGGGGTCGTAGCAACTCTTAGTTATGGGTGAGATCAACTAAGGGAATCAAGTGCGCAGTATCCTGCTGGGATCAGAGGCGTAGGGAGTACAACTGTACCTTGTATCGGTGGAAGACTTATTGGGGTTCAACTACAGTCCAGTCTGAAGTTAGCTTGGAGTAGGCTAGTGTCTGTAGCGGCTTAATACAATGTGTGTTCAATCTGGACTAGGTCCCGGGGGTTTTATGCATTTGCGGTTTCCTCGTTAACAAAATTTCTGGTGTCTGTGTTATTTCAATTTCCGCATTATATTATTTTATCTTTATAATTGAAATGATACAGTTTGTGTGTTAGATCATCAATTAGAGTAATCCAACCTTTGGTTGTTGATTGTCATTGGTTGATCCTTGGATATTGGTCTTTGGTACCATCCAAGTTATTCCTTGTGTTTGATTAAAGACTCGCTGATTTCTATTAGCTTGAGTAAATCAAAATAAGAGAGAGATATTAACTCCTTGAGATACTTTTACCTAGATTGAGTCTGATTGTCTAGTTGATTCTCTAGAAAGTATTTCGGAGTTAGTCCATATAGATTGCTAAGCGAAATATTGGGTGGTGTTGTTAGACTCCCGCTTTTTCATATGTTAACCAGTCCTGGTAATTGATATAACTGATCCTGGTAAATGATGTAACCGGTCCTGGTAACTTATGTGACCGATCACAAGTGCTTCCATATTAGGGTATAACCGATCCCAGTGATTGGTAGAACCGATTGAACCCATAAATATGATCTTGATCAATCACATAGTTCTCTTGGAATACAGATGAACCAATTCTAAACTTGTTTGGAAGTGTGGTATAATCAATTTTGAGATTGTAAATATGAAAGAGGATTTACAAAGAATAGATGTCAACATTCTTTGAACACGTACAGTAAATCTTATCTTTTATTGTTCAAAGATATTCCTCAGTACTCAAGGAGATCCTATTCCAAAATAAATTAAGAATCTTTTAATTAAGGTTATTAGTTTTATATGCTTTAATTACTAGAAATTAAATACATATCTTTAGAGAATAAAAATTAGTAATGTGCATTTACTAATTGGAGATTTTCTTTTGGGAGATTTCGAGAAATATTGGACAAAGCAATTACTAGGGTTATGAAAACCGAATGGGCATTTATTGCATATCTTGAGAAAACTTTCGGTTTTGGAAATTCCTTGGTGTCCAAACATGCTTGGTCTATAAATACCTAGATTTTCATTTATAGCAAACTATCCTAAGAGCCAATCAAACTTCATCTTTTTGTTGTTTCTGGTGGAGCCGTCTAATCGTAGAGGAAAGTACCCTAATTAGGCAAAATATCTTCCGACTGCTTGTTAACAGAATCCGTTATGTGCGTGATTGATCACAAGGGAATCAAGTGCGTAGAATCCGGCGTGGTTCTAGAGGAGTAATGAATGCGTCTGTACCTTAATCGGTGTGAAACTTGGTTAAGGCTCAACTACATTCTAGTCTGAAGTTAACTTGTAGTAGGCTATAGTATGTAGCGGCTTAATACAGTGTGGTGTACAAATCTGGACTTGGTCCCGGGGGTTTTCTGCATTTGTGGTTTCCTCGTTAATAAAATTTCTGGTGTCTGTGTTATTTCTTTTCCGCGGTATATTTTTATATAACTGAAATATCACAAATTGTGTGTAGTTCAATCAGTTGATAAATCCGAACTTGTTTGTTGGATAGAACTTGATTGACACTTGGGCATTGGTCTTTGGTACCATCCAAGTTATTTCTCATATCAATCAGGCTCGCAGATTTATATTTGTTTGATTTGATGATTTCATTGAGAAAGAGATATAAACTCTTTTATTTAATTCTTGATTGAGTCTCGCTTTTAAGTTGGTGCTCTCGGAATTAAGTTGGACTTTAGTCCATACATATTGTCGAACGAATTATTGGGTGTGGTTGTTATACCCCCGCTTTTTCATAATCGATAACACGCAGAACGGAGTCTGTTAACAATGGATGATCACAAGTTTTCTTCAGAACTAAAAACAGCTATAAAGATCTCGTTGATTTTTTGATTTAGTTTGAGCGACCTTATCAGAAGAGAAGGTTCTCAAGAATCATCGAACTAGGTGCAATGGAAAGTTCAACAACCGTTAGTCAATCAAATGAATAATCGGAAACTAAAATAACAATGCAATTATATAGTTTCCCCCCAACGGTACTTTCTAGAGATTTTTGATCCCACATAAGTCTTTAAATGAGCGAACGTAAGAGATTTCACCTAATTAGGGTACTCTCCTCTCCGAATAGTATTACAAGTAATACTATTAGTCGGTTGCACCAGAAACAACAAAAATGAAGTTTTCCTGGCTAAGGACCATTTGTAAGAAGAATAAACTTCACTGTTTATATATACCAAGGATGTTTGGACAACAGGGAAATTCCAGAACCGAAAATATTCTCAAGATATGCAATAAAATACCGAATGTCGAATTTCATATTTCCAATTAATGTCCAACCTGTAATTTCGAAATCTTTGTATAAAATATCTAATATTAGCTTAGCACTTACTATTATAGTTTTTCTAGAGATATGTTTTAATTTCTAGAAAAACCATAAAGATTTGAATAATTGCAATATAATATGTTTTCTAGAGATATCTTTATGATTAAAAAATCTTAATTAAAAGATTCTTCAATATTTCGATTGGGATCACCATGAGTATCAAGGAATATATTTGAATAATTAACGATAAGAATTATGCACATGTTCAAATTATATCAACAGTTAGAATTTTCCTATAACTCACACAAACTCTAAAGCATACTAGTCTAGACGTACACGCGATGTGTCTGCCAATCTGTTTCAAAACAAAATAATAAATTATTCAATAGTCTTTCGATCAAAAATCCATTTACATAAAGAAAACGTACTTTCATATGCAACTTTTTATGTGATATATATCATATATTGTATTTTTGTAAGACATAAATACTTTCTCTAATACAACATTTTTCTCAGCCTAGTAAAATCACGCAAAATATGCGCCTGAACCTCACGGTTCTGCGAGAAAAAAATGAAAAACAAAAATACATGTGTTTGACATTTCTAATTAAGAACGCACAATTTGTATATCATATCTTTTAACTGAGTGCAATTTTACACATGAACTTGATACTAAGCTTGCCTATTTGGCATTACTTATCTACTTCTAGCACCATCACCCTTCTGCTCCATGATGCTGATAGTTCATAGACAAATGTCCCTAGTCACTCTTGATCTGGTGGTTAATAATTGCAGCGGCGAATTAAGAAGTTGAAATAAAAAAATTAGTTCATAAAACAACCAAACTAAAATAAATTCAAGTTGTAATATCCTGTTAAGCATTTACACAAACAACTAAAATTCATAAATTAATTTTTAAAAATACTATCCATTAATAATAACTTAAATATACCAATGTATGTGAACCATATTACCATCTTCCAAGACAAATTCGTAGAGATGATTCGAAATCTGATGAGCAACAACCTATTTGAGGCGCTTTATCTACTCGAATTTGTAATGGGTTCACCGAGATGCACCTCAATGTCTTTACACCATACCAATTTCTTCTGTTCTAAGTTAGTTTTTTAAGTACAGATAAACCCTAGAGTTATTACATAGAAAATGGTAAAATTAGTTTTATCTATGGCAGAAAGTAGAGTCTGTTGATTGAGTATTTTTTTTTTGGAACAATTTTTTGGGGTTTCAATTTTGATGTCGTGAATAATAATTACATTGATTGAATCATTAAGGGTTTATCTAAATCGATCAAAGACTTCACTCTCAATTGATCTGGATAATTGTTTTGGGACGAAAAAGATAATGGAAAACTAATTTACTCTCTACTGTAGTCAACTCACCCCTTGGTTGTTAATAATTCAACGAAATCAAAGAAGAAAAATAGAAAACATGAAGGGGCAAGATAGTCCTTTTCTGCGCCACATTTTTTTTTTTAAATAGGAAAGAAGATACATTAACAACTTAAATTAAACTAGATTTACATAAGAGGAGTATTTCATGAGATCTCCAAACTCGTGAGCGGAGACTCGATCCGCTGACCTCCTATTTGAGAGTCGGGATCCTGGTCAACTGGGCTAACTCATGAGGTCTCCAAACTGATTCTGCGCCACGGTTGAATCGGTTGAAATTACCTTTTTTTTTTATATTAGTTAGATGTGGTTATCGGAAATCGGTTTTGCTATTGGGACCGGTTCTACTACGACTCCTAATGTAGGCTATGACTGGTTCTACCATGACTCCCAATATAGGTAGGGATCGATCTACCTAAACTCCCAACAAAATCTAGGATCAGTTCTGAAAACGTGGAGGTACCAAAATACACCACCAACTTTTTATTAGGCAACCTGTGTGGACTAAAGTTGAATACAATTCCAAAGTCCAACTTAATGAATCTCAATCGGAAATTGTGTGAAGAGATTATATCTCTTTCTCTCACAATTAGAATATTTACAGAAGCAAGTCCGAGAACCTGATTATGTGTGAGAGTACTTGGACGATTCCAAAGATCAATATCCAAGAATCAATCAAGTCGTATATAACAAACAAGGATGGATATATCTACTTTGATTGATTAAAGTACAATATGTGATATTACAATTATAAAGATAAACAATATAATGCGGAAAAAGAAATAACACAAACACCAAAAAAATTGTTAACGAGGAAACCACAAATGTAGAAAAACCCCGGGACCTAGTCCAGACTTGAACATCAAACTGTATTAAGCCGCTACAGACACTAGCCTGCTATCAGAACTTCGGACAGGAATTAAACCTTCACAAAAATTCAGTTTCATTTGTGCTCCTATGCCTCTTGAATCTCAACAGGATTCCGCACAATTGATTCCCTTAGCTGACGTCCTTTATATCCTAAGAGTCGCTTCAACTCAATTGAAGACTTTAAACCAATATGCCTCCTACAGATAAGCTTATATGTAATTTCCGTTCTGATCAAAGATCAAGATGAGGTAGGAAATCGATTGAAATAGACAAAGTATAGCAAACCTCATAATCTGGTCTTATGACTCTCAAAGAGCAGCCTAGATTATTATTCACCTCACAAGTCGAAACTTGTGGAATCGTAAATTCTGAGACGAAGATACTTTGTGATTTGTATCTATCTTGTTTATTAGAGAAAGCTCAGCAATCAAAATAAGATCAGGATACACGAACTATCAAGATAAAGATAGTTGGACCTGGCTTCACGAATCCCTTGATGAAGTCTTTTTAGTCGCTAAACCCTAGAAGGCTTTTACGGAGAGGACGACTCTATTTTACAACTATGACACACAAGAATAGTGTCAGGGATTCAAATATCCCAGTTGAAAAAGCGAGGGTCTAACAACCACACCTAATATTTTGTTTGGCAATTTGAATAGACAAACTCCAATATGCTTTCAAGAGAATCAACTAGACAATTAGACTCAATCTATAAAAAGTATATCAAAGAGTTTTATATCTCTATCTCTTGATTCAATCCGCAATCAGCAAATAAGGATTTCCAAGCCCGATTGAATATAAGAGGATTAACTTGAACGGTACCAAAGACCAATGTTCAAGTGTCAATCAATTCACTCAACAACCCTAAGGCCGGATACAAGAACTGATTGATCTTAATGTACAACCTGTGATATTTCTATTATATAAATAAAATATAATGAGAAAAAAATAAATAAAACAGACACCAGAAATTTGTTAACGAGGAAACCGCAAATGCAGAAAAACCCCGGGACCTAGTCCAGAATAAACACACACTGATTATAAGCTGTTACACCAATTTCCTACTACCTATTCGGACTAGATGTAATACCTTCTTCAACACTTGTAGAACTCCTAGCAAAATATCGATTCTCTTTAGAAATTCTTCACACAAATCTTCTAGCAGAACCCGAGGCTCTCTTTAGAAGATACCACAACACGATTGATACGATTCGATATTTTGTTTGCACAAAACACTGGTTTGATTTCCCTTTAGATATGAATCAAGGTTTTGGAAATCTTGTGTTTGTTTTGATAAAAACAATTACTAGGTAAAAGTAATATCAAAAACAAACTTGTAGATTAGGGATTATTATACGCTTCAATAAAGGAAGAGAAACCTAATAACTCTACAACAAGACCAACTAGAATAAATCTAGAGATATCTTGTTTAAAACTTCTCAAGGATTTTTACGAGATGCCTCAATAGAAGTTTTTCTTTCTAGTCTCCGATTTCGACCAACAAGTGTTGGTATACGATCGGAAACTGAAATCTATCAAAACCTAGGGTTCATGATCAACAACTCTTGAATGGTTTTATATTAGAAGATAAAACCTTAGAATAGACAAGAGGTGAAAAACCTAGATTACAAGTTGTGTGATCAATCACGAAGATTAAATCCAACTAGGCTTTGTGATCCCCAATACAAAGACTTTTATCTCACTCTTGTTCACGAAGAACAGAAGACATGGAAACAACCTGCAAAGCTTACGCCAATTTTCCAAAGGGGAAAAACGTGTAAACTCATGAACCCTTTATTTATAATGAACAATAGCTTGGAAGCTAAGCAAAGCTGTTTTCCTTTTTCAAGACTCTCCTAAATATGGCAGTCTTTCGTAAGTTACAAATATTATGCATAAATAATTAATTAGCAAATATTTGTTTATGTGAATAAATCACATTCTAACTTAGGCAGGAATTAAAAGTTACCACAAACACTTTAATATGGTAATCAAATATGTTTGGATTAATAGTCATCTTTCTTAGACAAGGAAACATCACCAACTTGACCAAAAATAGCTTTTAGTCACGTAATTGGGCCCAAGTCCGTGAATTGTTACAAACAGCCCATGGATTGTTTCTACTAACGAACTGTAACAATTACAGCAACACTTATAATTGTTACTTTAATAAATCACTCATAACTTCATCGTTATAACTCGGAATTGAGTGATTCTTGGCTCGCTGGATTCATAAGCTCATTCACTATAACATGAGATTCTTTATAAGGATAAAGGTTATTGTCTCCAAGGTCATGAATCAAATAACCTCAAGTATATATACATAAATGTACATTTATCGTCATTGGAATTGTTCCATAGAGTGAGAATTTATCTTGATAGATTAGAAAGGTAGAATTAAACAAGAATCCAAATGAAATCAATCACATACCTTTGTTGATGAAGTACTTGTTGATGTGTTCTTGTATTCTTCAATCTTCAATCTTCGTCCTTTAATGATAGCTTCGATTCAACTTCCTAGACTTAATCTAGTCCGAAACTATCTTTAGTATGCTAAATCAAGAATGCATTTTGGAAACTAAAATTGACAACTAACTTGACATACCAACGCTAGTGGGTTCAACCGAGCAGTGCTCTAACAATCTCCCCTTTTGTCAATTTTAGTGACAAAACCATTTTACATATGGATTGTTCTTGTTAAAAGCATTACAGCTCTAACATCCTACATGCTTGATTTCCTTGGTTCTTGCAAATGTGTTCATCATGTAATTGTTGAAGATCCATCATAGTATTATTACACAACATCAAAGTTTAATTGTATCACAACTTTGACAATAATACTATGGTGATATGTATCACTCCCCCTTAGTCAATACTCCATCTCACATGGAAACCACTCCCCCTTACATAATGATCCGTAAACCATATGTATATGTAGTGTGAACTACAAAATAATTCTCCCCATTTTTGTCAATATAAATTGGCAAAGGTACGAAAACTGGTGGGATCCTAATGAAATTTTCATAGAGGAACTTCTTGACCAAAGGAAAACATATCAACTTTACTTTAGATGATATCACAGAGTCGAAACTTAGTGACTTCATCAAGGAGTTTATTAAGATACAAGTTAACTCCTACATGTTCCACAACCGCTTCTCCCCTCAAAGATATAGAAATTAAGCACAAGTTCATTTAAGAACTCTCCCCCATAAAATGTCATTCCCGAAAGAACAACAAGAGTGGCCTTACTCCAGAGATAAGGATTTATATAATGGATTTTAGAAACCCCACAAGGAGATACGAACTAAGAACCAATCATTGAAAGTCTCTCATTAGATCGTGTTACCAACAATGGAACTATCTCATGGTAATAATACACAATATGTAATGATGAAGAACAAGTATTGTGATCATCTTTTCTAAGATACAGACTTGTATAAACAAGAATTGATATGCTTAGAAGGAAGAATAACATTTTCAATAAGGATTTACACCAAGAATGGTTACCATAAGAGTATGAAAAATATTCTTTGACAATAAAAACCATCATCCAATAGTTTTGATTATTGCTTCTAACCTGTTATGCTTAAGAATTTTTTAATCACAAATCAAGTTAGGTAATTAAGAATCATACGCGTGGTATTTAACCATATTCTTCTTCACCATAACTAGTTCAAATGAGTCAAATGAACTTGTTAGAGAGTTATTCAATTGCAAGCAAATCTTATGTAACTACATAAGACACAATCGAAGAAAAAATGATTTGATTCACTCGAATCGGTTCATGAACTTTATAGCCACGGTTTGCAAAAGCATTCCTTAATCAATATAAAGATGAGTTCAAGAACAATCGTTTTTAGATATAACATACTCAAGTTCGCGGACTTAAGTTCCCGGAAGGAGTTCACAAACTCCAGCAGAAATTCTCGGGTTTGAGAACTTCGCCAGTTCGCGGACTGAGCTTGCTGAGTGAGTTTTCAAACTCCAGCAGATATTCTCGGATGAGAACTTCCGCCAGTTCGCGGACTGAGTTCGCAAACTGTGCAAATAATTCCGGTTCTCTTGGTCAACAAAGTTCGCAAACTTTGGCTCAAGGAATAGGACTTATACATATATGTATTTCCACAATAATGCTTATATCCATCAATGGTTATATAATCTAAACTCTCATTTCAATCATTGAAACATTCTCAGAGGACGTTATATAGTTGCTATTCATAAACCATTTTTCGTTAGAGCACTTTTCAAAGTGATTGAAACATAACATGACTTTCGTCACTAGGTAAAGATGAACTTGGTTAAAGCGAAAGCTTACCAACACATATTTTGAGAAATATGTAAGAGAGTTAGACTCAGCTTGAAACAATAAATTGTTCCACATATTCAAAAATTACCAAACACAATATGTGCGCCCCAATTCTTTTGCAATCCTCACCGCATTTATTAGAGCTTCTTGGTGAGGATGCACTTTCAATACAATCAAGTTGTGTTGAGGTGAACAAAATCTTGCTCACCACAGGTATTCGAAACAAAATCATACACGGATTCTAGGAATTTAAAAACTTCCTCGAAACATTCAGTAACTGTTTCATACCTTTTTAAGATGTTATCCCTTGTCGAACTCTTGTTGAGAGATCCTTCTTAATAGTACTTGTTGCTTTATTGATCTTCTTTGGTACCCATTTCTGAGTAGCTTTTGGAGCAACGTATTTCTTTTTCTCCCCAATATAATTATGAAATTTCTTGGAGGGAATACTAGAAGAATTGATATTATGATACTCAGTTTTTCTCCTGTTTGGAACATCAGATCTTGTCATCTTAACAGAATTGGATCTAGTTTTATCTCGTTTAAGATATCTGCAATTCCTCTGCAAGTGACCTGGTTTTCCACAATAAAAACAATGTTTAGTATAATAGAAAAAGTTATGTTTAGTGTTACCTGAATGTGTATGTGCTTGCTTTAGAATTTGACAGAATTTCCTTTTTTCGTCATCTTCAGTTGGTAGAGATACTTCACTTTTGTCAACCGTGGAAGGTTTTTGTTGAGGAGAAACTTTAGCTTTGACAAATTTTACCTCTTTGCAAATACTAGGAGCGTCTATTCCTTCATATCCCCGTGTATCACGATGAATTCTACATGATCCCAATATCGAGGTTCATTTATCTGAGCTGTTATTTCTAGACAAACTCTCTTTTAAGCTCGAGTTTTCTTCTTCCAAACTTTTGACCTTCTCAAGCGCAATAACTAGATCATTCTTGGATGATTCACATTGAACTTGGAGATCTTCTCGTTCTGAATCAAATAACAAGTTCATCTTAATGTTTTCCAAGTTATCTAGCTTTGCTTGAAGAATAATTTCCCGATCATGACCTTCGGCAATTTATTCTTTAAGCTTTCTTATTTCTTTGAGATAATCTCTTGCACCACTAGAATCAAGTTGGTCTTGCAAGTATTTATTCCGACTATGAAGTCTGTCATATTTAACTTTCCCAATGGAAATGGTGCTCTCATCTTCTGAAAGTTTCCTATGACATTCTTTAAGAAGATTATTAGCAACTGGATCAACATGGAACACTTCTTCGTCAGAATCAGAATCAGTATCCGAAAGAATTTTTCCCGAAGCTAATGCAACCTCGCCTATGATCTCTTGAGGATTATAATATTCAGGTTCATCATCAAGAGTAGGCAAATCTGCTGCATATGTCGTTTGTCTACGACTCCAACTAGGACATACTGAAGACAAGTGCCCGAAACCACGACAATTATAGCATTGTACATCATCCTTAGGAGATGTTTCACTTTTAGAAAAACTCTTTTTCCTGTCTCTCAAGAAGTTTCTAAATTATCGTGGAGTAACATTATTAGTATCTGGCGAACCAGATTTATCCTTAGAGGATTCAGAATTGTTTGCAGCTTTAAGAGAAATCACCTCTTTTCTTGCGTGTTCATTATCAAAGATCTTTAACTTTCCAGCAAGATTATTTCTGGAGAGTGTAGAAAGATCGTTTCCTTCTTCAATGACATGTTTCTTAGACTCGTATCTTGATGGTAGAGACCTGAGAATTTTGCACACAATATCTTTCTCCGGAATAGTTCTTCCTAACGCAAATGAGGAGTTAACTATTTGATAAAGTCTTTGGTTAAACTCATCAAATGTTTCTTCATCAGACATGCGAAGGTTTTCCCAGTCAGAAGCTAGATTTTGAAGCCTTGCTTCTTTCTCTGCGGCATTCCCTTCGAATACGGTTTCTAAGATATCCCAAGCATCTTTAGACTTATTACACGTATTAACGTGGTGCTGAAGATCTGGGGTAATGGCGTGGATGACCGTATTTAATCCTTCAGAATTTTGCTTTGAAACAAGAATCTCAAGATCATTATAATCACCAATATTCTTTTCAACAGTTACACCATCTACTGAAACTGATGGACGATCATAACCATTAACAATACGAACCCATGATTGAAAATCTCGCGCTTGGATGAAAGAACGCATTGCAATTTTCCACCATAAATAGTTCGTTCCATCGAAGACTGACGGTACGTTTATAGAGATAACACCTCTGTCCATAGAACCAGATTGCTACAAACACAGACTTATGAGGTTTTAGCGTGTTTGCCTTCTCTGATACCAATTGAAAAGGCAGGGGTCTAACAACCACACCCAATATTTCATTTGGAAATCTGAATAGACAAACTCCAATATACTTTCAAGAAAATCAACTAGACAGTTAGACTCAATCCATAAAAAGTATATCAAAGAGTTTTATATCTCTATCTCTTGATTCAATCCGCAATCAGCAAATAGGGATTTGCGAGACCGATTGAATATAAGATGATTAACTTGAACGGTACCAAAGACCAATGTTCAAGTGTCAATCAATTCACTCAACAACCCTAAGGCAGGATACAAGAACTGATTGATCTTAACGTACAACCTGTGATATTTCTATTATATAAATAAAATATAATGCAGAAAAAATAAATAACACAGACACCAGAAATTTGTTAACGAGGAAAACACATATGCAGAAAAACCCCGGGACCTACTCCAGAATAAACACACATTGATTATAAGATGTTACACCAATTTCCTACTACCTATTCGGACTAGATGTAATACATTCTTCAGCACTTGTAGAACTCCTAGCAGAATACCGATTCTCTTTAGAAATTCTTCACACAAATCTTCTAGCAGAACCCGAGGCTCTCTTTAGAAGATACCACAACACGATTGATACGATTCGATATTTTGTTTGCACAAGACACCGGTTTGATTTCCCTTTAGATATGAATCAAGGTTTTGGAAATCTTGTGTTTGTTTTGGTAAAAACAATTACTAGGTAAAATTAATATCAAAAACAAACTTGTATATTAGGTATTATTATACTCTTCAATAAAGGAAGAGAAACCTAATAACTCTACAACAAGACCAACTAGAATAAATCTAGAGATATCTTGTTTAAAACTTCTCAAGGATTATTACGAGATGCCTCAATAGAAGTTTTTCTTTCTAGTCTCCGATTTCGACCAACAAGTGTTGGTATACGATCGGAAACTGAAATATACCAAAACCTAGGGTTTATGATCAACAACTCTTTAATGGTTTTATATCAGAAGAGAAAACCTTAGAATGGACAAGAGGTGAAAAACCTAGATTACAATTTGTGTGATCAATCACGAAGATTAAATCCAACTCGGCTTTGTGATCCCCAATACAAAGACTTTTATCTCACTCTTGTTCATGAAGAACAGAAGACATGGAAACAACCTGCAAAGCTTACGCCAATTTTCCAAAGGGGATAAAAACGTGTAAACTCACGAACCCTTTATTTATAATGAATAATAGCTTCCAAAATATGAGAGTCTCCTAAATATGAGAGTCTTTCCTAAGTTACAAATATTATGCATAAATAATTAATTAGCAAATATTTATTTATGTGAATTAATCACATTCTAACTTAGGCAGGAATTAAAAGTTATCACAAACACTTTAATATGGTAATCAAATATGTTTGGATTAATAGCCATCTTGCTTAGACAAGGAAACGTCACCAACTTGTCCAAAAATAGCTTTTAGTCACGTAATTGGGCCCAAATCCGTGAACTGTTACAAACAGCCCATGGATTGTTTCCTACTAACGAACTGTAACATTACAGCAACACTTATAATTGTTACTTTAATAAATCACTCATAACTTCATCGTTCGAACTCGGAATTGAGTGATTCTTGGCTCGTTGGATTCATAAGATCATTATCTATAACATGAGATTCTTTGTAAGGATAAAGGTTATTGTCTCTAAGGTCATGAATCAAATAACCTCAAGTATATATACATAAATGTACATTTACCGTCATTGGAATTGTTTCATATAGTGAGAATTTATCTTGATAGGTTAGAAAGGTAGAATTGAACAAGAATCCATATGAAATCAATCATATACCTTTGTTGATGAAGTACTTGTTGATGTCTTCTTGTAGTATTCAATCTTCATCCTTTAATGATAGGTTCGATTCAACTTCTTAGACCTATTCTAGTCCGAAACTATTTTTAGTATTCTAAATCAAGAATGCATTTTGGAAACTAAAATTGACAACTAACTTGACATACCAACGCTAGTGGGTTCAACCGAGCAGTGCTCTAACACCAGTTGTTTGAGGTTTCCCTTATATAGACTTTCAAGATCAAGGTTTCGTTAGGTTTGAGATAAGATAGATTTGGAACCAAGCAATCAATAATCACCATTATATGAAAATCTTGACCTGAGATTAACATATTAGAATATGCACTCTGGTTAGGACTAACCATAACCGAACCATGTACACTAACATGTTCATGATGGTTAGCCGAAACTAACCAATTGAATGATAAGCTTAACCATTTTCATATAACACTTTAAGACTTTTCTTTAGTCATACATATGATCAAAAATGTATAGATAGTATTTTTAGAGAGTTGTTCAAATGTCGATTATCACATAGAGATAATTCTGATGCATCTAAAAATATTCGATAGGGTAAGTATGTGTACCTGGTACGTGTATTGTACCTGTTCGTGAATATATTTGTCATAATACGTGTACCGGGTATGGTTACCCTTAAGACAAAAACGAGTTCAGGAACTCACAATTTTTTTTATGGTTTGCATACTGGGTATGCGTACCTAATTTGGTTTGGAAACTACCAGATCTTTTCAACTTTGCATACTAGGTATGCGTACCTTTCGTGGTTCACGATCAATAGACTTTTTATATACCAGTATGCGTACCAAAAATTCGTTGCCGAACTATAGCTACGCTGGTACGTGTACTGGGTACATGTACTGCGTCTCTGGACTTGTAACAGTTCTCCCTGTATGTGAACTGGTATTCATAATGTCCTGTATCTAGATTTACAATAGTTTTATATCTCTCTAATAATCAATTCAAAAATTCCCAAATAACATCAATGAAAAATATCACCGTTCCAGGATATTTTCGAATGATAATCTTGAATCACGGTTTAGATTATGAACAATAAATTGTTCTTAACCAAAATTCATCAAGTATGAACAAATGTTCATTAAGCCTAGTCATATATATTTCGAGAACTAATTACCAAGATAAACTTGATTCGAAATTTCTATTATGCATGTGAAAAAGCGGGGGTCTAACAACCACACCCAATATTTCGCTTAGCAATCTATATGGACTAACTGCAATATACTTTCAAGAGAATCAACTAGACAGTCAGACTCAATCTTAAAAAAAGTCTATCAAGGAGTTATATCTCAATTTCTCAATTCAATCTGCAATCAAACAAATAGGAATTTGCGAGCCCGATTGAATATAAGAAATAAATTGGACGGTATCAAAAACCAATATCCAAGTGTCAATCAATTTAATCAATAACCAAAGGTTGGATTCATAATTGATTGAACTTAACGCACAACCTGTGATATTTCAATTATATAAACAAATATAATGCGGAAAAAGAATAACACAGACACACCAGAAATTTTGTTAACGAGGAAATCGCAAATGCAGAAAACCCCCGGGACCTAGTCCATATTTGAACACCACACTGTATTAAGCCGCTACAGACACTAGCCTACTCTAAGTTAACTTCGGACTGGAATGTAGTTGAGCCCTAACCAATCTCACACTGATCAAGGTACAGTTACGCTCCTTACGTCTCTGAATTCCAGCAGGACTCTATGCACTTGATTCCCTTAGCTGATCTCACCCACAACTAAGAGTTGCTACGACCCAAAGTCGAAGACTTGATAAACCAATCTTTCTTACACAGAAAAGTATATTAAATAAATATATTTGTCTCCCACAGATATACCTATGAGTTTTGTTCCGTATTTTGATAAATCAAGGTGAACAGGAACCAATTGATATACCTGACTTATATTCCCGAAGAACAGTCTAGAAATATCAATGACCTCACAATAATCTTAATCGTATGGAAACGAAACAAGATATTGTGGAATCACAAACGATGAGACGAATATGTTTGTGACTACTTTTTATCTTGCCTATCGGAGATTAAATCTCGAGCAAATCTTAGAGAAGATAGTACTCAATCACGATAGAAAACAACAAAATCAGAACACACAACTACAAAGAAAATAATTGGGTCTGGCTTCACAATCCCAATGAAGTCTTCAAGTCGTTAACCTACAGGGTTTTGGAAAAACCTAAGGTTAAAGGAGAATCGACTCTAATCGCAACCAGTATCACACATGAGGTGTGGGGATTAGGTTTTCCAGTTGCTAGAGTTATCCTTTATATAGTCTTCACCGTTAGAAGAAAACCTGATTAGACTCAAGCCAGTATCTTTCAACCGTTAGATAGACCTTAGCTTGTTACACACAAATGAAAAGTCACTTCATTTAGATATGAGTAGTCGTACCTAAACGTGTACACCTTTGTTGGCTCAATAATAGTTAACAAAAGTTAGCCATATGAACACTTTCATATCAACCTTATTCATCTTAAACATAAATAGTTCAAATGACTCAAATGAAACTAGTTCTAGAGTTTTTCAATTGTTTATATTCTCATAGAAGTATATAAGACACGATTGAAGCAAAATCGATTTTGATTCACTCGAATCAAGTCATGAACATTATATCCACGGTTTGCAAAAGATTGCATTCCTTAATATATAAATGTATTAGTTCATGAACAAACCGATTTTATAACATAACCCACTCAAGTATGCAAATGGGTACGCATACCTTAGTGGCCGAACTAAGTTTGGGTTCGCCAGAATGCGAACGGGTACACATACCACCAAACTCAGTAAAGTCCCGGAACATAAACCTCACGCCGGCACGCTTACTGGTATGCGTACTTAGTTCCCGGACATCTACTAAACCAATCAGCACGCATACGGGTATGCATACCATGGTTCCCGGATTTAGATTACACATATGTAAGTACGCATATTGTGCTTTTATCCAATTGTTCTAAACTATCATTTCAACCATTGAAACATTCTCGAAAGACGACAATAGCTGTCTCACACAAACTATTAGCTTCAAAGCAGTTCTCAAGTGATCAAATGATCAATACGAAACATTCCGAGTTTATATCAAATGACTGTCTCACACAAATCACGTAAGATGTTACCAGGATATTTTCACATGATCATCTTTTGACTTTCGTCAAGAATATAAGATGAACTTGGTTAAAACAAAATCTTACAAACACATATTTCGAGAAATATGTAAGCGAGTTAAATTCAGCTCGAAATATCAAATGTGCATAGTTGAAGTCTATGTATATATATGACTTTTGTCTCAAATAGGAGATAGAGTAGATGGACTTTTGAGTGATAGATTAGTTCAAGTCTCCACATACCTTTGATGATGAAGTTCCACAAGCTCCCTTTAGTAGTTCTTCGTCTTCAATCGATGAACGCCGTAAAGTCTAATGCTCAACTACACATTCTATCCTAATCTGAGACTTAGCTATAAGTAGACTAAAAATCAAGACTTATAGTTTTGGCAACTAAACTTGACAAGCAAGCTTGAGATATCAACGCTTGCGAGTTAGACCGAGCAGTGCTCTAACAATCTCCCTTTTTGTCAATTTTAGTGACAAAACTATCAATACATATGGAATACAAATAAATAAACTTTGTAGCTCTCAATCCAAATGCTTGATTTACTTGGTTCTTCAACATTACTCGAAATCTTCGTCACTTCCAATTACTCCAGTGATTCTGAATGTGTTCAACTCAGCATCATAGTTGTTGAAGATCCGTAGCTATAACAATGAGAAAACAATAGCTCTCAATCATTTTTATACAGTGTCACGGTATTATTATATAACATCAAAGTCCACTTATATCACAACTTTGACAAATTTGACAACAATACTATGGTGATATGTATCACTCCCCCTTAGTCAATACTTCATCTCACATGAAAACCACTCCCCCTTACATAATGATCTGTAAACTATATGTATTTGTAGTGTGAACTACACATTAATTTTGTCCCCTTTTTGTCAATATAAATTGGCAAAGGTACGACAACTAGTGGGATCCTAATGAAATTTCCATAGAGATACTTCATGACCAAAAGAGAACATATCAACTTTGTTTCGATGATTTCACATAGCCGAAACTAGTGTATTCACCAAGGAGTTTATAAAGATACATGAAAACTCCTACAAGATTCCACGTCCGCACTCCCCACAAAGATTTGGCAATTAAGCACAAGTTCAATTAAGAACTCTCCCCCATAAAATGTCATTCCCAAAAGAACAACAAGAGCAATCTTACTTTCACAAGAAAAGAAGGATTTATTTGGACATGAAAAAATCACATGAAACATGAATTTCGTATCCAAAATACTCAATTAAATTAACCACAAGAGAACCCATCATTAATTTAATCGGAAATGCTCAACATAAGAGAACTTATGGAGCCGCACAGTACTTACACAAAGATGTGGATCAGGGAAAAACCAATACTGCGGAATATTTAAAGATTCATTCTATTTTTCATCAATATTTTCATAGAGACATGTAATAGACTTGATCTTTGGAAACAAAAGTTCATCCTATTTTCCATCAATATTTGCATAATGACATAATAGGCTTAACTTTTGTTGTCAAAAGTTCATTCTATCTTTTATCAATATTTGCATAAAGACATATGATAGACTTGACTTTTGAGCAAATATGGGACAATCATAGTTCACCGATGCAAACACACATATCCCGTAACAAATTGCAATATATAAAACCATAAAGATTAATACTGCAAAATCATCTTCCAAATAAACTTTAGAATTTAAATAAATAAATCTAAAAACATTGCAAGCTGAAAATCGTTGGAAATAGCTATGTGTACTCACAATAATTTCTATTCCAAACCCTAGTTATCCTTCTTAAAACACAAGAATAAATTCTCATAAGAAGTTTCCTAGACATCGTAGAGCTTTCTCAGAGCATCTACTGAGAATTCCTTATCATTATTGAAAAACCCATTGATTATGGGATCGTTCTATTCCTCCAGATCTTCAGAAATATTTGTTAACTGACTAAGTTCACTTTTTAGTCCACACAAGGTGTTCTTTGTTAGAGACAACATACGTTCATAGTGAGTTATCTTTTCTAAAGATAAAATGATTTGAGATTTTAAATCATTTTTTTTGTTGATGAAATCCTTCACCATACCTCTAAAGTTATTATCAAAATGACAAACAAACAAGAGGCAGTTAGAGGAAGAACCTTCTTCATCATTTGTGGATCTCTCCTTCTTCTTCCATGAGGAAATGATTCCTTCACAAAGATACACATTAGCTGCTTCAAATGCATCCTTTTTGTGGTACCTCTAGTCACAGGAGCCATGAAACTGTATCTTTTCAAAGATACGAGCAGTGAAGGCATTTTGATCACAAATGAATGTAAATAGACCTATGGACAACCAAACCCTAGAAGAACTTTGAACAAGTCTTTTACGGTTCATGATCCATTATCTATTTTAACAAGAAGATATTTTCTTAACATAATAAATTAATAATAATGCAAAACTTGAGCAACCTTGCTGTAATCCTCATTTTCTCAAGATAAAGATGAGGATGTAGACATCACTAGTATTAAATAATACGGAGTGAGCCGAATGCTCACATCTTTTATCACACAATGAAATATCAAGGTTTGTTGTACGAACAGACTTCTTACCTCGTCTGAATCTGGTTCTTTTGGATTTTTTCTTGTCTTCAGGAGTACCTTGTTGATTACCCACGACCAGATTCATTCTTTGCATGTCATTTTGAAGTTTGGCAATCCTTTTATTATTCCTCTTGAATTTCCAACACTTATCTTGAACATGATTTGCATTTCCACAAAACGAACAAATCAAGGAAGATTTATTGTCTTTCTTATTTGCCTCATTTTTATCACAACATTCATTATTAATTATTCCAAAAACGGTTGGAATAAATGAGTTGTTTGTGCTCACAGTTTTGATTTTGAACCTTACACCATTTGTTTTTCCAAAAGACTTCTGACCAAATAACATTGCTGAGATTTTGTCAGAACTTCCAGACAACCTTTGCAGGTCACACTTCAGGATATTAATCTCTTTTTCCTTCAGAGACAGGGTTCTGGTGAATTCATCATTAAGACAATTTATCTCAAGATTTTTCACCTGATGTGATGATTCGAGTTTCTCCAATGAAGCCTTTAGTTGGAGATTTTCTTGGTGAATTTCTTTACATTTATCCAAGAATTCAAAAATCTTTGCGTTGGATTCAAACTCCGAATCAGAATTTGAGTAGGAAGAAGTTTCTACTGCGAGAGCTGAAAGTTCATTGCACACATTGGAAGTATGCACGATTTTGACAACCTGGGATGATGTTTCTTGAATTGAATCATCTGAAGCATTAACCAAAGAGCGACTTTTCTCATATCTTTTGCTTCTTCTTACAATATCCTAGATCATTTTTGTAATCTATGATTTATCAAAATCAACATGATTGAAACATCATTCATCATCCCAAGACAAGTTAGAATATTCGCTTGTGTTGGTCACAACATTAAACACAGATGTTCTGACTGTGTTCTGATCGAGATCAAGTATTTTTAACTTTCCAACAAGTGAAAGCGTATCAAGGTTATTTCCTTCAACGATGACATGTTTCTTAGAACCGTATCTGGATGGCAATGATCTGAGAATTTTCATCACAATGTCCTTTTCAGGATTAGTCTTTCCCAATGCAAAAGATGCATTAACAATTTCAGACACTTTGTGACTAAACTCGTCAAATGAATCTTCATCAGCAATATAAAGGTTTTCCCAATCAGAATTTAGGGTTTGAAGCCTAGCTTCCTTCTCACTGGTATTTTATTCGAATACGGTTTCTAAGATATCCCAAGCATCTTTAGACCGAGTGCACATAGTCACATGGTGCTGAAGATCTGGGGTAATGGCATGGATGATTGCGTTCAATCTATCAGAATTTTGCTTTGCAGCAAGAATCTCGACAACATCATAATCACCGATATCCATTGAAATAGTTGCATTGCCTGTTGTAACAACTGGAGGAAAATAGCCATTAACGACGTAAACCCATGATTGAAAATCACGCACTTGAAGAAAGGCATGCATAGCAATTTTCCACCACAAGTAATTTGATCCATCGAAGACTGGCAGTACGTTTATAGAGATAGCACTTCTGTCCATAGAGTCAGATCGCTACAAACACAGACTTATAAGGTCTTAAATGTGTTTGCCTGCTCTGATACCAATAGAAAAAGCGGGGGTCTAACAACCACACCTAATCTTTCGCTTAGAAATCTGTATGGACTAACTCCAATATACTTTCAAGAGAATCAACTAGACAGTCAGACTCAATCTTAAGAAAAGTATATCAAAGAGTTATATCTTAATTTCTTAATTAAATCTGCAATCAAACAAATAAGAATTTGCGAGCCCGATTGAATATAAGAAATAACTTAGACGGTATCTGTTAGAGAATAGCTCGGTTGAACCCACCAAGCGTTGGTATTCCAAGTTTGGTTGTCATATTTTAGTGAACCAAAACTCATTTAAAGAGTCGCTTGATTATATGCTAGAGTCAACTTCGTATAGGTTAGCTAGAAAGTTACTAGGATGTGAGACTTACGAGTATTACGTGAAGACTTGAATAATGCGAAGAAGTAAAGAGCTACATCGATGACATCATCCTTCCTCTTGAGGTTAGTAATATTTGACTTGAACTGTTTCATTCCCAATGTATCTTTCAAGTCGTGCATATTGAAAACATAACTGTGAAGCTGTGAATATTATACTCTAGTTAGACATAGTATTAAGGAATTACAATACGAAGTATAACGTCTATATTTTGAACTTCGTATATAAGACATCGACATAATTGTATGAATTTTATTGTGATTATGTATGGGTATGAGTGAATATTTCGTCCTAGGAAACAATGTTTTACATTCCTTTAAAGGAAGTAAATTCATAAACTTGTTTTGTGAATCGAAAGGGAAATCACTAGGCTTATTGGTATTGTTATTCATTGCAAATATTTTGAATTACCAATATGTGTGTTTAGTATAACCGCTCATAACTTGTTTATGTATCTTGGTAAAACTATTCAGAAGGCCTGACTATTGTATCGGTATGACTTTTATTAGTGAAACCGATCTTAAGTAATCACCTGAGACGGTAAGATTAATATATTGAAATTAGTGTGACTAAATACTAGCCATTGGGTAACCGATCCTAGTAAGAGGTGTGACCAATCACAAGAGAGAGTGTAATCGATCCTTGTAAGAGGTTTAACAAGTTTTAGTAAGTTGGTGTAACCGATCCTATAACTTGGTCAACCGATCACAATTTTTACCATAAGAAGTGGTAATCGATCCTAGTACTTAGTTAGCCATTTTATGGTAACTAGTGTAACCGATCATAGTACCCACTTGGAGGTAGAACAGAAACTTTATGTTGAGGTAGAACCGTGAAACCCATTAATGGTGATTTGATAGGATAATCAATCACATAGTTCTTGGAAGTCAGATGAACCAATTTTAAACTTGTTTGGAAGTGTGGCAAATCAATTCCAAGATTGTAAATATGAAAAAGGATTTACAAAGTAAAGATGTCGACATACTTTGAACATGTGCAATAACTCTTATCTTTTATTGTTCAAAGATATTCCTTAATAGCTAAAGGAGAATCCCGGATCGAAATAAATTGAGAATCTTTTCATTAAGGTTTTTAGTTTTATATACTTCTAATTTCCAGCAATTAAAATGCATACCTTTAGAAAATAAAAATTAGTACTGTGCATTTACTAGTTGGAGATTTTTTACTGAGATTTCGGTCAATATTTGGATAAAGCATTTCCAGGAATTATGAAAACCGTTTTTTCCCATATTGCATATCTTTGAGAATATTCAATTTTGGAAATTCCTTGGTTTCCAAACTTCCTTGTCTATAAATGTTGAAGTTTATATTTCAAGCAAACTAATCCTCGGAGCCAGCAAAACTACCTAGTTGTGTTGTTACTGGTGGAGCCGTCTATTCAGAGAGGAAAGTACCCTAATCAGGCGAAATCTCTTACGACCGCTCGTTTTAAAGACTTCTTTGGGATTGGGAAGTTCTACGAGCATCGTTGGTGTAAAACTAGATAATTGCAGTTTATTATTAGTTTTCGATTGACTAACGGTTGTTTAACTTTGATTGCACCTAGTTTGTTTATGCTTGAGAATATTCTCTTCTGATATAAGATTCACTCAAACTAGATCGAAGTTTTGACGGGGATCTTTAGAAGTGTTTGTATACCTAAAGACGTCTTGTGATAATCCATTTTTAACAGACTCCGTTCTGTGTGTGATTGATCACAAGTGATTCATGTTGATTGTGTGCAGGTGTTTATTGAAGATCAAAGAAGATTTGAAGACAAAGAAGATATTTGGGTTCGTAATCTTTGGTGTGCACAAAACTTGTTTCGTCTGGAAAGGGATACAACTATAATTGGTTTATCTTTGTGATAGATTGGATTGATTAGTTGAGTAGATCGGCATCAATACGTTTCTGAAAATGCAGGGGTCTAACAACCACACCCAACAATTCGTTTGGAAATCTGAGAGGACTTAATCCAATGCACTTTTTAGATAATCAACTAGACAGTCAGACTCAATCTAGAATAAAGTATATCAAATAGTTTAATATCTCTAACTCTTAATTTAATCCGCAATCATCAAATAGAAATCCGCGAGCCCGATTGAATAAGAAGAGTAACTTGAACGGTACCAAAGACCAATATTCAAGTGTCAATCAATTTAAATCAACAACCCAAGGTTAGATATTCTAATTGATTGATCTTAACACACAACCTGTGATATTTCAATTATATAACAAAATATAATGCGGAAAAGAAATAACACAGACACCAGAATTTTGTTAACGAGGAAATCGCAAATGCAGAAAAACCTCGGGACCTAGTCCAGGTTGAACACCATACTGTATTAAGCCGCTACAGACACTAGCCTACTACCAATTAACTTCGGACTGGACTGTAGTTGAACCCTAATAAATGTCACACTGATTCAAGGTACACTTGCGCTCCTTACGTCTCTGATCCCAGCAGGATACTACGCACTTGATTCCATTAGCTGATCTCACCCACAACTAAGAGTTGCTACGACCCAAAGTCGAAGACTTGATAGACAAATCTGTCTCATACAGAAAAGTCTATAGGATTGAATAAATATTTCTCCCATAGAAATACCCAAGAGTTTTTTTTGTTACGTCTTTTGATAAATCAAGGTGAACAGGAACCAATTGATAAACCAGACTTATATTCCCGAAGAACAGCTTAGTACTCAATCACCTCACAATAAATTTAATCGACTAGCGAAATAAGTTATTGTGGAATCACAAAAGATGAGACGAAGTTTGTTTGTGATTACTTTTCTATCTTGACTATCGGAGATATAAAATCTCGAGCCAATTATTTCAATTGCACTCAACACGATAGATCATGCAACTACAAAGATAATAGTTGGGTCTGGCTTCACAATCCCAATGAAGACTTCAAGTCATTAACCTACAAGATCTCGAGAGGAAACCTAAGGTTAAAGGATAATCGACTCTAGTTATGCAACTAGTAACACACAAGAGGTGTGGGGATTATTTTTCTCAGTTGCTAGAGATCTCATTTATATAGTTTTCAAATCAGGGTTTGCAATCCAAATTACCTTGGTAACAAAGCATTCAATAATCACCGTTTGATGAAAAACCTGATTCAACCAGGCTAATATCTTTCAACCGTTATATCGAACCTAGCTTGTTACACACAAATGAAATGTACCCTCATTTAGGTTTATGTAACCGTACCTAAACGTGTACACCAGGTTGGTTCAAAAATAGTTAACCGAGGTTAGCCATATAATTACTCTCATATCAACCTTATTCATCTCAACCATAACTAGTTCAAATGACTCAAATGAAACTAGTTAAAGAGTTGTTCAATTGTTTAAAAAACACAATTGAAACCAAATCGGTTTGATTCACTTGAATCAATCATGGACATTATAGCCACGGTTTGCAAATATTGCATTCCTTATGATTTAAATGTTTAAGTCCATGAACTGACCGATTTAACCTAGTAACCAGCTTAAGTATGCGTACGGGTATGCGTACTTAAGCAACCAGATTTTGAGTTTGTTAATTTTCCAAACTCAGCAGAAATTTTTGGTTCGAAAACTTCCGCCAGTATGCGTACGGGTACGCATACTTAAGGTGACTAGTTTAGGAGTTTGTAATTCCCAAACTTAGCAGATATTTTCGGTTCGAAAACTTCCGCCAGTATGAGTATGGGTACGCATACTTAACCTGTCTCCTTCACCAATTTCGTATACACACATATGCATACCCTTGGCTTCCGGTTTATGGATTTATACACTAATGTGCGAACATACTATATATGCTTATATCCAAAGATGGTTACATCATCAACTCTTTATTTCAATCATTGAAACATTCTTCTATAATGATAATAGCCGTTTTCACACACTATTAGCATCAAAGCAATTTTCAAGATATTGAAATAATCATTATCGATACATTCCAAGCCTACATCAAATGATTGTATCACACAAACCATGTAATATGTTACTCGGCAATTTTCTCATGATATAAAATGAACTTGGTCGACACGAAAGCTTACCAACACATATTTCGAGAAATATGTAAGCGAGATATACTCATCTCAAAATCTCAAATGTGTATAGAGAAAACTATATCTTAACACGACTTATGTCTCAATATAGGATGAAAAAGCGGGGGTCTAACAACACCACCCAATATTTTTAGCAATCTGTATGGAGAAACTCGAGTATACTTCCAAGAGAATCAACAAGACTCAATCAATTAAAAGTACATCAACGAGTTTATATCTCTCTCTTGATTTGATTTCCTCAAACAGAAACTGCGATTACTAATCAAATACAAGGAATAAATTGGATGGTACCAAAGACCAATATCCAAGGATCAATCAATGACAATCAACAACCAAAGGTTGGATTACTCTAAATGATGATCTAACGCACAACCTGTATTATTTCAATTATAAAGATAAAACAATATAATGCGAAAATTGAAATAACACAGATACCAGAAATTTTGTTAACAAGGAAATCACAAATACAGAAAAACCCCGGGACCTAGTCCAGATTGAACACACAATGTATTAAGCCGCTAGATACACTAGCCTACTCCAAGCTAACTTCGGACTGGACTGTAGTTGAGCCCCAATCGGTCTCCCACTGATCCAAGGTACAGTTGTACTCCCTACGCCTCTGACGCCATCATGATACTGCGCACTTGATTCCCTTAGCTGATCTCACCCACAACTAAGAGTTGCTACGATCCAAAATCGCAGGCTTTGACAATAAATTTTTTTGTCTCACACAGACAAGTCTATCAAAGGATCAATCTGTCTCCCACAGAAAAACCCTAAAGTTTTTTTCCGTATTTTGATAATAATCAAGGTGAACAGGAACTAATTGATAATCCGGTCTTATATTCCCGAAGAACAGCCTAGATAAATCAATCACCTCACAACAATATTAATCGTATGGTAGAGAAACAAGATGTTGCGGAATCACAAACAATGAGACGAAGATGTTTGTGACTACTTTATATATCTTGCCTATCGGAGATATTAATCTCAATCCAATCAATCTGATTGTACTCGTACGATAGAAGATGCAAGATCAGATCACACAACTACGATAAAAGTAGTATGGGTATGGCTTCACAATCCCAATGAAGTCTTTAAGTCGTTAACCTGGTTTTAGAATAAGAAAAACCAAAGGTTAAAGTAGACACGACTCTAGCATGCAAACTAGTATCACACGTGAAGTGTGGGGATTGGTTTTGCAGAGTTTATAGATGTCCCCTTATATAGTCTTTAAATCAGGGTTTCGCCTTAGTCACAAAGCAAACAATATCCACCGTTAGATGAAAACCTGATTTAGATTCAAGCTAATTTTTATCAACCGTTAGATCGAAAACTTAGCTTGTTATACACAAATGAAATGCACGCTTCTAGGTTTGTTAATCGTACCCAAACGTGTACATTGTTGGTTCAACAATAGTTAACCAAAAGGTTAGCCATATGAGCATTTCATACCAACCATATTCTTCTTCACCATAACTAGTTCAAATGACTCAAATGAACTGGTTAGAGAGTTGTTCAACTGCAAGGAAATCTTATGTACTACACAAGACACAATTGAAGCAAAGATGATTTTATTCACTCGAATCGGTTCATGAACTTTATAGCCACGGTTTGCAAATTGCATTCATTAGTCTTTATAAGTTTAAGTTCAGAAATCATCTTCAGATATATAACCTTCTTAAGTTCGCACACTAGGTTCGCGGACTTAAGCAACTGGGCAGAGTTTACAAACTCCAGTAGAAAACTCGACAAAGACTTTCCGCCGGTTCGCGGACTGGTTTCTCAACTCCAGCAGAATTTCTCGGGATGAGAAGTTCGGCAGTTCGTGGACTTGGCAACAAGCCATTCTTCCGGTTTCTCTTGATCAACAAAGTTCGCAAACTTTGGTTCAAGGGATAGGAATTATTCACATATGTGTTTCCACAACAATACTTATGTCCATCATTGGTTATGTAATCTAAAATCTCATTCCAACCATTGAAACATTCTTAGAGGACGTTATATAGTTGTTACACCATTTCTCGTCAAAGCAATTTTTAAAGTGATTGAAATATATCATGACTTACGTCACTAGGTAAAGATAAACATGGTCGAAGTGAAACGCTTACCAACACATATTTCGAGATATAGATAGGCGAGGTATACTCGGCTCGAAATACCAAATGTGTATAATCTAAGTCTATATATAGTATATGACTTTTTGTCTCAAGAAGTAGGAGATAGAGTAGATAGACTTTTGACTGACAGATAAGTTCAAGTCTTCACATACCTTTTTGTCGAGAAGTTCCACCGGTTCCTTGAGTAGTTCTTCTTCTTGTATGATGAATCGTCATGAAGTCCTTGAGCTCAACTACACTTTCTATTCTAGTCCGAGACTTAGCTATAGTAGACTAGAAATAAAGACTTATAGTTTTGATCACTAACATTGACAAACATACTTGAGATAGCAACGCATGCGAGTTCGACCGAGCAATGCTCTAACAATCTCCCCCTTTGTAATTTTAGTGACAAAACTATCAATACATATGGAATACAAAAAAGATAGAGAAACTTTAGTATCTCCTATTCCACATGTCTAATGTTCAACATTCCTCGAAATCTTCGTCACTTCCAAGTACTCCAATGATCCCAAAGGTTGTAAGCTTAGCATTACCGGTTTTGTAGATCCGTAGCTATAACAATGAGAAATCATCGGTCTCGATCATTGTTATACAGTGTCATAGTATTATTGCGCAGTGTCAAAGTCCAATTGTATCACAACTTCAACAATAATACTATGGTGATATGTATCACTCCCCCTTAGTCAATACTCCATCTCACATCGAAATCACTTCCCCTTACATAATGATCCGAAAACCATATGTATGTAGTGTGAACTACATATTAATTCTCCCCATTTTTGTCAATAAAATTGGCAAAGGTATAAGAACGAGATCATAATAAAATTTCCGTAAGAGACATTTCATGACTAAAAATAAAATACATACCATCTAATTTAGATGCAATCATACAGCTAACAACATTCATCAAGGAGTTTAAAGATACAAGATAACCCCTTTAAAATTCCACAGCCGCACACCCCTCAAGATATGACCATTAATCACAATTTCAAAAGAACTCTCCCCCATTTGATGTCATTCCAAAGGGAACAACAAGAGCGACCTTAATTTCAAAATAAAAGAAGGATTTTGATTGGACACCAAAAACCATGAGAATGATTTTCTATATCCAAAAACTCAATCAAATTAATCACAAGTAAACCCATGATTAATTTAATCAGAATATGCAATCAAATTAAACACAAAAGTGATCAACTTAATTGATTATGCTCGACATAAGAGAACTTACGGAACATGCGACTAACATAACCATTAGAAAATGAATAGGATAGTCGTTCATATACTCAACATAAGAGGAATCTTACGGAGTATGAAAATACTCAACTAGATTAATTACAAGAGAACCCATAATTAATATAATTGGAATACACAACCAAAATAATCACAAAAGTAATCAATTTATTTGTCATTTGTTTTACTAGACATAAAAAGACTTATGGAGCAATAACTAAATAACCAAACAAGATGATTAATTTATTTCAAGAATGCTCAACATAAAGTACCTTACGGAACAACCAACAAAACTAATCAAAAATTAATCAACTTGGTTATATCGTGCTCAACATAAGACACATTACGGAGCCTCACAATATTACATAAAATATGGGTCAGTGAAGATCAATACTGTGGAATACACAGGGATTCATTCTGTCTTCCATCACTATTTGCATAACGATGTTTAATAGACATAATCCTTGAATACAAAAGATTTTAACCTATCTTCCATCAAAGAATTAACAATATAAGCTTAACTTTTGTATATGTCAAAAGTCTATTCATCCTTAAATCGATACATTAATACCGATCATGAACGACTTTACTTTTGACAAAATATGGGACAACATGGTTCACGGACGTAAACACCAATATCTCATAACAAATTGCAATATAACAAATCATAAAAATTAAATACTGCAAACCATCATCCTCCAAATATTTTTAGAATTTAAATCAATAAACCTAAAAAAGAACAAGAAGATGAAAAATAATAGCTATGTGTAGTCACAATCATTGCTATTCAAGCACTAGTTATTCTTCCAACTAAACCAAAAAGAAGACATACTAGGCAACAATATCTTTGAGAAATTCCTTATCATTCCCGAACTCCTTGTCGTCAACAACCATTGGAATATAAGGTTCGTGGAAGAAGGAATCAATACTAACAAACCGTCTTGGATGATGATGTCGAACCAGGGCCTTTTGAATTTCCAAAGATCTTAAAACGCAAGCCTTTATTTCACTAATCTCCTTTCTTACTTCCTTCAACTCATCAAGAATATCGGAAAACTTATGATAGTTAGAAGGGACATCCCTTGGATTTCTTGTATTCCTCCTCTTTCTTTTCAAGGAAGGAGTTACTGGAGATTTCTCTTTTTCCTTGATTGATGGCTTACCAATCATATTGAAATATTTTCCATCCAAAGACATGATGCTTAGAGAACAGTTATAAACAACTGGTTTTTGTGAGTGGATTTCACAATCTCATCAAGCAGTCTTAAGATATAAAAGATATCAGAGAGGAAAAGGGAATGTAGGGTTCGCAACCTTTAAACAGGTTCGTGGACGCCCAATTCTAAACCCTATAAAAAGTAGAATTGTCGATAATAACCCTTTACTTTATTTGATAGACAGGAAAAACAATCATAAAAAAAACTTTTCCTAAAGCCTGAGTGGTACACAATCTTATCTCTTTTTGATCAGGCACATGAGACAATATTTACCAAACAACACAATTAATTTGTGTTGTGGTGAACAACAATTTGTCCACCATTTTCCTCTTGAGAGGAATCCTCAGACTTCTGTCTATCAAAGCGTTTTGACCATACCTTCTTCTCTAATGGTCTTATTTGTCTTTGGAAACCAACTTCTTAGACGAAGATAAAATCCTACATACCTCAGCAGTCTTTTGAGCAATTTTACGCTTCCTTGCCAATCGATTTGATCTTCGTTGAAGTTTGTTGGCGTTCCTCGCTTGATGTTTGTACTTGTAACATCTTGATAGTTCATGACCCTTCTGAGAACAAAACGAGCACGTCAAACTTGGATAGTATTCAGGCATCTGTGGTGTGAAAGCATCCAGACACATAATAGATCCTGAAACATTACAACCAGAGTTTCCAAAGGATGGGTCAATTGATTCTTCCAGCTTGATTGGATTCTCTTCTACACCTAAACCATCAAGGTTGATATATGTATTGCTACAATTATCAAAATCAATGTTTTCACGTAAAAGACCAACACTTGATTTCCTATCTTCATCAGAATCATAGATCTCAGACATCTCAGCAAGTGTTACAGCAAGACCTTTGTTCCCAGTGTATTTTCTACGGTTTGGGCACTCGTTTGCAAAATGACCAAAACCTTTACACTTAAATCACTGTGGCATATCCTCGTCAGCATTCCTGTTTTTTGGAGGAACGCGATTGTGAGGTTTAACTGACGACCTAGGTTTGTCTCTTGAAAACCGTTTACTTCTCTTCAATAGAAGATCCCTAAACTGTCTTGTGATCAAGGAGACTGATTTTTCAAGATCTTCATCCGAAAAATCACCCTCAGACTGATCATCCTCAGAGATATAAACACTTTTACTTTTATCAAGTAACTTAGTGTTCTTTTGTGCTTTAAAGGAAACATCCTTTCCGATTTTGTATGTATGCTCATGATCAAAGATCTTTAGCTTTCCAACCAATGTATTTCTTTAAAGATTATCAAGTTTATTTCCCTCAACGATGGCATGCTTCTTAGACTCGTATCTAGAAGGCAGCGATCTGAGAATTTTCATCACAATGTCCTTTCCAGGAATAGTCTTACCCAATGCAAAAGATGCATTAACAATTTCAGACACTCTGTGATTAAACTCATCAAATGTACTTCATCTGCCATACAAAGGTTCTCTCAATCGGAATTAAGGTTTTGAATCCTAGCTTCCTTTTCACTGGAGTTTCCTTCAAATACGGTTTCTAAGATATCCCAAGCATCTTTAGACCCAGTGCAATTTGACACATGGTGCTGAAGATTTGTGGTAATGGCATGTATGATGGCATTCAAACCGTCAAAATTTTGCTTTGCAGCAAGTATCTCGGCAGGATTATATTCACCAATATTCTTGGGAACGTTTACATCTCCAACTGCCACAACGGGATCATCATAGCCATTAACAACATATACCCATGATTCAAAATCACGCGTTTGAAGAAAAGCTCGCATAACAACTTTCCACCATAAGTAATTAGAGCCATCGAAGACTGGTGGTACGTTAATAGAGATAGCACCTCTGTCCATAGAGTCAGATCGCTACAAACACAAACTTGTAAGGTCTTGAACGTGTTGCCTGCTCTGAGACCAATTGAAAAAGCGGGGGTCTAACAATACCACCCAATATTTCGCTTTGCAATCTGTATGGAAAAACTCGAATATACTTTTAAGAGAATCAACAAGACTCAATCAATTAAAAGTACATCAACGAGTTTATATCTCTCTCTCTTGATTTGATTTCCTCAAACAGAAACTACGAGTACTAATCAAATACAATGAATAACTTGGATGGTACCAAAGACCAATATCCAAGGATCAATCAATGACAATCAACAATCAAAGGTTGGATTACTCTAAATGATGATCTAACGCACAACCTGTATTATTTCAATTATAAAGATAAAACAATATAATGCGGAAATTGAAATAACACAGACACCAGAAATTTTGTTAACGAGGAAACTGCAAATGCAGAAAACCCCCGGGACCTAGTCCAGATTGAACACACACTGTATTAAGCCGCTACAGACACTATCCTATTCCAAGATAACTTCGGACTGGACTGTAGTTGAACCACAATCAGTCTCCCACTAATCCAAGGTACAGTTGTACTCCCTACGCATATGATCCCAGCAGGATACTGCGCACTTGTTTACCTTAGCTGATCTCACCCACAACTAAGAGTTGCTACGATCCAAAATCGCAGGCTTTGACAATAAACAAATTTGTCTCACACAGACAAGTCTATCAAAGGATCAATCTGTCTCCCACAGAAAAACCCTAAAGTTTTTGTTCCGTATTTTGATAATAATCTAGGTGAACGGGAACCAATTGATAATCCGGTCTTATATTCCCGAAGAATAGCCTAGATAAATCAATCACCTCACAAAAATCTTAATTGTATGGTAGCGAAACAAGATGTTGCCGAATCACAAACAATGAGACGAAGATGTTTGTGACTACTTTTTATATATTGCCTATCGGAGATATTAATCTCAAGCCAATCAATCTGATTGTACCCGTACAGTAGAAGATGCAAGATCAGATCACACAACTACGATAAAAGTAGTATCGGTCCTGCTTCACAATCCCAATGAAGTCTTTAAGTCGTTAACCTGTTTTTAGAAGAAGAAAACCAAATGTTAAAGGAGACACGACTCTAGCACGCAAACTAGTATCACACGTGAAGTGTGGGGATTGGTTTTGCAGAGTTGCTAGATGTACCCTTATATAGTCTTCCAAGTAAGGGTTTCGCCTTGGTCACAAAGCAAATAATATCCACCGTTAGATGAAAACCTGATTTAGATTCAAGCTAATATTTCTCAACCGTTAGATCGAAAACCTAGCTTGTTATACACAAATGAAATGCACGCTTCTAGGTTTGTTAACCGTACCCAAACGTGTACATTGTTGGTTCAACAGTAGTTAACCAAAAGGTTAGCTATATGAGCATTTCATACCAACCATATTCTTCTTCACCATAACTAGTTCAAATGACTCAAACGAACTGGTTAGAGAGTTGTTCAATTGCAAGGAAATATTATGTACTACACAAGACATAATTGAAGAAAAGATGATTTGATTCACTCGAATCGGTTCATGAAATTTATAGCCACGGTTTACAAACTGCATTCCGTAGTCTTTATAAGTTTAAGTTCAGAAACCATCTTCAGATATATAACCTTCTTAAGTTCACACACTAGGTTCGTGGACTTAAGAAACCGGGCAAAGTTTACAAACTCCAGCAGAAAATCTCGGCAAAGACTTTGCGCCGGTTCGCGGACTGGTACTCACGCAACAAGTTTGTCAACTACATCATAATTTCTCGGGATGAGAAGTTCGGCAGTTCGCGTACTGAGTTCGTGGACTTGGGAACAAGCCATTCTTCCGGTTTCTCTTGATCAACAAAGTTCGCAAACTTTGGTTCAAGGGATAGGACTTATGCACATATGTGTTTCCACAATAATACTTATGTCCATCATTGGTTATGTAATCTAAACTCTTATCCCAACCATTGAAACATTCTTAGAGGACGTTATACAGTTGTTACACCATTTCTCATCAAAGCAATTTTCAAAGTGATTGAAACATATCATGACTTACGTCACTAGGTAAAGATAAACATGGTCGAAGTGAAATGCTTACCAACACATATTTCGAGATATATATAGGCGAGGTATACTCGGCTCGAAATACCAAATGTGTATAACCTAAGTCTATATATAGCATACGACTTTTTGTCTCAAGAAGTAGGAGATAGAGTAGATAGACTTTTGAATGACAGATAAGTTCAAGTCTTCACATACCTTTTTGTCGAGAAGTTCCACCGGTTCCTTGAGTAGTTCTTCTTCTTATATGATGAATCGCCATGAAGTCCTTGAGCTCAACTACACTTTCTTTCCTAGTCCGAGACTTAGCTATAGTAGACTAGAAATCAAGACTTATAGTTTTGATCACTAACATTGACAAACATGCTTGAGATAGCAACGCATGCGAGTTCGACCAAGCAATGCTCTAACATAGGAGATAGTAGAAATAGACTTTCCAAGTGATAGATGAGTTCAAGTCTCCACACACCTTTTTTCGAAGAAGTTCCACAAGCTCCCCTTAGTAGTTCTTCGTCTTCAAGAGATGAACGTCGAGAGATCTAACCTCAACTACACTATCTATGTCCTAGTCCGAGACATCTATAAATAGGCTAGAAATAAAGACTTATAGTTTTGGTCACTAACATTGACAAACATGCTTGAGATAGCAACGCATGCGAGTTCGACCGAGCAATGCTCTAATAGTTTCTTTGTCATTCAAAGTATTGATTGCATAATCTTAACAATTACTTTGGTAGTTGTTGAAAATATATATCTAAGGACCTGATAAAGGAGTTTATTAGGATAAACTGAAGAGCCTTTTGTCAAACTCATATCACTTGTTTGAAAAGAGTTGTTACCGAACAGATTTGTTGTTCCTTTACTGTTTGGAATACGAACCAAAGGAATTGTTCCAAGTGTGTGACTCATTGCAAGTTTGAGGCACAGGGATACAGACGGAACTAGGTGAACTATAGGTTTAGTGGCTTGGTCTCAACTATATTAAGTTGGTTTAGATTTTGTATAGCGGCTTAATCCTGAGAGTATTCAATTATGGACAATGTCCCGGGGTTTTTCTGCATTTGCGGTTTCCTCGTTAAAAAAATCTTGCTGTGTCTTTTACTTTTTTTATTTCTGCAATTATAATTATTTTTATTATAATTAGAAGTAAAATACACAAACGTTAATTCATATTTACTTGATAGCAATCATATTGTGTTTGGTTAAGTCTGAACCTATTATCAAGTAAACATACTCCGTTGTTGTATTGTCTCAATCTTATATCCGTAGTCAATCACACAAGTTATATTGTTGTTGTATTGTCTCGATCTCGTATCCATAGACGATCACACGAAGTGTGAACCGATTAGTTGTATTGTCTCGACTCAGTCCACAAACAATCACTTTCGGAGAAAGGATTTATAGGTGGAAAAGTTTTAGATTGAGGTATATTTGGGTACCCCTCGTATTTTCAATTGGTATCAGAGCAGGCAAGCATGAAAAAATCTAACAATGTGTGTTTGGTGCGATCGAACCTATAAGATATGAGTCAAAATAAGAAAAGCGATGCTAAACTTATGAAGAACTCAGTTAACGTATGTCGAGATAATGAGAATAAGATCTCAGACAAGGTCAATGGAAATTGGTCTCGTAAGTCTTTTCGAAAATCAAAGAAAAAGTCTATGACTAATGACTTGATTGCGAATCAGGTTCCTGATCAGAAAAGAATGAATCTGAAACTCAAGAAACATGTTTTGGATCCGACTCCAATCTCTAGTGAAAAATCGTCTGTTTCCAATTGTGAAAATAGATTAGATTCACTAGTCTGCCCAAGTTCTGAGTTTCGTAAAGTATTGGAAAGATTTTTCAAACATGTCGAAAAATTTTCAGAAAAGGGGAAAAGCCACTGACAGTCTAGACGATGTACTTGAAATTATTGTTCAACTGAATGTAAGAATTTGTGAAGGAAAGCGAGAAACACTCAGTCTTCAAGATAATCTGATAGATTATGAGGAACAAAAAATGGCTCTATGCAACGAAGTTCATCAACAGAATACAGAGTGTGAAATTCTTACACAATCGCTAGAGCATTCACAAATAAGGAATAAGATCCTTATTGAAGATCTCTTACAGAGACATGTCGAAAGGTATATCTAGACAAGTGTTTATAAAAACATTTCCAACAAGGAATGAATACCTTAATAGGACATATAGAATGTCTTGAACTAAAGACATCATCAATTTGTCGGATGGCAGATCTAGACCACACGGGTTCAAGTTCAAGGAACATACCATCCTGGGCACAAGATGTAATCAAGGATATAACATCTGGAAATATTCTTGAAGTGGATGGATTCAAAACCCACACTAGGGATCATGATAATATCCCTAATAGTAAGAAGGAAGACATTACTCAAAAGGTATTTAGTGAGGAAGATCCTCACCTCAATGCTTAATTGTGTTGGAATGTGCATCCTTACAAGGACCAATCTTCTGATGTAAGGAAGCACACATATCTGGGCTATGTGTATCCTGTCAATGATCTCTTATTCAACATAGAGAATTTACACAATCCACCTGAAGATGTTTAATCTGTCTCCATGTGTAGAAAAGTTGTCTTGCAAACAACTTGTGTAAACAAGATAAATTTCATATTTAAAAAGTATCTCTTAATACTAATCTAGAAGTTAATTTCTTTTCGAAGAAAGTTGTGAATCAGTAACTCATAAGATGCGAAAATCCTTTCAAATATTGTCAGAATTATTTATTTAAGGCTGAAAATCTATGTTTGGTATGTGCTAAAGGTATTTCTAGTATATGTACCCAATGTGTCTGAGAACTTATGCTGAAGGATGTATTCTCAAACCAGATCTCAAGCAAAAATTCTGAAATCCTTGAGTGGAATGACTTATAAGGAAACTGTTCATCTTGATGATACCTTCAAGAAATCTAATTGTGAAGATACAGAAAATGAAAAGGAAGATGTGATTCATCTCCTTGTCCAAAACAGTTTGGATGCTAAGATTGATATTATCAATCTACGATAAGTCCTCCTCAGTACTATTGAAACTCATCATAGACAGGCAGCACCCTAGTTTTAGCAATTCGGGATACGAGAAACGTTCGGAACGGGATACGTATGGGTATTATACGAATTTGTTAAAGTTGAATTCGGTCAAGAATCCGGTCAACGGTCCGTGATAAGGCAATAATACGGAACGACATACATACGTGTATAATTCGTTTTTAGGATATGAGTTCGGTACGCAAAGTCGGCATGCATCAATAGGAAGAAAAGTTCAAGTAGGTTGGGGAAAATGTGATGTGTGTATACAAATTACTATATATATAGAATATATGTAAGGTTAGCATAAAAGAACCATTGTCTCAGTGGATGAGAGTCGGTTACGGGAGTGATATGGCAGTGGTTCGAATCCCTTCGCGGAGAGAGTTTTTGGAAAACAAAGGGAAGGTTAGTTTGGGCCCTGCAAGATGCTATTCAATAGCCCAATAACAACTAGGTCAGCGTTTCACGGAAGTATAATGGGCCGATTTAGTTCGCCGACTCCACGTTCGGAATGTAAAATTCGCGCATAGTTTGTGGAGCTGATAAAAACGCACGTATTGAGGTCGGAGTTGCAATCGGACGGGAGAATTGTTCGGGTACGACCGATACGGAAAAATTTGTGTATAATAGTACTACTAAGAACTGTTATCCGTAACCAAAGAAAGCTGATTAAACTTGGAATCGATAATAGGGAGTATGCTCGGAATATTAATCGAAAAGTTAATGCTTTAGCCTGTGAACATAATCAAGGTACTATGTGCATAATCCGAGATATCAGTCGAGATATTGCTGATGAAGATCCTGAAAAATTCGAGGACATTGAAGATGATCTTTAATAATCTGTTTAAAGATCTGTCAGGAAAAATAGACATTAGTTTTTGATTATTTCAATAAAGTCTATTATGAATAAAACAATCTTAGTATTTATGAATAAAATTATTATTTATAATTTTTCTTGTGATAGTTTTCGTTTACATAGCTTGTGCTTGAATGCTTTATCTTATTGTTATGTATGTTTATGGGATGTTTGATTTCGGTTTTCATAAATTTAATATTCGATCTCATATGGTGTGAACCCTTATGGTTTGGGTGACTTTTTGATTTAGCGGGATTGAGTTCTAGCCCATGTTGGTAGGCTTTATCAAAGGATCATGAGGGGTTCTGATTGAAACAATATGTGAAAAAGTCACGGTATGTTGAATCGTTTGGTTTATCATAAAAGCATATGTGTTTCTGGGTTTCAACTTTTGCATTGCATTAGTTAAAACCGGTTATCAACCTTTCTCTGGTAAAGGTTGCTCTTTGTTGTTGTTCTTTTGTTTTGCGAGAGGATGACAACAGAACGAGGGAGATTATTATCTTGAACTTGCGCTTAATGACATATTTGGGGGAGAAGAGGATGCGGAATTTGAGGTAACGAATTTGTTAGTTAATCGTTTTTTTGTTTAAGAAAAGCCTGATTTTATTGCATATATTTATTGCTTTTGCTTAACAGAAATTCGGTACAATTGTTGTTTATTCCATTATTTGTGTATGGATGTGTGTGTGATTCAATTGTTTCCAGTTAAGAAAAACTATTGTCATCTTGCTTTATTGTTTGGTATCAATTGTTTAGGCTTACAAAATCTCGGTGCAATTGTGGTACTTTAATGTCTATGTTGTTTCAATTGCTTCCGGTTGAGGTAAATAATTATGCAAGTTGATTTATTTGGTTTGTATGAATTGTTTATGGCTTAACAAAAGAAAAGGTTTTCGGGATGAATTGTTTAGTCCAATTCGATTCCGGATATGAGAAACTAAGTTAATTCTGATCTTAGTTAGACTTATCAAAGTGGAGGTTTCGTTTATTCAAGTCTAATCGAATGCTTTAACAAGAAATGCTAGTTAACTAACCTAGTACTTGTCTTGTTTAAAAGTGAAAGGTCTAAGTTATTGATGAGAATAATCAGAACATGATGAGAAAAATAAAGTTAATTCTGATCTTTATTTTGGTCTTATCGAACAAGCGATTCTATTTGTACAATCGGTTTAGCAAAATAAATAAGATGTTAGTCAACTTATGGTTTGCTAAACTATTAGGGAAAATTGCTCCGGGAAATTGTTTCCTTAGTGACATATCAAAACAAAACTACTTTGTAGTTTCGGTTTTGATGTTGGTTATCTAAAATGGTGTGTGGAACCCTCGTGCTTAAATCTTATAGGTTGCAAGTCTCTTAGTAAGATTTGTAAGATCATTTCGGTTTATCCTTTATTTGCTCGTACCTTTGTCATTTTGTGACTAAAAGGAGGAGAAATATATGGAGTAAACAAGTGATTTGATATTGATTTGGTATCACTAAGGGAAAGGATAATGGTGCTTAAACGTTATTGTAGATGGTGGATTTTCGACAAAGGCTAAAATCGTAAAATCATAATTGTAGTACTCCTGATCCAGCAATCAGATGAGTATTGAGACTCATGTCTCTCGTCGAAAGCATGAAATCTCATGCCACAAAATCTCTAACTGAGAATGTTGTCTCTCAGAGTATACGTAGATGTGTAGTCTCTCAGCTGAGGCAACGAGACATCTCATGAATACTGAGCAATTTCGGTAATTACTTCTATATGGAATCGAAAGATTGGACGGCTCCTAGACATCTTTCCTGCTAGTATAGAGCAATAACGTCTCAGGATGCAACAAAATTTTCCCTGACTATATCAAGGAGATATGACGTTTCAACAAGCTCATATTTCTCAATTCTCAGATAATTAATGCTCCTAGACAGCATGTCTGCTAGTATAGAGCCATCAATAATTATCTCTAATGGTTAACTGAATATTCAGCAATATTCTACGATTCTTCGTAATATTTTGTCACTTCAATTCGTGGTTTTTCCCAGCAGAATTCCACGGGTTAGTGATAAATGTTCAACGAATGGGCATCTGAGCAGCTATCGAGTAAGCCCCGACCAAAATGGTGCGAGTGTACTCAGCAATAATGCACAAACGAACACCTGAATGCGCCAACGAGCATTCCAAAACACAAAGGAACGATGAACCTATGCAAAATAGGAAGAAAAATAATAAAAAAATATTAGCAAAGGCGTTAGGGGGTTGGGACCACCAACCGGCCAGTCACGCCGTGGCAAGTCCCACTCCCAATTATATATTTTATCATACTTTGTTATTTTTCCCTGATCGCATGAAAATCTCTTCATTCGAGCAAATCTCCTTAGTTTCAAGGAAACTCCCTAGTCTCATGGTGTTTCCTCGCATCAAAGAAATAAGATAATTAGGAAAGGTGTCATGGGACCGGGCTCACTAGCCGACCAGCCATACCCTAGCCGTGGTCGGTCCCACACCTCATGGTTCCTTATTATTTTGTTATTTCTCTCATCCCATGAAAATTCCCTGATTTCATGATATTTCCCTAAACTCATGAAAATTATGTAAAATTAGGGAGAAAACGTACGGGACCGGGCTCATTGGCCGGACGGCCATGCCCTAGCCGTGGCCGGTCCCACACGCTCTTGTCTTATTATTTTAATATTATTTGTTTCCCTCATCCCATGGATACTCCTTCACTTCAAGGAAACTCCCTAGTTTCAGCAAACTCCTTGAATTCATGAAATTTCCCTCAAGTCATGAAAATAATAAAAAATTAGGGAAACTCGTGGGACCGGGCCCTAGCCGGTCCCACACGCCCCTTATTTTATTAGTATTTTTTTATGTTTCCCTCATCTCATGGAAACTCCTTGATTTTATGATATTTTCCTAAAATCATGAAAAATATTATAAAATTAGGAAAAGTACCTTGGGACCGGGCTCTTTGGCCGGACGGCCATGCCTTGGACATAGCCGGTCCCACACTTCATGATTTCTCCATTATTTTATTATTTATTCCTTCATCTCATGAAGTTTTCCTGGTTTTAGCAAAAATCCCTTACTTCTTCATATTTTCTCAAAATGTTGCTCAAACGCGCATCAGAAAATTTCGAAACTCTCAGGACTGAGACACGAACATTATGGTGACACGGGCATGTCTCCTTGACCGAACAAGGCCGTCCCCGGGGCTTGCAAAAAGCCGGTCCCACGTGTTTTAACAATTTTTACCTAATTTTCTCAATCGCTCACATTGGGTCCAAACTCTTCTCAAACAACTTGGAGTTTGCTCAAACGACCATCAGCTGGTCCCATGATCACCAAGGGCCGGTCTCATGCCCCCTTGGTCGGTCCCTCATCTCTCCATAATCAGGTTTTACTACCTAACGCTCACATGAGCATTATTTTAATAAATGATGAAACCAACATTTAATCATCTTTTCAGCAGGTCTTCAAGAGACTTTGGTATTTTGCTCACTTGAGCATCTGGGCGATACATGGTCGATTCATCATCCCATGTAGCCGGTCCCTCCTTCACTTCATGAATGATTTTCAATAAATCATAAATTTATCATCAATTCAGCAGTTGATCAAAATTAGGGTTTCGAATTCAAAGTTCATAATTCTAATAATTTTATGTTGATCCCATGATCAATACCCTAATTAATTACACTCAGTTCATCTGCTAGTATTTTAAATTTATCTTGGTCCTGTTACCAATGATTCCTCAAACGAGCAATATTTGTTCAAATGAGCAACATCTGCTCACACCAAAGAATATTGGTTCAACTATTAATATTCAACAACTCATCAAATGGGAAACATATGCTCAAATGAGCAATATTTTCTCAGATCAAGGGATATTGGTTCAACTATCAATATTCAACGACTCAGAACAATATTTATTCATTTTAACTATCAACATTTATTCTACAATGTATTTTTGTCTCAGCAGACATGTTCAATTCATGAGTCTCAGAACATTTGCAAATCACGTTCGACTCAGCAATACAAGGACTCATCGTCCCATAAAGTCAGCAACTGACTCCACGAGATGTCAATCATGTCACAGGGGGGATATTAACTAGGGTTTTGGTCTGGCGGTCTACGACACTTGTGTTCATGCACACGATGAGAATGTGATCAAGTCGTGCAATCAGTTGAAGGAGTTAGAAAAGTAGTGGATGGAAAATCAACCAAGTCTCCGTACGATGAGCAACTGGTTTTGACACGATTTCCCACTTCCCCACTTTTTGACTTCAACAACTGTTACACTTCATGGGATCAAGGTGTTTACAATTCCAGCAATATAAATAAGTCTCTGAATCCTGATTGAAACAGACAAGAATTTCTCGACAAATTCACTCAGACAATCTTTCGTCTACACGAACTCATCGTCTGAGAAATTACTCTCAACTGAGTAAATTCAATCATTCATAACTTTTTTACTCAGAATACACAACACACCTACAATCTCGATCACCATTGATCTCACACACTTCTCGGCTTCCCTCCTACAGATCGACCCATCCTCTCCTGTGACCGAATTGACTCTGGAACGAAAATTGTCTTGGTTTAGGCCGGAGTCCTACAGATTGATATCTTGAACTTAAAACACTCCCTTCTTGCAGTGCATATTTGTGAGGTTGAGCATTTTCTCGGTTCTCCTCCGCACGGTCATCTCCTCAATCCCGTAAAAACCAGCAAATTGTTTTCCCCCATCTACAGTTTATCCAACGAAAGAGTAAAGCATAGACTAAGGGGGAGTAGCATATCATATTGATACTTGTGGTTATCTTAACTACAAAGGGATAACGAAGATGTGCGGATTGAAAAGCTACCTATCTTACCTTTAGTGGGTGTATTAGCTTTGTTATTATAATGTCAATAACGACATTTAAGGATTGAACGTATACAGGTTATAGTGTTGTTGAAATTGGAATCAAGTGTATGTGTAATGAATTCTTGTAATTTGTTTATCCATATGATGTAAGAGTTTTGTCACTAAAATTGACAAAGGGGGAGATTGTTAGAGCATAGCTCGGTTGAACCCACCAAGCGTTGGTATGTCAAGTTTCGTTGTCATGTTTTAGTTAACCAAACTCATTTAAAGAGTCGCTTGATTATATGCTAGAGTCAACTTCATATAGGTTAGCCATAAAGTTACTAGGATATGAGACTTATAAGTATTACGTGAAGACTTGAAGAATGTGAAGAAGTAAAGAGCTACATCGACGACATCATCCTTCCTCTTGAGGTTAGTAATATTTGACTTGAACTGTTTCATTCCTAAAGTATCTTTCAAGTCGTGCATATTGAAAACATAATTGTGAAGCTGTGAATATTATACTCTAGTTAGACATAGTATTAAGGAATTACAACCCGAAGTATAACGTCTATCTTTTGAACTTCGTATATAAGACATCGACATAATAGTATGAATGCTAGTGACTATGTATGGGTATGGGTGAAGATTTCATCCTAGGAAACAAGGTTTTACATTCGTTTAAAGGAAGTAAATTCAATAACTTATTTTGTGAATCGAAAGGGAAATCGCTAGGCTTATTGGTATTGTTATTCATTGCAAATATTTTGAATTACCAATATGTGTGTTTAGTATAACCGCTCATAACTTGTTTATGTATCTTGGTAAAACTATTCACAAGGCCTGATTTTTGTATTGGTATGACTTTTATTAGTGAAACCGATCTTAAGTAATCACCTGAGATGGTAAGATTGATATCTTGAAATTAGTATGACTAAATACTAGCCATTGGGTAACCGATCCTAGTAGAGGTACGACCGATCACAAGAGAGAGTGTAATCGATCCTTGTAAGAGGTTTAACAAGTTTTAGTAAGTTGGTGTAACCGATCCTATAACTTGGCCAACCGATCACAATTTTTACCATAAGAAGTGGTAACCGATCCTAGTACTTAGTTAACCATTTTACGGTAACTAGTGTAACCGATCCTAGTACCCACTTGGAGGTAGAACCGAAACTTTATGTTAAGGTAGAACCGTGAAACCCATTAATGGTGATTTGATAGGATAATCAATCACATAGTTCTTGGAAGTCAGATGAACCAGTTCTAAACTTGTTTGGAAGTGTGGAGAATCGGTTCCAAGATTGTAAATATGAAAAAGGATTTACAAAGTAAAGATGTTGACATACTTTGAACATGTGCAATAACTCTTATCTTTTATTGTTCAAAGATATTCCTTAATAGCTAAAGGAGAATCCCGGATCAAAATAAATTGAAAATCTTTTAATTAAGGTTTTTAGTTTTATATGCTTTTAATTTCCAGCAATTAAAATGCATATCTTTAGAAAATAAAAATTAGTAATGTGCATTTACTAGTTGGAGATTTTCTACTGAGATTTCGGTCAATATTTGGACAAAGCATTTCCAGGAATTATGAAAACCGTTTTTTCCCTTATTGCATATCTTTGAGAATATTCGGTTTTGGAAATTCCTTGGTGTCCAAAATTCCTTGTCTATAAATAATAAAGTTTGCATTTTAAGCAAACTAATCCTCAGAGCCAGCAAAACTACCTACTTGTGTTGTTACTGGTGGAACCGTCTATTCGGAGAGGAAAGTACCTAATTAGGCGAAATCTCTTACGACCGCTCATTTTAAAGACTTCTTTGGGATTGGGAAGCTCTACGAGTATTGTTGGTGGGGAACAAGATAATTGCAGTTTATTATTAGTTTTCGATTGATTTGATTGACTAATGGTTGTTGAACTTTGATTGCACCTAGTTTGTCTATGCTTGAGAATCTTCTCTTCTGATATAAGATTCACTCAAACTAGATCGAAGTTTCGACGGGGATCTTTAGAACTGTTTGTAGATCTAAAGATGTCTTGTGATAATCCATTGTTAACAGACTCCGTTCTGAGTGTGATTGATCACAAGAGATTCAAGTTGATTGTGTGCAGGTGTTTATTGAAGATCAAAGAAGATTTGAAGACAAAGAAGATATTTGGGTTCATAATCTTTGGTGTGCACAAAACCTGTTTCGGCTGGAAAGGTATCCAACTATAATCGGTTTATCTTTGTGATAGATTGGATTGATTAATTGAGTAGATCGGCATCAACACGTTTCTTTGTGATTCAAAGTATTGATTGCATAATCTTAACCATTACTTTGGTAGTTGTTGAAAAGATAGATCTAAGGACCTGACAAAGGAGTTTGTTGGACGGAAGAGCCTTATGTCAAACTCATATTACTTGTTTGAAAAGATGTTTTACCGAACAGATTTGTTGTTCCTTTACTGTTTGGAATACGAACCAAAGGAATTGTTCCAAATGCGTGACTTATTGCAAGTTGGAGGTGCAGGGATACAGACGGAACTAGGTGAACTATAGGTTTAGTTGCTTGGTCTCGACTATACGAAGTTGGTTTAGATTTTGTATAGCGGATTAATCCTGAGAGTATTCAATTCTGGAAAAGGTCCCAGGGTTTTTCTGCATTTGCAGTTTCCTCGTTAACAAAATCTTGCAGTGTTTTTTACTTTTCTATTTCCGCAATTATAATTATTTTTATTATAATTAGAAGTAAAATACACAAAAATTAATTCATATTTACTTGATAGCAATCCTATTGTGTTTGGTTAAGTCTGAACCTATTATCAAGTAAACATACTTCGTTGTTGTATTGTCTCGATCTTGTATCCATAGTCAATCACACAAGTTATCTTGTTGTTGTATTGTCTCGATATCGTATCCATAGACGATCACACGAAGTATGAACCGATTAGTTGTATTTTCTCGACACAGTCCATAGACAATCACTTTTGGAGAAAGGACTTATAGGTGGAAAAGTTTTAGATTGAGGTATATTTGGGAACCCTCGTCTTTTCAGTATCAAAAACCAATATCCAAGTGTCAATCAATTTAATCAACAAACCAAAGGTTTGATTCAAAATTGATTGAACTTAAAGCACAACTCGTGATAATTCAATTATATAGACAAATATAATGCGAAAAGAAAAAATAACACAGACACCAGAAATTTTGTTAACGAGGAAACCGCAAATATAGAAAAACCCTGGTACCTAGTCCATGTTTGAACACAACACTGTATTAAGCCGCTACAAACACTAACCTACTCCAAGTTAACTTCATACTGGAATGTAGTTGAGCCCTAACCAATATCACACTGATCAAGGTACAGTTACGCTCCTTACGTCTCTAAATCCCAGCAGGACTCTACACACTTGATTCCCTTATCTGATCTCACCCACAACTAAGAGTTTCTACGACCCAAAGTCGAAGACTTGATAAACCAATCCGTCTCACACGAAAAAGTCTATTAAATAGATATATCTGTCTCCCACAGATATACCTATGAGTTTTGTTCCGTCTTTTGATAAATCAAGGTGAACATGAACCAATTGATATACCATATTTATACTCCCGAAGAACAACCTAGAAATATCAATAACCTCACAATAATCTTATTCGTATGGAAACGAAACAAGATATGTGGAATCACAAACGATAAGATGAAGATGTTTGTGACTACTTTTTATCTTGCCTATCAGAGATTGAATCTCGAGCAAATCTTAGGGAAGATAGTACTCAATCACGATAGAAAACAACAAGATCAGAACACACAGCTACATAGAAAATAATTGGGTCTGGCTTCACAATCCAAATGAAGTATTCAAGTCGTTAACCTACAGGGTTTTGGAAAAACCTAAGGTTAAAGGAGAATCGACTTTAGTCGCAACTAGTATCACACATGAGGTGTGGGGATTAGGTTTCCCAGTAGCTAGAGTACTCCTTTATATAGTCTTCAAATCAGGGTTTGCAATCAATGTTACATTGGTAACAAAGCATTCAATATTCACCGTTAGATGAAAACCTGATTAGACTCAAGCCAATATCTTTCAACCGTTAGATCGAGCTTAGCTTGTTACACACAAATGAAAAGTGACTTCATTTAGATATGAGTAACCGTACCTAAACGTGCACACCTTTGTTGGCTCAACAATAGTTAAGACTCAAATGAAATTGAACACTTTCATATCAACCTCATTCATCTTAACCATAACTAGTTCAAATGACTCAAATGAAATTAGTTCTAGAGTTATTCAGTGGTTTATATTCTCATAGAAGTATACAAGACGCAATTGAAGCAAAATCGATTTTGATTCATTCGAATCAAGTCATCAACATTATATCCACGGTTTGCAAAAGATTGCATTCCTTAATATATAAATGTATTAGTTCATGAACAAACCGATTTTAGAACATAAGTATGCAAACTGGTATGCATACCTTAGTGGCCAGACTAAGTTTGGGTTCGCCAGTACGCGAACGGGTACGCATACCGCCAAACATAGTAAGGTCCCGGAACGTAAACCTCACGCCAGTACGCGTACCGGTATGTGTACTTAGTTCCTGGACCTCTACTAAACCAATCAGTACACATACGGTTACGCATACCATGGTTCCCGAACTTGGATTACGTATATGCAAGTACGCATACTGTACTTATATCCAATTGTTATAAACTCTTTTCATCGAAACATTCTCGGAAGACGACAATAACTGTCTCACACAAACTATTAGCTTCAAAGAAATTTTCAAGTGATCGAATGATCAATACGAAACATTCTGAGTCTACACCAAATGACTGTCTCACACAAATCATGTAAGATATTACCAGGCGATTTTCACATGATCATCTTTTGACTTTCGTCAAGAATATAAGATAAACCTGGTTAAAGCGAAATCTTACCAACACATATTTCGAGAAATATGTAAGCGAGTTAAACTCAGCTCGAAATATCAAATGTGCATAATTGAAGTCTATATAGCTATACGACTTTTGTCTCAAATAGGAGATAAAGTAGATAGACTTTTGAGTGATAGATGAGTTCAAGTATCCACATACCTTTGTTGATGAAGTTCCACAAGTTTCCCTTAGTAGTTCTTCGTCTTCAATCGATGAACGCCGTGAAGTCTAATGCTCAACTATACTTTCTATCCTAATCCGAGACTTAGCTATAAGTAGACAAGAAATCAAGACTTATAGTCTTGGCATCTAAACTTGACAAACAAACTTGAGATAGAAACGCTTGCGAGTTCGACCGAGCAGTGCTCTAATAGCATGTACTGTCTAATTTAGTCATGCGACAATGTCTCAAAAATATAAAGGTGAAAATTTGAGAAATGGGTGGTTCAGTCTGAACTTACCTTTTGATGTTTCTCCAAAGACCATGTTCATCTTCGCCTTCAAATGGTAGAACGCAGTGATATTTGATTCTCAACTACACACTTCCATCCTAATCTGAGACCTGACTAAATGTAAACTAAAAATCAAGATATAGTTTTGACAACTAAATGTGATAACAAGCTTGAGATAAAAACACTTGTGAGTTTGTCCGTGCAATGCTCTAACAGGTTCTACTTTGACTCCCAATATAGGTAGGGATCAGTTCTACCTTGACTCCCAACAAAAGCAAGGATGTGTTCTACCATGTATCCCGAGATAGGTAAGGATCGGTTCTACCTTGACTATCAACAAAAGTTAAGATTGGTTCTACCTTAATTCCCTCCTTAGGTACGAATTGGTCATCCAATAGATCTTCAAAGAAAACCGAACCACCTATTGATTTCCTTTCGATTACGAAACAAGTTCGTATATCTACTTTTTTAAACCAATATGTTAAAACATAGTTTCCTAGGATGAAATCACACCTATAATACATAATCAAGTAACAAGTTACCTAGGTTATGTCAATGTCGCTTTTACGAAGTTCAAAAGATAAACGTTATACTTCATAATTCAATCAAAACATTCAACAAATGGTATAAATTTCCTTGACACTTTGATCATAATAATATGACCAAGTCTAATACTAGAGTATCATATATTACCTCGCACGATATGTTTTCAATCTTAAACGACTTGAAAGAAACGACAGGAATGAAAACAAGTCAAGTCAGTATTACTAACCTCAAGTGGAAGGATGATGTCTTCGTTGTAGTCGATACGTCAAGTCAGTACTTGAAACATTGTTTGAATTTATGAACTTTGGTAGTTCAGTAAGGACATGTTCGGTTGAGAAGGGGTTCCGGAACACTTCTGATTTCAGCTTAGAGACATACTTGAGATGTTCCTGAAGTATCATTAATGGGTTTTTTATCAGAAAGAGAAAAATCCATTATATCCTCAAGAGATATGGATGAGTGATCTTCAAACAACTTGTCAAGATTGATATAAATATCACTATTATCATCATGATTAGCCGTTTCAGCTAGAAGTGATAAGCTTGAACATTCTTCTTCTTCTTCTGAATCATAATGATCAATAGTTTCATCAAGAGTTGTAGCAACACCCTTGTTGCCAATGTATTTCCTTCGATTTGGACACTCATGAGCAAAGTGACCGAAACCTCTACACTTCAAGTACTGTGGCGTATCCTCATCATCACTTTGGACATCCACCTTTTTAGAGAGGTCACGATTATGTGGTTTGGCTGATGATAATGGACGTTCTCTTGAGAACCATTTATTTCTCTTCTTGAAAAGATCTATAAATTGTTTTGTACTAAGAAAAACCAAATTCTTCATCTGATAATTCGTGAACATGATCTTTCTCGGAGTTGCCAACACTGTCAATTTTCTCAAGTACATCAGTGTTTTTAAGTGTTTTAAAGGCAATATTTTTATCAGCTTTAGCTTGTTATTCATGGTCAAAGATCTTTAACTTTCCCACAAGGGTACTTCTGGATAGCGTAGTAAGATTGTTTCCTTCAGTGATGACATGTTTCTTAGACTCGTATCGAGCTGATAGAAATCTCAGAATTTTCATCACAATATCCCATTCTGGAATAGTCTATCCTAATGAATGACAAGCGTTCACTATTTCTGTCAATTTGTAATTAAATTCCTCAAACGAATATTCATCATCCATACAAAGGTTTTCCCAGTCAGAAGTTAAGTTTTGAATCCATGCTTCATTTTATGTGGAATCCCTTTAACACACAGTTTCAAAGGTATCCCAAGCATCTTTTGATCTTGTGCACGTAGATACATGATGTTGAAGATCTTGGTTTATAGTGTGGATAATATCATTCAATCCATCATATTTGTGTTTAGCAGTACTGATTTCAATCTTGCTACATGTTTCTACGCTTTTAGGAACAATATTAGCTCCTTCTCCGACCATTGGAGTATTGTATCCTCTTACAACAAGAACCCATGTCTGAAAGTCGCGATCTTGTAAGAAGGAACACATATCAATTTTCTACCGTAAATAATTTGTGTCATCGAAGGTTGGTGGTATGTTAATTGAGATTGCATTCCTGTCCATAATACAGATCATTTCAAACACAGACTTATTAGGTCTAACAATATTTGCCTGCTTTGAGGCCAATTGAAAACGCAGGGATACCGAATACTCCACCAACATTTTCATTTGGCAACCAGTATGAACAAAACCTAATATAATTGCAAGTAAACCAACTGAATGATCTTTGACAATATGCATATACAGTTTATATCTCTAAATTCTTCTCAATCAATATATGTATATAGACAAGAGTTCATAAACCTGGTTGTTAATAAGAATACTTGGACAATCTCAAAAATCAATATCCAAGATAAATCTAGTCGTATCCAAATAATTCAATCTGAATTCTGCCAAGTAATTAAGCTTGTTATCTATCTTTCAAGATACGGTATCTAGAAGAAACGAGTCTCCTAATCGATTATAATTATATGAACGTATCTACTAAGATTGAATACGTGAAACTTACACAAATCCAATTATAATGCGGAAAAGGAAAAACACAAGTCACCAGAAGTCTTGTTAACAAGGAAAACACAACTGCATAAAAACCTTGAGACCTCGTCCATATTTGAACACCAAATTGTACTAAGCCGCTATAGACACTAGCCTACTATCAAACTTCAGGCTGGAATGTAGTTGAGACTGAATCCACCCACAAAACGAATCAGTTACAGTCACACTCCTTACGTCTCTTGAACCTTACAAGGCTATACACAATTGATTCCTTGGTTGATGTCCTTTATAGCCTAAGAGTTGCTTCAGCCGAAGCGAAGACTTTTAGTCATATACCTAATTATGTTTCTCATAGGAAACCTAGGTTTATACAAGATGACTCTAGAATTAACTAGGACAGAAAGTGTCAGGGATTGATTTTCCCAGTTGAAAGAGCATCTCTATTTATAGTTTTTAAAGACTAAAGGTTGCTAACAATTAAAGCTAAGATAACTAGGAATCAAGCAAACACTTTTAGGTCTTGAAAATACAATAGAAGAATGTAAACTATGGACCGATTCTGAAACTGTATATAATGAGTGTTCATTTTGGAAAGTATGCCAAAGAACTAAAAACAATTTAATGTTCATTTAAACACCTAAGAATTTAATCATGATGCACATACATAAGTATTTGAGTGATCAATAAAGTCTCAGAAGTTTTTGAGAGAGTTATAATAATGCTAAACATATTTTAAAAATAAGTCTTTGAGCATCTGTTAAAATCTGATGGGATGGTTTATACAACGGTTCATGAACCGTTAGGCTTGTTCACGAGTCAGGGTGCAATAGTTAGTGAACCAGTTTGCAAATCTTATAAGATTACCGAACTCAGTTGACCACGGTTCGTGAACCGGGTTCGCCAACTGCTAGCCAAATACCAACTTCAAAATTCAATTCATGACGGTTCGTGAACTGTTCCCAACTGAAATCACGGTTTGCGAATTGGTTCCCCAACCCTATAATACTACCGAACTCAGTTGACCACGGTTCGTGAACCGGGTTCGCCAACTGCTATCCCTTAATACGAACTTCAAAATTCAGTTCATGGCGGTTCATGAACTGTTCCCAACTGAACTCACGGTTTGCGAACTGGTTCGCCAACCGTCTTGTAATTCTGATACTCATATATTTATGGTTTGCGAACTGGTTCGCGAACCTACCCTGAGCAGAAATATCAGTAGATTTGAATTTCTCTCTTTTGATGTTTGGAACATTTCCACGTGATAACATCATTTTCATGGGGAATTTTCAATTGATCCACAAATTAATTCACATAATAAACTGTTAAGAACTAATATTGTTAAGGATCGTTGAACATCTTTGTTAAAATTATATTTCGAGATTTTTAACAAGACAATCTTGAGTAAAACTTTTTCTTTATAAATCTACTAGAAGTCATACGACATCGTCTCAATAGATAGAATGGTAAGATAGTGAGTGAAATAAAAAGGTTCGGTCTTTACACACATGATACATAAGATCTCCAAATGTCTTCGTCGATTTCCAATATTCAAGGTTAATGTCTGACACTCAACTACCAAATTCTAACCTAGTCCGTTTTAAAAGGCGCCCCGGCGCTCTCCTAGACACTCTAGGCGCCCAAGGCGCCAAGTGAGAATGTTTTTGCTGTTTTGGAATTTTTCCTCCACGCCTAGGCTCCCTAGGTGCTAGGCTTGGCGCCTCACCTCGCCCAGCCGCTAATACAATATTGGTCCCGAGACTTGACTTAGTAAACTAGCAGACAAGATACAGTTTTGAACACCTAACATTGACAACAAGCTTGAGATAGCAAAATTTGTGGGTTCAACCGAGCATTACTCTAACAGAGATGCAGAGACACTAGTTTTTAGAGCATTGCGCTGTTGAAACCACCAAGCGTTGATATGTCAAGTTTAGTTGTCATATTTTAGCTCCAAAACTGAAGGCGATTGATTAGATTACTAGAATCAACTTCGTTAGGTTAGACTGGGAACAACAGAGATATTGAGGCTCGCTCGTGTTGCTATGAATAACCTGAAGATGTATTGGCATCAACGAACACATCATCCTTCTATTCGAGGTTAGCAATACAAACTTGACTTTTTATATTTCTATCTACGTTTCTTTCAAGTCGTTTAGATTCAAAACATAATATACGAAGTATATTTATATATCTCTAGTATTAGTGACTTGATCACATTGTCAAAGAAGCATATACTAGTTTTTTATACAACTTAGGTATATTAGATTATGAAGTATAATTTAGCTATTTGGATTTCATAGATTCGACATGACATTATTTGATAATTCATTACTAGTTATTGTGTTGAACTTTTGGATTGATTCATTACCTAGAAAACTATGTTTAATAACATGAGTTTAAGGAAGTAGATTTGCGAACCTTGTTTCACAGTTGAAAGGAATCAAAATACGTATTCTTGGACCGATCCCGTACACAAAGTTCCCTACTTAGACTGATCCTAAGGATCTCTAGTGGGACTGATTCCTTACCAATGATCTCTACTAGCACCGTTCCCAAGGATCTCTTCCATGACGGATCCTTAACGTTCACCAATTAAATCATTTTTTGATTCGACTATTATCTTAGGGTTTTGATAGCTATCGGAAATACGGTTTGGTTAATGTAGAAGATGTGGACATAGTATTTAAACATGTATTAAACTTTTATTACTTAATTTTCAAGTATTTTTCTTGATACACAAGGTGTCAACCCGAACCGAAATATTCTAAAATATCTTTTGATATTCAAAATTTATATGCTTTTAATTTCCTAGTAATTAAAACATATCTCTTGCAACTATATTAATAAAGTATATGTTTTACGCTAGCTAATATTTTGTTGTCATCCAAGAGACGTTTCGATATAACAGTTGGAATATTACAAAACCAAAAATAAAATTTATTGCATATCTTTAGTATTTTCGGATTTGGGAATTCCTTGTTGTCCAAACTATCTTAGTCATTATAAATAGTAAAGATTGTCATTCTTACAAACTTATCCCTTGGAAACACTGATATGCCGATTGTACGGGAAGCCCACTAGAGTATTCTTATAATGCTAGTTCGGGAGGAGAGTATCCTAATTAGTTGAAATCTCTTATATGCACTTCTTTTAAGGAATTTTGTGGGATCAAGGAGTTACTAACAATATCGTTGATGGAAAACTAGATCTTAATTTTTGTTTTTGATTATTGATTTGATTAACGGTGTGTTAAAGCTTGATATATCTAGTTTGTTTATTTTGTGATCCTTTTTTTATGATATAAGGTCACTCGAACTAGTCCAAGGATCACCAATTTCAGATCTGATCTTTTGATTTAAGATACAAATACAAAACTTTTGATTATCTATTGCTAACATACTTCATTCTATGTGTGATCGATTATTAGTGGAATCAAGTTGTCTGTGCAGGTACTTTGAAGATAAAAAGATTTCTTTTTGGTATTCCGATTTTTGTGATAAATTCGTGTGCACTTTATTGATTGGGATTCAACATGTTTGTTTATCTCGTATACTTTTTATAGCTTGTTGTACAAATCGACAATCTATCTTTATGTATTTATCTTTGAGATCTACTTTGATAGTTTATGAACTAAGATTGATTATTTCGGTAATCTTGATCTTAGTTGATATAATCGATACATATGAGTTTATATTGGTCAAATAAAAGAACCTTTGTACTCAACTTATCTCTAATTTATTTTTTGATATTGATAGGGCGGTTACTGAAACGGAATAGTTCTTTACCGTTTCAGAATACGATCTAAAGGGGTTGAGTGGTTGAATTCTTCAAATAGGTGAAACGACTTAAGATAGTGGGCTCTATCTTTTGATTCTCGTGCGCAGACTAGATTGATTGTAGGCGCAGGGATATTTAAGGAACCGAGCAACTTGGAGTTAATTTACTTGGTCTCAACTATATACGAAGTTGTAGTATTCTTTCTATTGCGGCTTAATTTTGAGAGTATTCAAAACTGTTATAAGTCTTGGGTTTTTCTATATTTGCGGTTTCCTCGTTAGCAAAATCTTGTGAAAAGACGAGGGTACCCAAATATACCTCAATCTAAAACTTTTCCACTTAAGTCTTTTATCCGAAAGTGATTGTCTAAAGAACTAGTCGAGACAATACAACTAATCGGTTAACACTTCGTGTGATCGTCTATGGATACGAGATCGAGAAAATACGACAACAAGATAACTTGTGTGATTGACTATGGATACAAGAACGAGACAATACAACAACGAAGTATGTTTACTTGATAAATGGTTCGGACTTAACCAAACACAATAGGATTACTATCAAGTAAATAGGAATTAACGTTTGTGTAATTTACTTTAAATTATAATAACAATAATTATACACAACAAGATTTTGTTAACGAGGAAACCGCAAATGCAGAAAAACCCCGGGACCTTGTCCAGAATTGAATACTCTCAGGATTAATCCGTTATACAAAATCAAACCAACTTCGTATAGTTGAGACCAAGTGATGCGTGTCGTAACCACAACAAATTAATCAAGATATTTCCCACTAATTAACTGGTAATATAGCGGTAGTAATATATCGTTCCCACAGAGAGCTGTGTAATTGATAGGTTATTTATATTATCAAAACCAAAACAAAGGGGGATTGTTTAAAAGTGAAATAAAAAGAAACAAATAATAAAAAGATGATCAAGGAATCCTTCGCCGTTACCAAGCGATAACTGGATTAGTATACTTATATATCTTCGTTAGAACCATTCATCACCAACCGTAGAAAAGCAGCTGGCGCAGTGCTATCCTCAAATTTCCTCTTGTAACCGGATACCGAAGTGCTCGCATATCAAGTTCTATCCAACTAAACTACCAAGTAGTAGCGCACTCAAGGTGTAACCCAACGGAAGCTTTAACTTATGTGAACTTAGGATAATCCTAGAAGTTAGACTCTTAGCGCAAGGTCCACTTACTAGTGTTGTCTTCACACACGATTGCTCCACATAATCCCTCTGCAAGGTCTCGCGTTCTCTACTTGTGCAAATATTATTCAACAATTACACGGATATCCTAACCCTTTACTAGCAATAAAACAATCAATAGACTAATCTAGTATGCATCCCAAATCAATCTAAGAATCATTCATAAACTCTAAATATAGAAAAGACAATCGATGATGATTAAAACTTCCAACAAACTTATATAATAATAAAGCTTCACGCTAGAACATTGAATTCATCCTCAATCAACATGGATTTAGTTACTCATGATTACACCGTTACCCGGTTTCCCCAAAAGGGGTAAACCCTAGGTTTTTAATTAAGAACAAAAGTATAATATGAGATGTGATGATATGTTAATTGTTGTGGAAGTCCCCTTATATAGTTTTCATGAGATCTAGGTATTAGAATCCATCTGGGACCGTGTTTCCTTGATTTAGAAGTCAAAATACGTCACAAGGGACCCCCACAGGTTTGTCTCAGTCGGCGCTGCCGAGTTCCTCAAATCAATGCCTAAAGTTGTGCTAAAACATACACCTTCTCTGCCTGGAATACGACTACTTTCGGTATTGATAAAGAAATGCCGAAAGTGGTGCTGTAGATTGCAGTTTTACGTCCCGACTGTTTTGGCCGTAACTTCTTCGTCCGAACTCGGAATGACCTCATTCTTTAACCGTTATCTTCATAATTGAATTATATTCAAGATGGTGATAATAAATCCTTAATTTGGATGATTTGATCTCGGTATTATTCTCCTTCTTATGATCTTGAGCATTCTTTGCTCTTTTTCGTCCCACTTCTTCCTTTTCTTTCGGCTTCAGACACTTGGATCTTTCGAGAACTTCACTTTATAGATATTTTGCATCCATTTTTACTCTTCTTAGAATGATTCGCCTGATATGACAGATAAATTAGAAAATAATCATAATAACAAATAATATGCAAGAATTATAGCTAAAACAAGCATGGAATTGACATTCTAAACATGTAAATTAAGCACTTATCAAATTACCCACACATAGCTTTAGCTATTCCTCGATAAAACTAACTAAAGTATAACAACTCCATGTCGTCGAGGATACGGTTGAACTTAGCATGTGCAACAAGCCTTTGTACCCCTAGGTGCCCCTGGTGGATGAGTTATAGTCTCGTGAGGGCTTACAAGAGATATACCCACAAAACCTAATCCAACTTCAAAGCGTTCTAACGTCCCAAGCATCCAAAGAGCTATGAGGACATAGAGTTTTTGCATGCTAGTAACAAAAAGTTAGAAATACCAAAGAACATATTCTCATTCTTAAATGTTGAGTGCGAAATGACCACACCATAATGAGAGAACGCGTGTTTGAGAGCGATCAATAAGCATTTTGCCTCGACTTCTGCCTCACTTAAAAGGATTTTATGATAATTGCACTCAAAAGGAAGGCTTTTTTATGGGTCTCACATGTGTGTAGGTAGGAATGAAGAGAGAATCCTACACACGTTGAATGGTGGGAAGTAAACCTTCCGAATAATTTATGGAGACTCCACAAAATCGTGGAAAATAAAGACTTTTTCTGATGATCTCTAGAAAAGGAAATCAACCATTATTATTAAAAATAGAGGATGAGAGTACTTACCACCTTCACATCTGATTGCAGTGATGATAACACCACTCTCATAACATCCAATAGAAACGCCTTCCTTCGGCTCGTTTTCTTCATCTTATTGGTCTTGGGTCTTCAATTGTTGATGATAAACTCTTGAACTTCGTAAAACTTTGACAATTTGCTACTTTTTTCCTCAAAGTCCTTGTTGCTTGAAACTTCTTTATATAATTTTCTTCTCCATGGCCTTATTGAACAAATAACAACCTAAATGCAAATCTTTTTGTATTTTATCTTCTTCTTTTTTTTTGTCTTTTTTTTGACAAAAAGATTGCAATTACAAAAATAATAACGAAATTAAAATTAACATGGCCATGAAAGAAGTACTTTACCACTTTGTTCTTCACAACTTGTATTGTCTTCGTATCATAAACTTCAATAACTCTCATATTTTGATTTTCTTCGCTCTTGTAAGTAAGTCTTCAACTTGGATATATAATTCCGCTCCTTATGTGTAAGTCTTCAACATGTATATAAAAATATGCTCATTGTATGTTTCTTACCTGGATATGAAATTTTCTCTTCCTTGTATTGTTGCTTGTAAACCTTAAACGTCTTCAAATTTCCTTGTATATTTTGATGTCGCTCCCTTGTTGATGATGATGGTGTTTCTATGGACCTGTAGTTGGCGAGAGAGAGAATGGTGCTAACTTCAAATCAAACTACAAGAAGATGGATTTCATCTATAGACGGCATCCTCATGATTGAAAAAATTAGCACTCAAGAGATCAAAGAGAAGTGCTTCTATTGGTGCGAAGTTGGGTAGCTCACCATTCTACCCGGAATTAATGTACGGTGACACACACTCAAAAGAAAGTTCTTTAGCCAGCTACAAAGAAATTTGGTCTGGTGCCTCTGTTGATTTGAAAATAGGTAGTCTCCACTAATGATTGATCAGCAACTCTAATAATGCATTTCTACCTGCTCCTAATTTGCATCACCGACATGATTAAATCCATTATTTAATACTTTAACAAGCAAGAAATCTGAATGTAGTTCCCTAACACTTCCAGGTTTAGTTATGTCGGTCAGAATTCTCTATGTAAACATACCTAGAAGTATGCTAGTGACTTCAAAATCTCTACAAGTTGGAGGTTTTATGCAAAAAATTTGAAAAACTCTATATGCAAAATATCCAAACACTCCCACACAATTAAACTCTACATTGTCCTCAATGTAATTGACTCGTCCTAAGTAAAATCAAGGTGGTAAATTCTAATATGATATGCAAAAGAAGAAAACTAAAAACAAAAAGGATAGAAAATACAAAACCTATGGGTTGCCTCCCATTCAGCGCTTAGTTTAACGTCCTCAGCCTGACCTTCTTGTTATCGTCCGTATACTAATAATCTGAAAATCTGGTAGTCCACCCAGAAAAGAATCTGCAATTCTAGTAACAACTTCACAAAAATATTAGCACAAGATATAAATACTGAAGCTATTACTTTATTGGAGTTTCCCCCACACTTAGTCCTTTCTACCCTCGAAAGTGGATAGAGAACATAAAATTCGGGAACTTCAAAAGGTTCTTCAGCTTAGTGAACCTGCACAATTATAGAATCAAACACATCAAGTGGTGGATACTTAGAAGCAAAATAATCCGTTAAAACTTTGGAAGCGCACAACTCCAATCCTAAGTAATGTGGTTCAAAAGATTTGGAAATATGCAAAGGAATAGACAAACCTTCCATAATCTCTTGTATTACAGAATCCTCATCATTCTTAAAGAATTGATATGAATTATTTACCTCGTTTGTATCGTGGTCCTCTATCAAACTATTTAGCCATTCTTCGTCCGCTTCAACCGAAATCTTAGCATCATTGTAATCCTTGGCAATCTCAATTGGGTCTTCCACGACTTTAATCAATTTGGTGTCATTCCCAATCTCTATATTTTCAATAACCTCGTCATCAGAATCGGAATCCTCCTCCAGAAAGTCTAGTTCGTTGGTGCAAATCTTAAAATAATTGTTTGAGTACGTTACACCATTTATAACAACGGTTATGTCACATCAATTCTCTTCCTTTTGAATATGCGAGTGATCGTTATAATGATCCAGAGTTGGAATAACTTCACCATCATTGTAAGTATTTTCCAAAGGTTGCTCATCTTCATCAGAGTCTTCGTCAACCTCATAATCTTTAATATCCCAACGACGTTGAAGTTCCGCTTGTATTACTTTGTTGATTTCTTCGAGGGTCTTTTCTGATGCTCCAGCTTCTTCTAACTGATCATATTGCTTAGAAAGTTTTCTGATATTAATACATTTTCCGCCATTATTCACGACGAAATTTTCAGACCGCATCTCTTCTTTTGACAAAAATGAAGAAAGAACATGATAAAGAGGAGTAGGTCTTTCCAAACTCTCTGTCATCTGCACATTACTAGAAAACAATTGATCAGAAGTATAACTATTCTCCCATCCCTTTGATTTCTCACTTACATACCCGTCATAAGGTTGTTGATGTATGAGAGTATCCATAAGTCTCCGTAGGGTATGGTCGGTAGTTGCTATATGAATGAGATTGAAATCCAAATTTATTACCACTATAATATGATGATTGGTCTTGTGCTCTGTACATGCTATGTCCATAAGGAAACATGACGACTCACAAGAACAAAAGAATAAATCTAAAAACAAAAACAAAAACAAGATAAAAAATATCAAATCAATTAACAACCACTCCCCGGAAACGATGCCAAAATTTGATGCGTGTCGCAACCACAACAAATTAATCAAGATATTTCCCACTAATTAACTGATAATATAGCGGTAGTAAGAGATCGTTCCCACAGAGAGTTGTGTGATTGATAGGTTGTTTATATTAGAAAAATCAAAACAAAGGGGGATTGTTTAAAAGTGAAATAAAAAGAAACAAATAATAAAAAGATGACCAAGGAATCCTTCGTCGTTACCAAGGGATAACTGGATTAGTATACTTATCTATCTTTGTTAGAACCATTCATCACCAACCGTAGAAAGCAGATGGAGCAGTGCTATCCCCAAATTTCCTCTTATAACCAGATACCGAAGCGCTCGCATATCAAGTTCTATCCAACTGAACTACCAAGTAGTAGCGCACTCAAGGTGTAACCCAACGGAAGCTTTAAGTTATGTGAACTTAGGTTAATCCTAGCAGTTAGACTCTTAGCATAAGGTCCACTTACTAGTGTTGTCTTCACACACAATTGATCCATAGAATCCCTCTGCAAGGTATGCATTCTCTACTTGTGTAAAGATTATTCAACGATTACACGGATATCCTAACCCTTTACTAGCAATAAAACAATCAATAGACTAATCTAGTATGCATCCCAAATCAATCTAAGAATAATTCATAAAACCTAAATATAGAAAAGACAATTGATGATGATTAAAACTTCCAACAAACTTATATAATAATAAAGCTTCACGCTAGAACATTGAATTCATCCTCATCAACAAGAATTTAGTTACTCATGATTACACCGTTATCCGGTTTCCCCAAAGGGGTAAACCCTAGGTTTTTAATTAAGAACGAAAGTATAATATGAGATGTGATGATATGTTAATTGTTGTGGAAGTCCCCTTATATAGTTTTCATGAGATCTAGGTATTAGAATCCATCCGGGACCGTGTTTCCTTGATTTGGAAGTCAAAATACGTCATAAGGGACCCCATAGGTTTGTCTCAGTCGGCGTTGCCGAGTTCCTCAAAGCAATACCGAAAGTTTTGCTAAAAAAATACACCTTCTCTGCCTGGAATACGAATAATTTCGGTATTGATAAAGCAATGCCGAAAGTAGTGTTGTAGATTGCAGTTTTACGTCCCGGCTGTTTCGGTTGTAACTTCTTCGTCCGAACTCGGAATGACCTCACTCTTTCACCGTTCTCTTCATAATTGAATTCTATTCAAGATAGTATAAGAAATCCTTAATTTGGATGATTTGAACTTGATATTCTTCTCCTTCTTATGATCTTGAGCATTCTTTGCTCCTTTTCGTCGCACTTCTTCCTTTTCTTTCGGCTTTAGACACTTGGATCTTTCGAGAACTTCACTTTATAGCTCTTTTGCATCCCTTTTCACTCTTCTTAGGATGATTCACCTGATACGACACATAAACTAGAAAATAATCATAATAACAAGTAATATGCAAGAATTATAGCTAAAACAAATATGGAATTGACATTATAAACATGTAAATTAAGCACTTATCACCAAGCAACTAAACTTATAGTTCACCTAGTTCCGTCTGTATCCCTGCGCCTCCAACTTGTTAATAGATCACGCACTTGAAACAATTCCTTTGGTTCGTATTCCAAACAGTAAAGGAACAACAAATCTGTTCGGTAACAACTCTTTTCAAACAAGTTATATGAGTTTGACATAAGGCTCTTCCGTCCAAAAAACTCCTTTATCAGGTCCTTATATCTATCTTTTCAACAACTACCAAAGTAATTGTTAATATTATGCAATCAATACTTTGAATCACAAAGAAACGTATTGATGTCGATCTACTCAATTAATCAATCCAATTTATCACAAAGATAAACCGATTATAGTTGGATACCTTTCCAGCCGAAACAAGTTTTGTGCACACCAAAGATTATGAACCCAAATATCTCCTTTGTCTTCAAATCTTCTTTGATCTTCAATAAACACCTGCACACAATCAACTTGAATCTCTTGTGATTAATCACACACATAACAGATTCTGTTAACAATGGATTATCACAAGACGTCTTTAGATCTACAAACAGTCTAAAGATCCCTGTCGAAACTTCGATCTAGTTTGAGTGAATCTTATATCAGAAGAGAAGATTCTCTAGCATAAACAAAATAGGTGCAATCAAAGTTCAGCCACCGTTAGTCAATCAAATCGGTCGAAAACAAAAGATAAACCGCAATTATCTAGTTTCCCACCAACGGTACTAATAGAGCTTCTCAATCCCAAAGAAGTCTTTAAAACGAGCGGTCATAAGAGATTTCGTCTTAGGTACTTTCCTCTCCGAATAGACGGTTCCACCAGTAAAAACACAAGTAGGTAGTTTTGCTGGCTCTGAGGATTAGTTTGCTTGAAATGCAAACTTCAGTATTTATAGACAAGGAAGTTTGGACACCAAGGAATTTCCGAAACCGAATATTCTCAAAGATATGCAATAAGGGAAAAAACAGTTTTCATAATTCCTGGAAATGCTTTGTCCAAATATTGACCGAAATCTCAGTAGAAAATCTCCAACTAGTAAATGCACATTACTAATTTTTATTTTCTAAAGATATGCATTTTAATTGCTGGAAATTAAAAGCATATAAAACTAAAAACCTTAATTAAAAGATTTTCAATTTATTTTGATCCGGGATTCTCCTTTAGCTATTAAGGAATATCTTTGAACAATAAAAGATAAGAGTTATTGCACATGTTGAAAGTATGTCGACATCTTTACTTTGTAAATCCTTTTTCATATTTACAATCTTGGAACCGATTTTCCACACTTCCAAACAAGTTTAGAACTGGTTCATATGACTTCCAAGAACTATGTGATTGATTATCCTACCAAATCACCATTAATGGGTTTCACGGTTCTACCTTAACATAAAGTTTCGGTTCTACCTCCAAGTGGGTACTAGGATCGTTTACACTAGTTACCATAAAATGGTTAACTAAGTACTAGGATCGGTTACCACTTCTTATGGTAAAACTTGTGATCGGTTGACCAAGTTATAGGATCGGTTACACCAACTTACTAAAACTTGTTAAATCTCTTACAAAGATCGGTTACACTCTCTCTTGTGATCGGTCACACCTCAACTAGGATCGGTTACAAAGTGAAGGAGAAGGGTTGGTTTTAGGGAGGGAAGCGAAGATGAGACCAGAATAGTTGATTATGAAGGTGTGGTTGTTTACGACTTGTATCAGAAAGTAGAACTGGATAGCTGAATGAAAAGCTATCAGGTTATTTCTGGATACTATGTTGCTCTCCTGACCAAAACCTGTCGTTTGGTGGAAATAGGTGAAACCTATTTATACAAGTCGTAGTAAAACGTACACTGGTCTCGTAGGAAGTGGAAACGATTGAGTAGTGGAAGAGTGTAGTAACGTGTAACGTCATAATTTATGCTTCCATGATGAAGGAAACGTTTACACCATTACTTCTTGCCACTACTAACCGCCCTTCTTCATGACACTTTCTTGTAACGGGCGTATTGCACGCCGCACGTTGTAAATCGCCAGACCAATCCCCTGATGAGTATTCCCCGGTTTGTGACATGTTTGATGTCTCGAGTGTTTTCATGGAAAACATGTAGCACTTTGCTACGTGTGAAAAGTTAAAACCAAGAGGCTTGCCGCAGGAAAATAGTATGCGATGCTATTAGGCTTGTCTTGGCTGTCGCCTGAAACTTTCCACAAGCCTGCCGGCCTGGTGGTGAACTATGATGGCTGAGATTGCATATCATGATGAAGGGTAGCCGTTGATTATGGATACCTTCTGTTGGCGCCTGGTAATGGTGCAATGGAACCTTTGGTGCATGCCAACGACATTGCAACATGGATAGCATGGCTCGTGCATGTCAGTGGCACGGTGGTGCAAGTGGCGCCTGACGTAGCCATGTCCACTAGATTTAGGCGGCGGGTCGCCTAAAAGTTTCCACAAGTCTGGAAATTTGGTGGCAAACTTGGATAAATGAGATCGCATCTCATGAGGAAAGGTAGTCGTTGATTATGGATACCTTCTATTGGCGCCTGGTAATGGCAGGCATGGATCGTGCATGTCAGTGGAACGGTGGTGCAAGTGGCGCCTGGCGTATCCATGGCCACTAGATTTAGGTGACGGGTCGCCTAAACGTTGCCGCAAGTCTGTCGGTTCGGTGGCAAACTTGGATGGCTGAGATTTTAATCCAGGGGAGAGAGTGGCCGTTGATTATGGCCACATTCTGTTGGCACTTGTTAGTGGCATAATGGCATAGCCGCGGCATGCGCCTATGGCATGGTGGCATAGCCGCGTCTGTGGCGTTGTGGCATGGCCAAAGCTAGGATTTGGCTCCGTGGGAAAAGTTAGGGCTTGGCGGCATGGCCAAGGCTAGGATTTGGCGTCGTGGCCAAAGTTAGGGCTTGGCGGCATGGCCAAGGCTAGGATTTGGCGTCGTGGCCAAAGTTAGGGCTTGGCGGCATGGCCGAGGCTAGGATTTGGCTTCGTGGCCAAAGTTAGGGCTTGGCGGCATGGCCAAGGCTAGGATTTGGCGACGTGGCCAAAGTTAGGGCTTGGGGGCATGGCCAAGGCTAAAGTGGCTCGTGGCATATTGTGGATTATGACCAAAAATTAGGGTTTCGGCTAACGCTACTGAAGAAAAAGTTTTGTTTCGATCATGAAATCCTAATTGGAGTCCGTTATGGCATTGGCCACGAACAAAAAGTGGATTAGCACGTAATGGCGTCATTTGTGGCACATTGGCATGTTACTGCAGCAGAGTGGCATGTTGGCATGCCGATTAATATGTTGTTATGGAAGGGCGCGTTTGGCTTTCCAATTAGTATGGTGGCACGTCAAGGTGCATTCGGACTTTAATGTATGGTGGCAAGTTTAGAGAGAATTGATTGGTCAAGAAAAGGGGGCGGCCAAACATAAGGCGCGGCCACATCTCTAGTGCTCGTGGCGCATTTTAAAGTGACCTGATTGGTCGGTATAAAGGAGAGGGGTCGGCCAAGCATGGGCGTGGATACAATTCTGGTGTGAGCGCAGCGGCTTTAGAGCATCCTGATTGTTCGATGGGAAATAAGGCCGGAAAGTATGGGCCCATCCACAACTTATGTGCGTGTGGAGAGTTTAAGGTGACCTGATTGTTCGATGGAAATAGGGCCGGTTTAGGATGGGGCGTGGCCAATGGAAAATGGCGCCGGTTGGCCTAATACATGGCCACGCCTCTCTTTGTTGCTGCTCCTATCCTGCGGCTCTTTGTTTTCTGATTCTGGGCAAGATTTTGCATCGGCTAATCCATGACGGATTAATTACCTAGTTTGCCTAGGCTTGGTTTCGACAAGCACGGTCTTATATACTGCGGAAGGCGCAAAACCCTAACTTTTGCAAATTAGTCAGGATAATTGATTGAATTCTCCGTGTTGACACAGAGTTCTTTTAAGTTCATTGCCAGAGAGCAGCATGCTTTCTGATTGAATACCTTATGCAAAGACCTTATCCTTGATATTTGGGAATTCGTGCTACTCTGCTGCGAGTAACACAAATTGTCATGCCATATCAACATGAAGGGTTCATCCGGGGAACATAACACATAAAGCATTCAAAGAAACTTATATTAATTGAGCGTAGGCAAGGTGCCAAAATTTACAAAATGCCTGGGATTGTTGCTACATGTACCATTCTGGGTAAATTTCATAAGAAAGTATTGAGTTGCTCAATAAATGTGCCAGTGAAGAGGTTGAAACTCATGGATCTGTTTCCTTACAGAGTGACGTCAAATCAGATGTGAGGTTTTACAATTCTAACCCTAAGCTAAAAACCACCATCAACATTAAGTCCCCTGCTTACCTCGTAACAGTGGCATTGTTGCGGGGTAAGCATGAGATGGCGACATACAAGGATAAAATTGAAACGACAAGTCATGAAGAGATTGTCAGGAAAGTTTGGCTAACCTTTGGCAGGAGGTATGAAGAATCTGTGATCTTTGCATTGGCGTCTTTGCGTAACTCTGGCTTGGTCATAGGGTGTTGGCGTCAGCGCTGAAACTTTGGCTACTGATTGCAGAGATGGCACTGCGATTTGGTATGTAGAACAGGCTCTGGCTAGCTAGGTCACCGAACGTGCGGAGGAGATGCTTGGATTGGAATGGTGGATGGCGTTGTTGGCTTGGAACGATGGATGGCACTGCTTTCTTGGCTGTTGAGCGGGAAGACGACGCTGCTTTGGCTGGATGTGAAGCGGGAATATGGCGCTGGCTAGGTCATGGAATGACAGGGATGGTTGCTGACCTGGATGCCAAACCCTAATTATCCGTACATTCAAGTATCTAATCCAGCTGGTATCCCGCGTTCGGAGCCTTGATACACGGCTGGTAAAAGGGTTTTGTTTGTCAGGCTTCATCAATCCGCTCATTGCGCTCAATATAAGAGGCGATCTTGAACCTTTCATTTATATAGATCACTAGAATTGCGTTCATCCTCTTCGCAGGTACCATCTCATGTCTCTTCTTCTAGTTCTCTATTTTGTCTTCTTCATCATGTAGATTGCCGATGCAGACATAATGTAATTTTTTTTTGTAGTGCACAATGGGATCTTCCGATGATGATCATACCTTTGACTCCTCGAAGAAAATTTTGAAGTTAACAAACCCAGGTTTTCTTCACGTGAAGAGATATTAAACCAAATCAACCCTTTGTTCCATGCAGCCGGCCAGATTATACAAGGAATGTCTCTCACCCATCTACGCATCGTGCGGGTGCGTGCTCAGGATTTCATGGATTTGATGGACATGAAGGAGAAATGGATACATGATGAAGCGTCCCAGCAAGTCGGGAAATCTCAAAGTGATGAAGATTTTCCACATCCAAATGCCAGGGCTAATCGATTCGCTTCTCGATTGAAACGGCGAAGGACTGAGCCCAAGAAACTTATGGGAGTTGAAGTGATCGCTGAGGATGCTGTCAAGGAAGATAGTGAGGCGGCAGAAGCATATGTTGGAGCCGTTGTCGAAACGGATCCCGGATGGGATGCTGAAGCTGCTACTTAAACGGCTTCTAGATGGTATGTTGAAGCTGCTGCTGAAACGACTTCTGGATGGAATATTGAAGCTGCTGCTGAAACGGCTTATAGATAGGATGTTGAAGTTGCTGCTGAGACGGCTTCTGGATGGAATATTGAAGCTGCTGCTGAAACGACTTCTAGATGGGATGTTAAAATTGTTGTTGAAACGGCTTCGAGATGGAATGTTTGCTGTCGGAGAGGGTGCTGGGGCAAGTGCTTGAAAAAGCTATGATGGAGGCGTCATTGACCAAGGTGTCTTGTCATTGAAAACTGGTTTTCCATTTTCTGATTTCCTTCCGCAGAGAAGATAATCTTTTCGTATATTGTAGATGTTTTTGATACTTCAGTTTTTCTTTTTGTTCGTGCGACTGAAGCCATGTTTCACCAAGTAATATTCTTTCATTTATGCTGCTTTGATAATTTCACATCTTTGATTGAATGAATAAAATCTCCCGGGAGAGATCTAAAACCCCTTTTGCGAAAAACAAGTTCTTCCACCTTCCAAAGCGATTCAGCGGATAGGAAGCCAAATCACATAAATGATGCAGTAATAATGCTAGTAAGCGTGCCACATTCTATCCGTTTAGATACTTCCATGGGAACGCCTCACATGCTGTTGGCAATAGTAACTCAAAATAGGGGGAAAACGGTAGCAATGATTAAGGATTTTGACCAACCTTTTGTTGGATTTTCCCTCGCAAATTACATAGGACGTCTGTGACATGCCGCCTGGGTATGTAGAAGTGTGATCTGTCACAAGCTAGGAAGCACATCGTGAGAAGTAGAGAATCCTCGTCGGGCAAAAGTTGAAGCCAGATGTTCTTGAAGGAAGGTGTATGTGCCGCCACTCGATGATCTTCTTCCTTGGACATTCCCTTCTTCAGTATTTTTTTCTCTTTTTCGAATAAGATATTTCTTGTACGGTTTGATTTTTTCTGGTTTTTAATTGATGGGTAGTGACTTTGTTGGTTTGCTGGATACTTTTCCCATGAGATGATTTAGGAAAACTTATTTTGAAATAAAGATGCTTTTAATTAAAATCGAAAACCTAATTATGAATGCAAGCAGTGCAATCATTTTGGAGGGATTACAAATATTGTAGGGAAAAGGGAAATTACTGAAGGAAATACTTAAAAGAAAAACGCTGGAGGAAAAGGTAGCACAACGTTTTAGGTATTGAAGAGCTTGAGCCATCGTGAATGAATTGTCACGCCTTCCAATTTGTCATAATTGATGAGTTTGCAGTAACCACCCAAGATAACATTTGCCACCAGGTATGGCTCATCTTCCCTTTGTTTAGGTGAATCGGGTTGAGCGGCTAGCTTCACTGTTACATCTCCAACTTGAAACGCGGTCGCCTTGATTACCATATCTCCAATTTGAAACGGGTTTGGGCGTTGTGCAATCAGTTGATTTTTTAGCTCGTTATACTTGACTGAGGCATCTTCTAAATTTTTGGCAAAGCATTTGAAAGGCCCAACATCCCATTCACATCTCTTAATGACGCCCGGGTTGATAACTGGACCGAGTCCTCATGCCTGACCGAGAGGATAAATGACTGGGTGCATAAAGGGTTATTCAATAAGACTTACTTGTGTTCGGAATCTTCGGATGAACGTCAACGGGCTCTCTCCAGGTAATTGAGTTACCTTGGTAAGTTTTTGATACGACAACATGTGATCTTCAGGGTTGGATGGCTTGTTGGAAATTCTTTCGGGTATCGACACCGGCAGAGGGGATATTCCTAATTTCGCTTTATTGCCATGTACCCATGAACGCCCCAGAATCATGTGGTAATTTGAGAGTTCTTTGACAATGTGGAATTTTCCATGTGTTATAGCATCTCTCACCTTAATTTCAAGGTTGATGTAGCCATATGCGTCTATTGCTTCTCCTTCCAAGTTTTTGACCATAATTGAGGAAAGAGTAGCCTCCTGCTTCGAAATTCTCGCAGCTCTCAGAGTCTTGATGGTAACGATGTTGAAGTCAGAGGCCGCGTAGATCAATGTGCTATCAAGCTCGGCGCCCCTCAGATAAACCATGGTCAGGAGTCCCTAGTTGCATTTTCCAACACCGCTTCCTGGGAGAGCTTGGGATTCTGGTGTGGTTTCTTCAATGGGAAAAAGTCGCTTGCCTGACACAACGTGATTAAGGGCTGCGAATATATCTTGACGCTGCGCCTTGGAGAAATAGAGAATTTCGCATACATGCTGCATTATGGATTGCACGGTTTTGTGAACAGAGTCCCCGGAGAGCATGCAAATCCTGACTGGAAGAGGATCTCTGTGAACCCCTCATTTCCCAGTTGAAGTTCCCCCGCCTCCACCTTTTCTTTGAAGATACGCTTTAATCTATTGTAGTCACTGGTCGAGTGATGGACGAACATGTGGTAGCGGCAATACTTAGGGTTTGCCGTTTCCTCCTCAGTTGATGGGCGCCTGATAGGAGGCATCTTGATGGCGCCATCTTGGATCCATGCTTCCAAGAGTTCAATTACTTCTTCGATTGGGAACGGGAAATCTAAGGCCTTTTCTCCGGCTTCTTGATGCTGCGCAGGAGCCTTAGCTGCGTTCTTTCGCGGTGGAGCCGCCTGATGTCCTGGCATTGCGCACTTGGATTGATGTTCAGCCGCTGGAGCCTTCCTTTTTCCTATTTCACTTAACACGCTCGTAGAGGGGCCAGTGTTATATTTCATGTTGATGAGACGTCTATTTCCTCGAGTTTCTTCTGCGTCTTCAACCTTGGCTGGCCTGGTTCTTTCCAACAATGCTGGTGCTATTGTGGTCGACCGTTTAGCAGCCTCATGGAGTTCAGAGAATGTCTGGAATTGCAGATTCTCCAGTAAGGCACGGTAGATGTTCCATTGATGCAAGAATCCACTAATTGTTGTTCTGTCATATTTGGGTCGTGACAATCCAGCGCTTGAATTCTGAATCTTTTGACACAATCATTTGGATGTTCATTGTTTCGTTGAAACATCCTTCCTAAATCTGAGAAGGTAATTTGCTCAGACACAAAGAAGTACTTTTTGTAGAAAGTCGTGACCATGTCACCCCAGTTGGATATGCTATTTGGTGCAATGCTGTTGTACCACGTGTATGCTCTTCCGGTAAGTGACTTCGAAAACTCTTTCAAATGGAGAACATGATTGTATTCGTGTTGGCCCAAGGATTCCAAAAATCGAGAGACATGTTCGCGCGCATTACCGGTGCCGTCATACAGGGAGAATTGAGGAGAAGAGTATCCTCCCGGAAGAGGAATTCTTTGTACTTCAGGAGGATACAGGGGTTGATGTTGATGCATGTCCACAGAATCGCTTTTGTCTCGGTTTTGAAGAAGTCGTTCCAAATCTTCTCGTGTGACAAAATTGGATGATTGATTCCTCTCCGCTGGAGCTACTGAACGAGTCTCTTCATCTACAAAGGTGCGCCCTGCTGATATCGGCGCCATGAGTATTGAAAGTGTTCCTCGTTGGCTCTGGTTGTAGTGATGCATGTAGTGGCCGCTCCGTCAGTGTCTTGGGGAAAATAAGCACTTCTTTCTGAGTCGAAGCCATGTCTGTCTGAGCTCTAGCGAGAACCTCCTGTCTTTCCATCAAATCAGCAATGGTAATATGGGATCGGTTTCCTCTGGCTCCCCCAGTTTCTCGTCCTGATGATGGAGTAGCAGCAGCTCTGGTGATGGTTGGAGATGTTATACTTGAAGAAACATTGGGCGTAGCAGCAGCGGCTCTGGCTCCGGTGATCGGAGGTGTAACGCCTGAAGGAAAGATTTCCACGCCGCTGGTGTTGGCAGGTGGCGTATTAATGCCACTGGAAGGAGCACTAATACCGAGGATGATTTCAGCGCTAGTGCTCTCAGGGTTTGTTTCCGATCCGTACCTGAGTTCTACCATCTTGAGACCGGGGTTGAAAAAATGAAATTGGAAATTGGAAATTGATATTGTAACCGAGAGATTAATCTCCCACTGTGGTCGCCAATTGTTTGAGGGTGAAAACGGTTTCTGCTGGTTTTGGTAAATTCGTGTGTGTGGATGAGAAACGAGTCTAGACCATAAAAAATGTACTGCACGGGAGTACTTTTGATTCGAGAGATCAATCTGTACAACCCTGTACTAAACCAAGAAATGTTCGTTCCAGGCTTGCTTCGGTCACAAAGTGAAGGAGAAGGGTTGGTCTTAGGGAGGGAAGCGAAGAAAATGTTGAGACCAGAATAGTTGATTCTGAAGGTGTGGTTATTTACGACTTGCATCAGAAAGTAAAACTGGATAGCTGAATGAAAAGCTATCAGGTGATTTCTGGATACTGTGTTGCTCTCCTGACCAAAACCTGTCGTTTGATGGAAATAGGTGAAACCTATTTATACAAGTCGTAGTAAAACGTACCCTGGTCTCGTAGGAAGTGGAAACGATTGAGTAGTGGAAGAGTGAGGTAACGTGTAACGTCAGAATTTATGCTTCCATGATGAAGGAAAGGTTTACACCATTACTTCTTGCCACTACTAAACGCCATTCTTCATGACACTTTCTTGTAACGGGCGTATTGCACGCCGCACGCTGTAAACCGCTAGACCAATACCCTGATGAGTATCCCCCAGTTTGTGACATGTTTGTTGTCTCAAGTGTTTTCATGGATAACATGTAGCACTTTGCTATGTGTGGCAAGTTAAAATCAAAAGGCTTGCCGCAGGAAAATAGCATGCGATGCTATTAGGCTTGTCTTGGCTGGTCGCCTGAAACTTGCCACAAGCCTGCCGACTCGGTGGCGAACTTTGATGGCTGAGATTGCATCTCATGATCAAGGGTAGACGTTGATTATGGTTACCTTCTGTTGGCGCCTGGTAATGGCGCAATGGCACCTTTGGTGCATGCCAGCGGCATTGCAACATGGCTGGAAGGGCTCGTGCATGTCAGTGGCACGGTGGTGCAAGTGGCGCCTAGCGTAGATATGGCCACTAGATTTAGGCGGCGGGTCGACTAAAAGTTGCCACAAGTCCAGAAATTTGGTGGCAAACTTGGATGGCTGAGATCGCATCTCATGAGGAAGGGTAGTCGTTGATTATGGCTACCTTCTGTTGGCGCCTGGTAATGGCGCAATGGCACCTTTGGTGCATGCCAGCGGCATTGCAGGATGGCTAGCATGGCTCGTGCATGTCAGTGGCACGGTGGTGCAAGTGGCGCCTGGCGTAGCCATGGCCACTAGATTTAGGCGGCGGGTCGCCTAAAAGTTGCCGCAAGTCTGTCGGTTCGGTGGCAAACTTGGATGGATGAGATTGTAATCCAGGGGATAGAGTGGCCATTGATTATGGCCACATTCTGTTGTCACTTGTTAGTGGCATAATGGCATAGCCGCGGCATGTTCCTATGACATGGTGGCATAGCCGAGTTTGTGGCGTTGTGGCATGACCATGCTAGGATTTGGCTCCGTGGCCAAATCTAGGGCTTGGCGGCATGGCCGAGGCTAGGATTTGGCGTCGTGGCCAAATTTAGGGATTGGCGGAATGGCCAAGGATAGGATTTGGCGTCGTGGCCAAAGTTAAGGCTTGGCGGCATGGCCAAGTCTAACGTGGCTCGTGGCATATTGTGGATTATGACCAAAAATTAAGGTTTCGGCTAACGCTACTGAAGCAAAAGTTTTGTTTCGATCATGCAATCCTAATTGGAGTCCGTTATGGCATTGGCCATGAACAGAAAGTGGATTAGCACGTAATGGCGTCATTTGTGGCACATTGGCATGTTACTGCGGCAGAGTGGCATGTTGGCATCCCGATTAATATGTTTTTGTGGCAGGGCGCGTTTGGTTTTCCAGTTAGTATGGTGACGAGACAAGGTGCGTTTGGCCTTTAATGTATGGTGGCAAGTTTAGAGCGACTTTATTGGTCAAGAAAAGGGGGCGACCAAACATAAGGCACGGCCACACCTCTAGTGCTCGTGGCGCATTTTAAAGTGACCTGATTGGTCGGTAGAAATGAGATGGGCCGGCCAAGCATGGGCGTGGCTACACTTCTGGTGTGAGCGTGGTGGCTTTAGAGCATCTTGATTGGTCGATGGGAAATAGGTCCGGCAAGTATAGCCCAGCCACAACTTATGTGCGTGTGGCGAGTTTAAGGTGACCTGGTTGGTCGAGGGAAATAAGGCCGGTTTAGGATGGGGCGTGACCAATGGAAAATGGCGCCGGTTGGCCTAAGACATGGCCACACCTCTCTTTGTTGCTGCTCTTATCCTTCGGCTCTTTGTTTTCTGATTATGGGAAAGATTTTCATCTGCTAATCCATGGAGGATTAATTACCTAGTTTGCCTAGGCTTAATTTCGACAAGCAAGGTCTGATATACCGCGCAAGGCGCAAAACCCTAACTTTTGAAAATTAGTCAGGATAATTGATTGAATTCTATGTGTTGACATAAAGTTCTTTTAAGTTCATTGCCAGAGAGAAGCATGCTTTCTGAGTGAATACCTTATGCAAAGACCTTATCCTTGATATTTGGAAATTTGTGCTACTCTGCTGCGAGTGAACACAAATTGTCATGCCATATCAACATTAAGGGTTCAGCCGGGGAACATAGCACAGAAAGCATTCAAAGAAACTTATATTAATTGAGTGTAGGCAAGGTGCCAAAATTTACAGAATGCCTGGGATTGTTGCTACATGCACCATTCTGGGTAAATTTCATAAGAAAGTATTGAGTTGCTCAATAAATATGCCAGTGAAGAGGTTGACACTCATGGCTCCGTTTCCTTACAGAGTGACGTCACATCAGATGTAAGGTTTTATAATTATAACCCTAAGCTAAAAACCACCATCAACAACTTGATTCTCAAATTCAACAACACAATAACCTGTATACATTCAATCCATAAATGCCGCTGTTGACATTATAATAACAAAGCTAATACTCCCCCTAAAGGTAAGATAGGTAGATTTTCAATCCGCACATCTTTGTTATTTACATTATCATATGATATGCTACTCCCTCTTAGTCTATGCTTTACTCTTTCGTTAGATAAAACGTTTAAGCAGCATTGTCCTTTCCAGTAGTGATGTCAATATAAATCAATACCAATATCACTTGTTTACTCCATATATATCTCTCCCTTTTTGTCACAAAATGACAAAGGTACGAGCAAATAAAGGACAAACCGAAAGGATCTTACAAATCTCACAAGACTTGCAACCTATAAGAGTTAAGCACGAGGGTTCCACATCCCAGTTTAGATAACCAATATCAAAACCGATACTACAAAGTAATTTTGTTTTTATATGTTACCAAGGAAACAATTGCCCAAAGAAATTTTCCTTAATAGTTTAGCAAACCAAAAATCGACTAAGCACCTTAGTTCTTTTGCTAAACCGATTGCACAAATACAATCGCTTGTTCGATAAGACCAAAATAAATATAACTCTATTTTTATCATCAGGTTCTAATTATCCATATAACTTAGACCTTTAACTTTTAAACAAGACAGGTACTAGGTTAGTTAACTAGCATTTCTTGTTAAGGCATTCGATTAGACTTGAATAACTGAAACCTCCACTTTGATAAGTCTAACTAAGATCATAATTAACTTAGTTTCTCTTATCCGGAATCAAATTGGACTAAACAATTCATCCCGAAAACCTTTTCTTTTGTTAAGCCATAAACAATTCATACAAACCAAATAAATCAACTTGCATAATTATTTACCTCAACAAGAAGCAATTAAAACAACATAGACATTAAAGCACCGCAATTGCACCGAACTTTTGTAAGCCTAAACGATTGATACCAAATAATAAAGCAAGATAACAATAGTTTTTCTTAATCGAAAACAATTGAATCACACACACATCCATACACAAATAATGGAATAAAACATCAATTGTACCGAAATTTTGTTAAGCAAAAGCAATAAATATATGCAATAAAATCAGGTTTTTCTTAAACAGGAAAACGATTAACTAACAAAGTCGTCACCTCAAATTTCGCATCCTCTTCTACAATAATTTTTGCATCTTATTTCCGGGAGAATTGATACCGAAATATCATTATGTTGTCATCCTCATGCAAGACAAAAGAACAACAACAACCAACCTTTACCAGAAAAAGGTTGAAAACCGGTTTTAATTATTGCAAGCAAAAGTTGAAACCCCGAAACACATATGCTTTTATGCTAAACCAAACGATTCAACATACTGTGACTTTTTCACATATTGTTTCAATCAGAACCCCTCATGATCCTTTGATAAAGCCTACCAACATGGGCTAGAACTTAATCCTACTAAACCAAAAAGTCACCCAAACCATAAAGGTTCACAACATATGAGATCGAATATTAAGGTCAAGAAAACCGAAACCAAACATCCCATACACATACATAGCAATAAGATAAAGCATTCAAGCACAAGTTATGTAAACCGAAAACTATCACAAGAAAAATTATAAACCAATTATTTTATTCATAAATAAGATAGTTTTATTCATAATAGACCTAATACAATTATTGAAAGAAATCAAAAAATTGATGTCTATTTTTCTTGGTTTAAGTATTACAGCAAATAACTTAATCCTTAGAAGTGCTCTCATTATTCACCGAAGATTCCTCAGTGTTCTGAATTTTGAGTCTTCTCTTTTCTTTTAGATGATTGAGTCTCTTTTTCAAGAGATTTACTTCCACGATGAACTTTAAGAGTTTTAACTCAAGCAACTTTTCATTCAAAACTGTAGTTTCCATAAGTTCACGAGAAACTTCAAAATCTCCCATTAACATAAGCATGAGTTCAAAAGAAATATGATTCTTTGGAGAAATAACATTTGAGCTCAACTTAAAAAGCTTAAAGTTTTCGTAGTTGAGATTCAACATCAATAGTATTTTCACCCATCTTTGACCGCAGACAAAACATAGAGAGAAGTATCGGTCCTATACATGATTTATATAACGAATCAAACTTGGTTTCCAAGATTGAGATACCTAATCAAGGTGTATTATTTGTGAAAATATACACTTTCGGAAACATCATAAGAGTTTTTCCGAACCAGTATAACCTAGAAGATCTGAAAATATTTTCCCCAAATTTTCTCATGGACTTTCCAAAGATCGAAAGTATTTTTCTAAAAATATAAAAGATATTCTAAATATAGAAAAACACTTTGGATATTCATGAGTATAATATTATACTTTCTTCATATTCCCGTGCTCACTTTAAGAACTTCCCTTTAATTTGAATCGAGCACATTTAGGGAAATTCCGAATGCCAACATCGGTTGTTGGAGTGAGCTCGTGATAACTCGGAATTTATGGAACATGATCCATCGCGATATTTTTGAATATCTTTCCTTTTGGGATTCTTCCAAGAATAAAATTCTTTCACTGTGTCACATCTGGAGCGATATGATTTAACAGAATGACCAGTTCGATGAATAGGATCATAAGCGTGACTTGAATTTTTTTGAGTTGTGAAATAACCAGAACTCTTATATCGACCAAGGAATTCCTTGGAATATGACAACATCATTTTATGAGATTGTTTCCTGGATTCTATTTCAGACAGTTGATCAACAACAAAACAACATGATCTGAAATCATTTGTTTTTGTATACATGAGTTGATCTTTTTCTTTGTTTAAGAGATAATCATCGTCAGGTGATCTTGACCGGATACTAGTCAAAGGATTACCCCTTAAAACACATCTGATTTGATTTTTGTAAGTGGTTAGATTATTAAAATCACGGTGTTGTATATTAGTTAAGAGATTCTGGAGATTAGAATCACATATCGTTGTTTTAGCTAACATACCACTTTTGGCTTGAACAAATTCAAGTCCTTTTGATTTAGCATCTTCAAGAATCAAAGATTCTCTGACGATCTTTTCGGCATATGGATAATATATATTATCCTTAGATTATATTTTTCTGCAAGCTTTATGAAAAATTTAATCTCATCACTGTCATCTGAATCTGACTTGTTTGTCACGACAATTTGTTTTTTTATTAACTCATCATGGTTAATATTTCCGGAGTTGTGTTCCACTAGTGAACTAACAGTGTAGAGCTGTTTATCAGGTTCTGGAAACAAACATCCTTTATGAAGTATATCATCTTCTTGCTCTACGTTAACTGAATCAGACATAGATTCAATTTCTTATAGGTTAGATTGCACCAAACACATATTGTTATATCTTTTCGTGTTTGCCTGCTATGATACCAATTGAAAAGACGAGGGTACCCAAATATACCTCAATCTAAAACTTTTCCACCTATAGTCCTTTATCCGAAAGTGATTGTCTATAGACCGATTCGAGCCAATACAACTCGGTTCACACTTCGTGTGATCGTCTACGGATACGAGATCAAGACAATACGACAACAAGATAACTTGCATGATTGAGTATGGATACAAGATCGAGACAATACAACAATAAAGTATGTTTACTTGATAAATGGTTCGGACTTAACCAAACACAATAGGATTACTATCAAGTAAATAGGAATTAACGTTTTTGTAATTTACTTTAAATTATAATAACAACAATTATAATTACGGAAAATAAAAGTAAATGACACAGCAAGATTTTGTTAACGAGGAAACCGCAAATGCAGGAAAACCCCGGGACCTTGTCCAGAATTGAATACTCTCAAGATTAAGCAAGCCGCTATACAAAATCAAACCAACTTCGTATAGTTGAGACCAAGCAACTAAACCTATAGTTCACCTAGTTCAGTCTGTATCCCTGCGCCTCCAACTTGTTAATAAGTCACATACTTGGAACAATTCCTTTGGTTCGTATTCCAAACAGTAAAGGAACAAAAAATCTGGTCGGTAAAGACAACATCTCTTTTCAACCAAGTGATATGAGTTCGACAAAAGGATCTTCCGTTTATCCCAATAAAATCCTTTGTCAGGTCCTTAGATCTATCTAATAACAACTACCAAAGTAATTGTCAAGATTTTGCAATCAATACTTTAATCACAAAGAATTGTATTGATGCCGATCTACTCAACTAATCAATCCAATCTACCACAAGGATAAACCGATTATGGTTGGATCCTCTTTACCCGAAACAAGTATTGTGCACACCGAAGATTATGAACCCAAATCAGAAATCTTCTTCGTCTTCAAATCTTCTTAGATCTTCAATAAACACCTTCACACAATCAACTTGAATCTCTTGTGATCAATCACACACAGAACAGAGTCTGTTAATAATGTATTATCACAAGACGCCTTTCGATCTACAAATAGTCTAAAGATCCCCGTCGAAACTTCGATCTAGTTTGAGTGAATCTTATATCATAAGAGAAGATTCTCAAGCATAAACAAACTAGGTGCAATCAAAGTTCAACAAACGTTAGTCAATCAAATCAATCGAAAACTTATAATAAACCGCAATTATCTAGTTTCCCACCATCGGTACTAATAGAGCTTCTCAATCCCAAAGAAGTCTTTAAACCGAGCGGCCGTAAGAGATTTCTCCTACTTAGGTTACTTTCCTCTCCGAATAGGCAGCTCCACCAGTAACAACACAACTAGGTAGTTTTGTTGGCTCTGAGGATTAGTTTGCTCGAATGCAAACTTGGATATTTATAGACCAAGGAAGTTTGGACACCAAGGAATTTCCAAAACCGAAAATATTCTCAAGATATGCAATGTATTTCCAAATTCGGTTTCCATAATTCCTGGAAATTCTTCGTCCAAATATTGACCAAAATCTCTTAGAAAATCTCCAACTAGTAAATGTACATTAGTAATTTTTATTTTCCAAATATAAAATTAAAAACTTTAATTAAAATATTCTCAATTTATTTTCGATTCGGGATTCTCCTTTAGATATTAAGGAATATCTTTGAACAATAAAAGATAAGCGTTACTGCACATGTTCAAAGTATGTCGACATCTTTACTTTGCAAGTCCTCTTTCATACTTACAATCTTGGAATCGATTTGCCACACTTCCAAACAAGTTTAGAATTGGTTCATCTGACTTCCAAGAACTATGTGATTGATTATCCTATCAAATCACCAAACATGGGTTTCACGGTTCTACCAAAATAAGTTTCGGTTATACCTCCATGTGGGTACTAGAATTAGTCACGCTAGTTACCAAAATTTGGTTGACTAGGTACTAGGATCGGTTCCCATATATATATGGTATCTAACTTGTATTTATTGCACATGTCCATAGGATCGGTTCCCAATATCTAAAAACGTGTTGCACATGTTCATAGGATCGGTTCCCAATAACTAGAAACTTGTTGCACCTCTTACAAGGATCGATTCCCGTCTTGTGATCAGTTGCACCTCTTACTAGGATCGGTTTCCCTTTGCCTAGAGTTGGTCATACCAATAACACTAAATTGATCATACCATCTCAGGTGATTACTTAAGATTGGTTTCACTAATAAAAGTCATACCAATACAAAAGTCAGAATTTGTGAATACTTTTACCAAGAACATAAGCAAGTCATGAGCGGTTATACTAATCACACATATTGGTAGTTCAAAAGATATGCAATGAATAACAATACCAATAAGCCTAGCGATTTCCTTTTCGATTCACAAAACAAGTTCATGAATTTACTTCCTTTAAAGGAATGTAAAACATTGTTTCCTAGGTGTTTATGGGTGAAAACTGTTTCTGCCGGTTTTGGTAAGTGCGGGTGTGTGGATGAGAAATGAACCTATACCTTAAACAAATGCACTGCACGGGGGTACTTTAGATTCGAGAGATCGATATGTACAATCCTGGCCTAAACCAAGAAATGGTCGTTCCAGTCTTGTTTCGGTCACAAAGTGAAGGAGATGGGTTGGTCTTAGGGAGGGAAGCGAAGAAGGTGTTGAGACCAGAATTGTTAATTCTGAAGGTGTGGCTATTTTATGACTTGTATCAGAATTTGGAACTGGCTTGCGAAATGTAAGCTATCAGTTCTTTGGTGTTATTCTGGATACTTGTGTTGTTGTTAACCAAACTGTTGCCATCTGGTTGAAAATAGGTAGAACCTATTTATACAAGTCATATGAACGCTTCCTGATCTCGTAGAAAGTGGGAATGATTGAGTGATGGAGAAGCGGGGTCGTGTGTAAATGCCACAAAACCACGTTACCATCATGAAGCAGACGGGTTAGTTTACACCCACTACTTATTGCCACCACTAACTGCCCTGCTTATGACACTTTCTTATAATGGGCGTGTTGCACGCCGCACGCTGTAAACCGCCAGACCAATACCCTGATGATTATCCCCAGTTTGTGACATATTTGATGTCTTGAGTGTTTTCGTGGAAAACGTGTAGCAGATTGCTATGTGTGGAAAGTTAAAGTCAGGAGACTTGCCGTAGGAGAATAGCATGTGATGCTATTAGGCTTGTCTTGGCTGGTCGCCTAAGACTTGCTACAGACCTGTCAGTTCTGTGGCGAATTTGGACGGCTAAAATTGTAACCCATGAGAAAGGGTGGCCATTGATTATGGCCACATTCTATGGGCGTCTGATAATGGCACATTGGCGTGGTTAACATAGTTTGCACATGCCAGTGACACAATGTTGCAAGTAGCACCTGGCGTAGCCATGGCCGCTAAATTTTGACAAATTGGTGTTAGACCCGAATATGGATTGGAAACATTAGTTTTAGTTTCCGCATCAATCCCAATGCTCTGGGTAACGTGATTAGGCTTGGTTGGCGTAGCAATTTCGCCTAAATTAGGGTTTGGCATGCCGAAACCCTAATTAGTGCGTGTGGCATGCGGCCGCGGCATGGTGACACTTTTTGTGCAAACGACGCCATAATCATGCCAAAGGAACTGTAGTAAGGTCATTATGTGGAAACGGCCACAAGAGCAAGAGTTGTTATGAATGGCTATGATATGGCGCCATTCCTAGGGTTTCCTGGGTCCTGCATGGATCGTGGCATGTTGTGGGCCCAAAGTGGCGTGATTTGAGTCCACAACTGGAAATTAGGGTTTTGGTTAATGCGTCTAAAGCAGAGTCGTGCTTCTGACTAGAAAACCCTAATTTAAGCACATCATGGTGTTGGCCACGAACATGAGGTAGGTTAACACGTAGGGTGCTATTTACGGCACGTTGGCATGCTGCCAAAAAGTGGCATGTTGGCATGCCGCTCAACTTATTGGCACAACATGGAACGTTTGGCATGTTGGCGCGGTTTTGGAAAGCCAATTGGCTTTGTGACCATCTGGCGCAGTTTTCCTTTTTTTAACATTGTGGCAAGTTTAGAGCAACCTGATTGGTTAATATAAGAGGGGTCGCCCAAGCATGGGCGTGACCACACTTCTGGTGTGCGTGTGGCGGGTTTAGAGCGACGTGATTGGCTGGGGGCCGACAATAGTAACATGGAGCGTGGACGGCCACATCCTGACTTTAAAATATGCGTGCGGCGCAATTAGAGCGACCTGATTGGTCGATGGGAAAGGGGGACGACAAGAGCAACATGGAGCGCGCCTAGCGGCCATAGGCGGTGCCTGCTAGAGCGGGTTGGCCGGTTATGTGGCTTGGCCACGCCTCTTTTGTCGTTGCTCCTATTTTCCGCCGTTCCTCTTCATTTCTTGTTTTCTGATTTTTGGTAGTATTTTGAACCTACTAATCCATGGCGGATCAATTGCCTAGCTTGCCTAGGTTTAGTCTCGACCAACAAGGTCTGATATACTGCGCATAGGGCGTAAAACCCTAATTTTGCAAATTAATTGGGTTAGGATATTTTCGTGAGTTATCACAAAATTGATTGAACTCTGCATAGAGTTCTTTAAATTTATTGCCGGAGAGCATTATGCTTTCCTGTAGAGTTATTTTATGCAAAGACCTTAACCTCGATACTTCGAGAAATTCATGTTACTTTGCTGCGAGTGAACATTAATTGTCATGTCATATAAGTATTAAGGGTTCAACCGGGGAACATAGTACAAAAAAATATTCATTGAGTCTTATATTAATGAATAATATAGGTACGACGCCGAAATTTACAGAACATCTGGGATTGTTGCTACATGCACCATTCTGGGTAAATTTCATGTGAATATATTGAATTGCTCAATAAATGCGCCAGTGAAGAGGTTGAACACTCATCACTATTACATGGCTCCGTCTCTTTGCAGAGTGACAACATATTAAATGCGGGAAATTTACAACCTTAGCCCTGAACTAAACACCACTATCAACACTAGGATGAAATCTTCACCTCATACCATACATAATCACAATAGCATTCAAACGATTATGTCGATGTCTTATATACGATGTTCAAAAGATAAGCGTTATACTTCGTATTGTATTCCTTAATACCACGTCTAACTAGAGTGTAATCATTCATAGCTTCGCAGTTATGTTTTCAATATGCACGACTTGAAAGATACGTTAGGGAATGAAACAGTTCAAGTCAAATATTACTAACCTCAAGTGGAAGGATGATGTTGTCGTTGTAGCTCCGTACTCTTCACATTCTTCAAGTCTTCACGTAATACTTGTAATATCTCATATCCTAATACTTTTAAGCTAACCTATACGAAGTTGACTCTAATACATAATCAAAGCGACTCTTTAAATAAGTTTTGGTTCACTAAAATATGACAACCAAACTTGACATACCAACGCTTGGTGGGTTCAACCGAGATATGCTTTAACATCTTGTGTGTCGTGTCTTTACTTTACTTCCATATTATAATTACTATTTGGTTATAATCAAAGTAATAACATTGTACGTTAACCGAACACTTTGGTTTGATCCCATAGTTTGTTTAGGATTTCAAACTTACTCTATAACCAAGTGTACATCTTGTTATCGTAATCTTCTTGATAGTGCTTGTATGTATTATATTACACAAGGTGTGTCTTTCATAGGTTGACATCGAAAAGATTGCAAAATTGAGCACATGTTGAAGATTGTTAATCAGTTTTTATTATAGAAGCATTCCATTACAAGATGATCCTTTTTATCACAATGAGAACAAAACAAATTCCATAAGATGCATTCACAGTATGGTTGCGATTAAAATCTCTCTTGGGTACATATTTTTGATATATATTTTTCCATCGTTTATCAGTTGAAGCAGGAGTGACTTTATCATTGTCAGATTGAGCCTCTAGAGTAATATAAGAGGTTTTATCAGATACTAAGCTGAGTTTGCACTTTAAATATATTTTTTTCTTTTTCAAAAAAATACAGTGCTCATGTGCCAAGGAGATATGATCCATCCTTTTCTTTCAACTTACAAAGGTTATCCATTACAAACGAATAAGTCTCAACCATCTGTTTTCTTGTGTAGCGCCTTTTATGACAGTATCCTCAAGTACACAAGTCTTTTCCCTAGTTAGGTTCAGTTCTTGAATGAGTTTACTAACATTGTCAGAAAAAGACTCAACAATTTCACAAGGATATCGTTCTTTGTTAATAGATTGGTTGAGATCATCAGCACCCTAAGCATACTTATCTTGAAGATCGTTTATCTCAAAGACTTGATGTTCAAGGACCTTAGAGAGGTCTTCAAAAATTTTAACAGGTTTTCCCTTGGATTCTGAATCGGGATCTTTAGGTTGTTTGGAGAATATATCTTCATCAACTAAAGGTATTACAAGTTCTTTACTTCTGAATTCCAAGGAATCAACTAAGGAGTTGTCCTTTAAGCTAATTCTCAGTACTTACAGTCACATTTTATATCACTTACAAACACAAACTTATTAAGTATAACAGTGTTTGCCTGCTGTGATACCAATTCAAGAGTAGAGGGTACCAAGTACACCACCAACTTTTTTGTGCGGCAACCTGTATGGGCAAAAACTAATACAATTACAAGTAGGTTAAAGCAAAGATCCTTGAAGAAGATTGTGTAAAAGAGTTTTTCTCTTTCTATTCCACAGTCAATATGTATAGACCAGAAGTTTGTGTACCTGATTGTGTATAAAAGTTCTTGGACGATCTCAATAATCAATATCCAAGATCAATCTAGTCGTATCCGAATTAAGAGGACCAAATTATAACAAGTATGAACTTGCAATCTATCTTTCAAGATATAAATAACAAGAACAATTTGATTTCAAATAATAAGGATTTAAACTATCTAGATTTATAACATATTACTTGTGTTATAAAGATAAACAATATAATGCATAAAAGGTAGTACAAGATACCATAAATTTTGGTTAACGAGGAAAAATGCACTTACAGAAAGGAAAAAAACAATGGTATCTCGTCCAGATTGAACACCATATTGTATTAAACCGCTACAGACACTAGCCTACTATCAAATTTCGGACTAGGATGTAGTTGAGACCGAATTAACCTTCCAAGCAATTCAGCTGTAGTTGTGTTCCCTATATCTCTTGAACCTCGCTAGATTATATCCAATTGATTTTCTTAGCTGACGTCCTTTGCAGCCTAAGAGTTGCCTCAACCTCAATGAATAATTTTAATACCTATCTTCCTATGATAGACAAGACTATTTGATTTATCTTTTGATATGTTTCAATCTAGGTTTGGTAATCTGTTCGCAGTAGATAAAGTCCAACAAATCTCACGAATCCGGAACACTTACACTTTGTTAGCGGAGAAGTACGGATTATTAACCACCTGATCTTAAGAACAATAAAAAAAAAATCAAAGAAGAGTTTAAATATATATCTTGACGAATCACAATGTTTTTGATTTTTATCTATCTTGTTCTTGACCTAAAGACTGTGAATTTCAAACATAGTAGAACAAGATCCAAACACTAGAACTATTAGGTAAAATATAGTCTGATCGGTCTTCACGAATCCCTAAGTGAAGTCTATAATGTCCTAACCTAGAATACAATTTTATGAAGAACCTAGGTTATATATGACGACTCTATCTTTGCAACTAGGATACAAGAGTGCCAGCGATTAAGAAATCTTGTTGAAAAAGTCTCTCTATTTATAGATTTCCAAAGATCTAGATAGCTTTGAAGTCAAGCTAAGGTTAACTTGATATACAAGCAAACACTTTCCTATTTTAGATGAAATCCTTATTAGGAATTCATCATGTAAGCATGTGAAAAGTACGCCTTGAAATAACATAGAAGAATATGCATTATGGTCTAAGGTTCTAGAACCATACACAATGATAGTCCATAGCGATAAGTATGCCTTTGATTTTACAAGTACATACTGATATTCTATAACACTCAAGACCGTATAATAATCCACATGCCCAAAGTAATTTTGTGAATAAAGTTGTCTTAGAAGTGTCTATGAGAGTTATAGCAAAAGTGAACATAGTCGTATAAAGTAGCTTGTGATCTTCTGCTAAACCAGAACTGGCTAGGTTTACAAACCTTTGTCAGTTCACGAATCCAGGCCACATGATTTCGTAAACCGGGTTTGCAAACCTTGGCAGTTCGCGAAGTCGGATGGTAGGGGTATGCAAACCTACCCTATTACCGAATTTCAGATATAAGGGGTTTGCAAACTAGGTAATATATACAAGTATGTGTACCAGGCCAAGCTGTTCAAAATCTCTCATGATCCAATTTGAAACATTCCCAATAGCCATAGACGGTATGCACTGTTACTTGGGAAATTTCTAAATGATCACCTTGAAACAAATTAGTTTGTGAATAATAAATTTTTTTTAACTAAGATTGCTAAGGATCTATGAACATCCATTGGTTGAATCATATTTGAAGAGTATAATCAAGACAAGCTTAAACTTGAAATTTCTTCTTTGCAATATTAAATCTACTGAAATGATACGACCTAGTCTCATAAGATAGAATGATATATGCCATGAGTAAATAGGATAAAATCAGTCTTCAAATACCTCTTTGTTGATGAAATTCTCGCAAATTTCCCTGGTTGTTCTTCATTCTTCGATCTACGAGGGTTATTTAGTGATATCTGATACCTAACTACCATACTCTAATCACAGTCCGAGACTTGACTTTGTAGACTAGAAATCAAGATGCAGTTTTGTATATCTAACATTGAAAACAAGCTTGAGATAAAAAAAACTTGCGAGTTCAACCGAGCGATGCTCTAACAGAGGGTCAGTTATATCCGCCGTTTTGTGAAAACGTTGGCAATAGTTTAGATCGAGCATAATGATTGTGGAATCTAGATTGCCATAAAATGAGCTATCAAGTTTTTCCCAGTATGATAAAAGATATGTTGTTTCAAGGTAGGTATGAGGAAAGCTAACTGTTTTTATTATGGCTATCTGTTGAGGAGGTTGGAAGGTTATCAGAAAAATGCTACTTGTTCAAGTTATTTTTTTTGCATAGACTTGCCTAGATGGAATCTGGGTGGTATCTAGCTTCTCTTCTTAGCAGAATTTTATTATGCTGAAGACTTTTACGGATGCCCAAACCTCCTCGACCCTAGTTAATTTGTTATGTCTCAGAGGGCGGATGATTTCATCTGAAAAGTCTTCTTTTTTGAATAGAAAAGAACATACATTATGATTTATACTAGATTTTAAACTACATATTAGGAGTATTTCATGAGATCTCCAAATTCGTGAGCAGAAACTCGATCCGCTGACCTCCTATGTGAGAGTCAGGCTCCTGATTAATTGGGTCAACCCCTGATGGTTAGCTGAAAAGTCATGTGTCCATAAAAAATTCCTTATGGATCAAGCTAATGAGTTTATCTTTAGTTTCTCCTCTTACCATGGAAATGAACTTGGTTTTCAAGAAATGTATTTTTAATTGTTTTTCATTGGCGATACATGATTTGAATTCTTTCTTGGGAAGAAATATGTATTTTGAGTTATGTATTTTTTTTACTCCCTCCGTTTCTTTTTAATAGGCCAGTTTTGTTTTTAGAGAAATTTAAGGAAATTAAGAGAATTAATTATTGAAAGTGGTCCTCAGGACACTTGTCAATAAAAGAAGTGAAGTAAATGGTCCCCATGACACTTGTCAGCAAAAGAAGTAAAGTGAAGTGGTCCACATGACACTTGTCATCAAAAGAAGTTAAGAAAAAAGTGGTCCCAAAAAGTTAAAGTAACATTTAACTTTCCGAAACTGAACTATTTTTTTGAAATTTTTATTTATAGAAACTGGCCTATTAAAAAAGAACGGAGGGAGTAGTTTTTTTTTATAAGAATTTTTGAGTTTTGTATCACTTGTTGCCTTTGTTATCGACACCTTAATAAATATACTCTGACCGAAATGAAACAAATTAAAAAGAAATAATGACAAAAAGATGGCGGTTTTTTAAATCTTTTTATCTTCATTTAACCGCGTAGTTACTAGAATTGAAAATTAAATAAGAGAGAGAAAAATAAATAAATTTTGGCAGCGATGGAAGAACTAGAAAAGGAGAAGAAGAGATTCAGACATTATTTTCATTTCAATCTCTTCAAAATTTCACTGGAGATTGGAAAACAAAAATTAGAGTGTATAGATTGATCGATGGATCTACATGTTCAGTAATCAGTATTACAGTATAGTTGTAGTAACATAATCAATATTAATGCTAATAATAACATTGTTTTGATTAAATCAATTTAATTAGGGTTTTATTGTATATTGGTTCTTATCACTGTCTTTTCTCTCTCTCAAATCAGATTCAGATCTGAGTAAAATTTTGATTTCGGTTTGTTAAATCAGATTCAGATCTCTTCTGAAAATATTTTGGTGTTTCTGTTACTGGGAAACAGATGAGAGTTGGGATTTGAGTAAGGGTATAGTAATCAATGTGAGAAAGAAATGGGAGTAGATGAAGGATGAACAAATTTGGGGATGACGACGAAGAAGAAGACTACTTCTACGAGTCTCTAGATCGGATTCTTTCTTCATCTTCATCTTCTTCTTCTTCTTCTTCAGCAGCAGAAGAAGAAGATAATAACTGTAACGGTTTCAGTATCCCGAATTATGCATCATCAATTCCTAGATTTCCAATGTCTGTCTCAAATTACGACATTTGGATTTCTGAACCTTCTTCTATCCAAGAACGCCGTAAAAGTCTTCTCCGAGAAATGGGGTTGAGTTCAAATGCATCTGTTTGTCGTTTGAAATCAACAGTCTCCTCTACTAATTACGGAAGATCCGTTTCTTCTGATTTCATTCATCAACCAGATAACACAATTGTTTCGGATATCAGTTCGGATTCCAACGGTGTTGTTCGATCTAAATCTGACGGCGTCGGTGTATGTTGCTCCACTTCTGGTTATGATCATAGTAATTCTTCTAACTTTTCTCCTTCTATTAATTCAATTAGTTCAGTTACTGAGACCCATTTGTTTGATGTAAATAAACCTCATAGTGATCAGTGTGATGGATCCCTTAAGCTCCCACTTGGGAAACCATTACATACAGTGGAAGAGAGTGGAATTGATTCCACAAATGTGGAACCTAACTCTAACTTGAATACATCGCCTAGTAATCCCTGTTGTGGGAATTTTGATGAAGATTTACATAGTGATGAAATCGTTAAAGACCCAGACTTAGTTTGCACAATTAAGAATTTGGATAACGGCAAGGAGTTTGTTGTTAATGAGTTCAGAGAGGATGGTATGTGGAACACACTTAGGGAAGTTGGGACTGATCGACAACTAACAATGGAAGAATTCCAAATGTCTGTTGGGCATTCACCCATTGTCCAAGAACTAATGAGAAGGCAAAATGTTGAAGAATTGAATGGCAAGAAGGATGGGTGTGACTCTAGTGGAAACAATGGTGGTGGAATGAAATCAAAAAAGAAAGGGAGTTGGTTCAAAAACATAAGAAATGTTGCAAGCTCTGTAACTGGTCATAGAGAGAGGAGTAGTGATGAGAGGGATACTTCGTCGGAGAGAGGAGGCAGGAGGTCAAGTTCTGCAACAGATGACAGTCAAGATGTTTCTTTTCTTGGCCCCGAGAGGGCCAGGGTCCGGCAATACGGAAAGTCTTGCAAAGAGCTCTCAGCGCTATACAAGAGTCAGGAAATTCATGCCCATAATGGATCTATTTGGAGCATTAAATTCAGCTTGGATGGGAGGTATATTGCAAGCGCTGGCGAGGACTGTGTTATTCATATATGGCAGGTCGTTGAATCAGAAAGAAAGGGAGATTTATTGATGGAGAAATCAGAAGATGGGAATTCACATTTTTATTTTTCCATTAACAGCTCTGCTGAATTAACATTGGTGTCTTCGAATGTGGAAAACCAATTGGAGAAAAAAAGAAGAGGAAGGCCGTCTATTAGCCGGAAATCTATTAGTTTGGACCATATATTGATTCCAGAGAGTGTCTTTGCGCTTTCAGAAAGGCCTGTCTGCTCTTTTCGAGGCCATCTTGCTGATGTTCTTGACCTTTCCTGGTCCAAGTCTCAGGTTGGTGCATTCTTTACTATTAATTCTACATTTCTGTTCCTTTAATGATGATATCTTTCTATGTCATTACCATCTTAACTCTAGTTGCTTGCTCGTTATGAATAATGCTCTCAATAGTAGGTCACTCTATCACATAGAAGTTTGATTATTCCCAACTAATGTTTCTGCTTGATGTGAACATAGAAAAAGTTTCCGACTTTAATTATTCTGCATACTTCTCCAGGATTTTTGGAATTTTCTGCAATTTTACGGGTAACCTATTTCTTTTCCATTGGACGAATATGTGGCTGCTATTTTCTACAGATATGTCTGTATAGATGTTACATGTCATGAATTGAAAATATTATGCTAGAGAAACCTACATCAGATAACACTAAGTCAACAACACTCTGTGAAGCTGAACTTCATTGGCTAGGACAGTTTTAGGAAGCCTGTATTTGTAACTTGTAAGAGATGTTCTGGGCAAACTAAGGAAACCAACAAAGTTGAACAGAGGGTTCAAGGGATCCTAAGCCTGGTTGGGCCTATGCAGGTGTCCCACAACCTTGTCAAGTGGGTCCCACAATTGGTCCGGCCAAAACTCCTCAGTTAGCTTTCAACATTTTTGCTCGTTCAAACCAAGACATTCTTCCACGCAATGATCCCTTTGGTACCCCCGCCAGATCTACTCTCCCATACTTCATACCATTATAAGATTCCTGGGTTAGACCAGATGCAAGTAATCCTGGGTTAGATGCAAGTAATCATGATTAAATATTTGCTGTATTCTGATTCCAACATGATAGTAGACTCGTGGAAAGTAAAATTTGGGAACAAGTAGAAAATTTGTCCAAATGGTGCTCCTTATCTTAGTTTGTCAAAGGCACTATCTCCTCTCACCTAAATACTGCTCATATATTGTATGTATTACATCCTCAGAATCCGCTGTAGAGAAGTCTCATCAATTACTTCTCTAACTGTCATTATTTACTTTTTTTGTTATAATGTATGTAACTATCGCTACCTAGGTGGCTATTTTGACTTTTTTCTTGTTATTTTTTTTCTGTTGGCTATTATTTGTCTTAACTTGTGAGATCTAGTTGGTTGGCCTTTCCTTATGTTTCTTTAATTCTATTATTCCATCATATGAACTTTGCATTTCTCCGGAGTTCAATGCTGTAAATATCTTTCTTTGTAAAGGTTTGTTATATTAAACATTCTCAACTCCTCTTTCATTCTATTTTCTGTTGCCAGTATTTGCTGTCATCGTCAATGGACAAAACAGTTCGGCTGTGGCACATGTCTAGCAATTCCTGCTTGAAAACATTCACTCATAGTGATTATGGTGAGTATACTGTAATCTCTTACTGACAATCTCAGTGTGTTATATAATTGATTTCTGCTTCTTTGCTTGAACTAATGTTATTAAACATGTTACTATCTTTTGTCTGGGTACAGTAACATGCATCCAGTTCAATCCTGTTGATGATAGATACTTCATAAGTGGATCATTAGATGCTAAGGTTAGAATCTGGAGTATTCCGGATCGTCAGGTTGTTGATTGGAATGATTTGCACGAAATGGTCACTGCTGCCTGCTACACACCTGATGGCCAGGTCTGGTGATGTTTGACTATTTCACAACGATTTATTAACTTCAAACAATTACATACAGTAGATAGTATCTCTTATGTATGGCTCAAGAATGTGTATATTTTGAAATTTGAAGGGTGCATTAGTTGGCTCATACAAGGGGACCTGCTGTCTATACAACACATCTGGTATGTTTCTTACATTTGACTTCTCTTATTTCTTATCCTTCAATATCTTCTCTTATTTAACTTATAGTGGTTTCCTTCAATAGAGTCTTCCAAATTAGGCCTCTGGGTTATCACTCTGATCTAGTTTATCAGGCAAACAACATCTTTTATTTCCTTTCAAGTTGATTACTACAAGATAATTGTGTTTTGCTAGGATAGAGGGTCTACATCTTGACGTAATGGTTTTCTCTGTTTCTATACTACCTTACGATGCTTCGTTGACTTTCAGAGAATAAGCTGCACAAAAAAAGTAGAATTAATCTGCAGAACAAGAAAAAGAGATCTCATCTGAAGAAAATAACTGGTTTCGAGGTAATTTAATTGCCTATGCGAAAGCCCTGTAGCGTTGATGTTTGTATAACTTGTCACAAAATTGTTAGAGCATCAAAAGTGAATGGTCCTTAGAGGTTTTTTTCTTCTTCACTAATTACATGTGTTGTTAAAACAGTTTGCCCCAGGGAGCTCCTCAGAAGTGCTCATTACATCTGCAGATTCACGAATCCGCGTCGTCGATGGTGTTGATCTAGTTCACAAGTTCAAAGGTTTGCAAACAAAATTTTCAAATTTTGGTTTTAAATTAAGCAAGGGAAACCTTGGTAACATGTATCATTTTCCAATTTTTCGTAGTGAATTGTTTGCCAGCTCAATGAGACCATTTTTCAAAATATATCAATATTTTCATCATATCACTAACTCAAGCTTTTTGTCTTGTCACTTGTTAAATTAATTCCCAGCATACTGATACTTCTGATTTCTGGAGTTAACATACTGTTGGTTGTATAGATCCTGTTTAACTAAACTTCACTTTGGCTACATCATGTACATATACTTGTACGCTAATTCTACTGCATTTAGTTACTGTCAACGGTATCATGTGAAATTGATCTAGCGCTGGTAATTGAGTACTATTCCAATGGCAGGGTTTCGCAACACAAGTAGCCAAATCTCGGCATCTTTGACTGCAAATGGGAAATACGTTGTATGTGCAAGTGGGGATTCAAATGTGTATGTGTGGAAACATGAAGGTGATTCAAGACCAAGCAGAAGTAAAAGCGTCACCGTCACACATTCTTATGAACATTTTCACTGTCCAGATGTATCAGTAGCAATTCCTTGGACTGGCTTAGGCGGAACAGATGGAATACGAGATAGTTACAACGGGGTTCTCAATGAGTTTGGTATTCGTTCTCTTATTCACGTCGAGGACGAAAGTAATGTACGGAGGCAGTCTCCACCTACAGTGAATAGATGTGCCAGTAGCCCACTTCCCAGTACCCTATCAAGTTTAAACAACAGTTACTTCTTTGATAGATTCTCAGTAACATGGCCAGAGGAAAAGTTACTTCCGGCCACTAGGAATCATCGAAGCCTTCATAGCAGCGTAGACTTTTCAAATGGGGTAAAACAAGGTAGATCATCAGCTTGGGGAATGGTAATTGTGACTGCAGGTCTCCGAGGTGAACTTAGAACTTTCCAAAATTTTGGACTACCAGTTCGGCTTTAAGGTGGGGGGTTTCAGAAAATGGGCACATTATTTCCAAAAACTGAACTAGCTTCCCAGAGTTGCCAACAAGGGAAAATGGCGGATCTGTGTATAGAAAATAGATCTCAAGTGTGGCTCGTGATATATGTTTCTGGGTTGTATCCTTCCATGTATGAAATTGGAAATACCCCGTCAGTATCTCAGAATGGGGTAATATTTTAGGTTAAAGGTAGGGGTCTAATTGGTTCAGTCTCAACTTGGAGACGTTATATAATTGTACAAATCAAGGTCATTGATATAATTTTTTTTTTTTTTTTCATTTTTTAGTGAAACAGAAAACTAACAATTGGAATAACATTTTAACTATAAATCAGAATTCAACTATAGCTAGTTGTCTGAATTAATGATCCATGTTCTCCCTAATATTTTACCGGTTGCCTTGTTCCTAAAGGGAGCTATGTGCAGAGATGGTGGTGGTACACCACCACTGACATGGATAAGATATGTAAAGATAAGTTTTTGTGTGTGCTTTCCTTCTTAGTAAGTAACAATTCTGCAAAGTTGCATGGGATGTATGTTCTTTGGACCATCCACAGTCAGAGAAGAGGACTTTCTCTCTCTCTCTCAATACATGCAAGATGCAACCTACCTGTCTTTTGCTTTAGAGTCTAGACTTACTTTTGCATCAAAGCTTGCAACGGCCCTACAAGGGTTACCAAATCCATCATCCCATTTGGTAATCCCATGTAGCTTGAATCCAGCAAGACCCACATTTAACGAGGGAAAAACTAATAGTAACAATGCAGTCAGAGGAGAGGGTCTACAACTACAAATAGTAATAATAGTAAAATCGAGTCATGTTCTTTAAGTAAATCAGATATGCAAAAGATCTGCAAATATTGAATCAAATCACATATATCATATCAGTGAAAGCAGTAGGAGACCCACGCTTGTAATTATATCATCCCGCTTCTTCTAAAGATGAAAATTCCTACACGGAAGTTCGTATCTCCAGATTCTACAAGGAAGACTGGCAGCCAGAGATAGAAAATGATACACAAATCTTACCACCAGAACCTAAAGTTACTAACATCAAAATACACATTACAAACTATAAGTATACGTATGCTATATTATATTCTCAGGGAAATAAAAATAAAAGAATAATTTAATAATCATAAAACACACAAGTTAAATAGGTAGAGAGTTTACTATTGTTTGTTCATTTTCCCATGGCTGTTTCAAATCTGTCGATACCAATGTATTAAGATCCTCCCAACTCCAATTGATTGACGATGAATTCATGAAATCGCTTGTAATTGTATTAGGTGCTTGCCACGGTGAAGAACTTTCAACACTCGCAGAATCTCCACTGTAATTAAAACCATTAGTACTAGATGACTGAAAACAACCGTTACTAAATGTTGATGGTGAATTCAAGGAAGGATTGTGTTCTTGGTGGTTTTGATCAATGGAACTCAAGCTTGCGAACTGAAACACGGGTATTGGTCCTGGATGAATACTACTTGAACTCATAAAGCTGTTGCCTTCACCGATATTACTATTTTCAACACTAAAAAAATTCTGCTGTCTGGCCGTAGTCGACGTAGGATTTATCAAAGACTCGTAAAGAAACTCAGAAGTAGTATCTTGCTCCAGGCCACTAGATTGTAGTACCAAGTTGTTGTTTCCTTTTCTTCCGCTGCAATCAGTAACAACTCTTCTCTTCTTGTTGCTGTTGTTCTTGCTCTTGTTGGATGAACTGTTGTCGTCGGTTTTCTGGTGTTTATTTTTTCGTGCACCACCAACGGGAACGTTACGAAATGTACCACCTTTAGTCCAATGTCTTTTACATGATTTACAATAATGGCGAGGCTGAGTTCGATTGTAGTTGTTGTAGTAACAAAATTTAGTGTTGGTGGAATCACAGCGCGGGCAATTTATTAATGGCTGTGCAAGCTGCTGTTGTTGTTGCAGAATCAAAGAAGGGTTGTTCTTAGAGAACTCCGGGACACTAGATTGTATCAAATTCTGCGTCCAATCAAACCCATTAAAAGCAACTTGTTCTGAACTGAAACCCATATTCTAATATGCACAAATTGAAGCAACTCAGAATCTGAATTTTGACGAAAGAAGAATGTGATCGTGATGGTGAGAAGAGTGGAAGACAAAGTTAGATTGGTGATGTGATTGTAATAACAGCTTGATCATATCTAGGTCTTGGTATCATATTCAGTACTGGTACTATCTATCTGTAAAGTGTTTATAAGTTATAGGTAGAGAGAGTTATATATAATGAGAAGAAGCAAGATTTGTATGGTAGGAAATACTTGCAAGTTGTGAGTTAGGTTCTTATATATGATGATGTGAAGTTTTATCATAACAAGCTAACCTAGCACTGAACTCTTAGATGATTAAAAATACTGCATTGAACACCACTACATGAATTACTTAGTCCCTAAGGTCTAAGTGGGTGGATGAATAGGAAAAAGAGACATTTAACACGTGGACGGCGACCTCTCGTCTTCCCTGGGTCGTCTTGCTTTGTGATTTTCTATTCTCAAAGGATGGCTGTTTGGCACTGTTTGATTACCTTCTTGTTAAGGTTTTAACTTTTGTCACCAGCTTTCGGCTAGCAAGGCTACTGTCTTCCAACTTTAGAAACTCAGGGGTTCAAACAAACAAATAAGAACATCTTTTGTTCGTTTAGTTGTCGTCAGCCAATTGGCAATCCGTGTGTAGAGAGTATAATGGAACAGTGTGGTTATGATAACAAAATTGGAAGGAAAAAAGAAAGATCTATGAAATTCAATGCATGTTAGTCGCAGGACTCCCAACGATGCTTTGTTCATGACAAAAATGGAGATTGAGTGTATAAATGGGATAGCCAGAAATTGCAAGAAATAAAGATCCAAAGTACGCGTACAATTTAATGGTGGTACCAACTGCTACCAAATTCTGTTAGTGCGATACAACATGGCAAACTACGTATTAGCTACACGACAAGAACAAAACCAACAACACATCAAAACCCTGTGGACAGGGATAGGAACTGGATGAACGGTATACGGAGAGCCGGTGGGTGCTTGAGTGGGAAGTGAGAAATTCTGAAATAACATTTAAAAAAGAAAAAAAACATTTTAAACAAGTTAAACATGTTAAGGCCTATTCCTATGCACATGTCAGGTAAAAAAAAACTGTTTGGCGTACTTTATACACAGTTCTGCGCTATTAATGGAAAACCACTGAGCGACAGAGTGTCTATCGATCGTTATTATGAATATCGCCGGCGCCGTCAAACCCATCGCGCGATAATCATAATATCGCTGGCGATATTATTGATTATCGATCAATAGTTATTTTGCAACGGCTATTTCCCCCTGTTGGTTTCTATATATACGCCCTTGTACTTCTCCAAGTTACTCACACCTAATTCTACATATATTTCACCATTTTCTCTATCTTTATTCTCAATTTTAAATTTCATAATCATCAATGGCGAGATCTAATGAAGAGAGGAATATTATCATAAATCGGTTTATATTACAACAAGAAATGCATTAGAGGAGGTTGCAAGAACTTGACGATGAGGAATCTGAAGATAATAAACTAATCGACACTTTGATGCTAGTACATACGGGCCAAATACCTAGAATTCCAGAGCCACGAGAAGTAATCTCAAGAAGATATACGAATCAAGGGAGGGAATTTTACCACCAGAAGCTGATGCACAATTATTTTCTTCCCAATTGTGTGTACTCTGATCGAGATTTCCAAGGTCGATTTTGCATGCCTCGGCATCTGATGAAAAAGATTATTGAAGAGTTTTGTCGAGTACAACCTCAATTTAATTATCCGTTTGATGCACTGAATATTAGAGGTCATAGTCCGAAACAAAAACTTACCTCTGCTCATAAGGATTCTATAGGTTATGGCAGACCAGCGGATGCGAACGATGAGTACCTTCGTATGGGTAAAACAACTTCATTCACTTACCTTTCGTCGTTTTGTGAAATGGTGATTAATCATTTTGGTCCAACATATTTACGAAAACCAACTGAGGAAGATGTTAGACAAATATTGAGGGAGAATGAGGAAAGGGGATTCCCAGGAATGCTAGGTAGTCTTGATTGTATACATTGGGTATGGCAAGGATGCTGTTTGTACGACAGTTTAAGAGATGATCTGAGAGTGAATCTTTGGGCAAAGTATGGAAGAGCAGGTGGGCGTAATTACTAAATTATGAATTTTAGTTTAATTAGTAAGTTATGTATTTTCGTTAAATTATTAAGCTATGTATTTTAGTTTAAGTTAATGAGTGAAACTTATCTAAGTAGACTGCATCAACATTTCAAATTAATCAACTTTTCATTTCAAACTAATATTAAGTAGAATGCAATAACAACATATGAAATTAAAATGCAATACTTCAAATTAAAACTTAAATTAATACATCAATCATCTAAAGGTTCTACTACGTCGAACTTATCCTCATCATCATCACCACCAGGTTGGTTGTTAGTAAATCCAGCTTGTTGTTCAATATGTGCTTGAATCCTGTAAAATTCAATTTGCCACATATGTTTTTGCTTGGGGGGGGGGGGGGGGGGGGGGGTTCATAATTGAAGTGTCAGCTTAAAGGATGTTACGCTCGTCATAGTCAAACCCAAATTTTTCTTGAGAAATGCGACTTTTCTAACTCTCCCTATTTTCAAATTTCTTATCAACCGTTATTTGCTTCTCGACGGTCTTCTGATGTTCCATAAACTCTGCCATGTTAAATCCATTGGAACTTCCTCCTTCTTGAGCTAATTTTCTAGACAGTCTTGCAGAGTTCCTCCCTAGAAGTGTTCTCTTACCATCATCATTTTTGAGAACTAAGTTCACATTTGGGTTTCTTGGGGTATCTGGTGAAGAATTTGATGGACCTGGTGAAAATGGTGAAGAATTGTAAGGTGACCTTTCAGGTACTTATTGATTAGTTGCTAACAATTCTTGATTATATTTGTTCAACACCTTCAAAATATGATAACAACTTTCGAAAGCGAATTGTTTGCCATGTTTTCGTTGCCATTCTGTATGAACCTGTATTTCAACATCACCATCCACAAGACCACTCTCCCGACCTTTCTTGGCTTCCATTATCAATCCAACATAAGCCGTTACTTCCTTTTTGATTGTAATGAAACGTTCTGCCAACCTTTTTGCATCACACCAATTGATGTTCATGATTTGTGCTTCATATTTATAAAATATGTTTTCCCACATGATGTTACCATGTTGTTGTGCACCATCGATATAATCTGGGTAAAAAAAAAACATAATTATGACAAATGCTTTCATCTTCTGTGAGGTTGTATTTTGCACCCCGGACTTTGACCTTTTTAGCTTTACTGTTGCCTTGACTGTGAGATTGTGAATCCATAGTATAAGAAATTAAGAATCGTAGAGAAGGTGTGATTGTTTTAGATTTGAAGAAGATTGAGAGATTCAGAAATTCTAGAGAGATTTAGAAATTCGGATGTCAGTTAAAATGAGTTTGAAATTGGGTATTTATAGAGGGGAAAAATTGTAGCCATTGGATGAGGAACTGATGAGCGATGATCAGACCAGCGAGCGATATCATGACTAGCGCTGGAATGACCAACGAGCGTATTTAGACCATCTAGTGATGGACACTTAATCGCTCGCTGGAAAGTCTGTCGTGTATGCCTATATGTTTGACACTTTGGCACACCCATAGTGGCTGCATATATGGCAAAATCTGATGTTTACCATGTGCATAGGAATAAGCCTAATATGGGTACCGATTTATGTTGGGAGTGTACGATTTCGAAGGTAAAACGTATTTTGTCATATGGAATTTGGTAGATTGGTGTACAATTTTGAATTAAAGAGATAGCTACTTCGTTCCATTTCATTTTTCAACCAAAAAAAGAAGAATGCGTGATTGGGGGATATGTGAATTAATTGGGGATGTGATAATAAGACAAAATAGAGATTTAATTAGTAATTCAGAGTCACCCCTTATCCATGTAATTTTTGTAATTTAAAATTTGTCCCTCACAAATTATATTTACGTAACTAATTGTAATTAGTTAAGTTAATAGATTAGATTGATAATGATTAGTATAAAACATAATCACTTCACTTTGGTGAGATTATACAGATTTTGTTTTGATTGAGGTAATAAGAGTTTGGTTAAAATGAGTGATGATAGTGAACAAAGAGATGTCTCTGAGTCTTCAATTCATCAAGAAACACGGATTGTATGCATGAGTCTTCACCTGATTTTGCGTTCGCTTGTCAGTTATGGAAAAAAAAATGTCGGCATGGATTAAGTATGAATACCATGCCGGCACAGGCAAGGTCTTCATAGTTTTATCCATGCCGAGAAACAATGTCCCCAAATTTAAACCTTAGTCGACATAGTGTGTATAAAAACAACCATGTCGGCGCAATAGTTACTTTTCACCATACTCCCCACTTAGAATTCCGGCATTGTGAGTTATTTATCGAGCACGCATGCACACTTTTCCGGCATGGAGTACTTGTCGACTAACAAGCCGGTAGTGTCAACATTTTTCATTTACTAAGGGATATTCTATTGTACCATTTTCGACACTAAAATTTGAAAAAACAACAATGCCATTATTAGGTTTCAATTTGGACAGAACTTTTGGTCTCCCTCCTTTTATTTGTCGAGCATGCCGACACATGTATACCAGCATTGTAACAAAAATGTCGAGAACTGATGAAGTACTAAATCTGACAAATCGAGGCTTGTCTGCCAAGAGATTTACTGAGGCTTTGTTATCCTTTTCCGTCGCCATATAGGCGAAATCAACTTCATTTGCAACAAACCATTCTTCTATATTCCGTACTGAGTTTTAAGCTACTCCGATTCTTCGATGAAGTGGTGAAACTCTTAAACACAAGATGTAAGCAACGATGTTGGGTTGATCCTTAAGATTGCTACAACATTTTGCAATCTTTATAACACCTAAAATGACCCACACCAACTCGTTATTGAACTCGGCAACCTAAAATGTGCATCAAAGTTCATACATAAATAATTTGTTAATTAAACGTATATAGCTGCATAAGATTAATTAGTCAACAATTGCAATAAGATGAAACTAATGATCATATCAGTACATACCAGCATTTTGAACAATGGGTTGTTTCGTATTCTACAAGTGGGGTCACCCATCGTTTCCATGAAGAGAAACAACGTCGTGTCATCTACTTTATTTGTATGCGAATTTTATCGATGTTGTGATCGTAATCTCTAATTTTAATTATCAATCCGCCTTTAACATATAAGCCTATTTTATTTTCCTTTTGATCTTTATATCCAGGATTGGAAATCTGTTTGTAGTAGACAAAGTCTAACAAACCTCACTAATCCGGAACACTTATATTTAGTTAGCTGAGATGCTTGGATTGCTAACCACCTCTCAAGAATGATCCAAACAAATCAACGAAGAAGAGTTATAAATTTCTATTTTGAGGAATCACAAAGTCTGAGACAAAGACAACTTTGCGATTTCTATCTATCTCATTCCTGATCTGAGATATCAAGAACTTCAAATATCAATAAGAACGTGGTCAGGATACACGAACTATCAGGTAAAATACAATTGAAGCTGGCTTCACGAATCTCTAAGTGAATTCTTTAAGTTGTAACCTAATTATGTTTCCCAGAGGAAATCCAGGTTAATAGAGGAAGATTCTAGCAAGCAACTAGGACACAAAAGTTTCAGGGATTCGATAAAGTCATATTACATGAGTCTCTCTATTTATAGATTTTGAAGGCTCCGGGTAGCTTTGAATTCAAGCTAAGATAACTTGAGATTCAAGCAAACACTTTCGAAGTTTAGATGAAATTCTTTTTAAAAGTTGCAACAACAAAGGATTATATATACTTGATCCTAACCTCAAAGTGGTTGCTCTTATCAACAAGAGATCAGAACATGGGGTTCGGTAAAACTTTGTGCTTTGTTTAATCATTATTCTGCAGAGAATATTGAAGACATGCCTTTAACTCTTACTCCTACTAGATATAATATGATATAGGTAAATGCTAGATATACAAAGTCTTCTACCAAAATTGCATATCATAATCTCTCCTCAAGAGGATATTTTGTGAATTCTGATTTATGGAGCAAATGTGGGCTCAAAATCTCGTTGCAAGGGTGAAATTATATGTGAGGAAGGCCTTGAAAGGATCCTTACTTGTGAAACTAACTCTACATCATAGAATACATATTGCATAATTATTTTTCCTAGATGCAAATTGAAAGAAAAAAATATCATGCACTCATTAGTTACATGCTCACAACTTAACACAAATTGTCCCAAATATATATAAATATATCAAACTATCAGTTTCAAGACCTTACCTTTGCTGAATGGATAAGATACTAGTTGCATTTGCATCTCCATAAAGATGATTCTAGTAGAGTTAAAATATATCGAATAATTGCCTCTATTAGAGCGTTGCTCGGTCGAACTCGCATACATTGCTATCTCAAGCATGTTTGTCAATGTTAGTGATCAAAACTATAAGTCTTGATTTCTAGTCTATAGCTAAGTCTCAGACTACGATAGAAAGTGTAGTTGAGCTCAAGAACTCCATGGCGATCATCTTATAAGACGAAGGACTATTCAAGGAACTGGTGGAACTTCGTCGACTAAAAGGTATGTGGAGACTTGAACTTATCTATCACTCAAAAGTCTATCTATTCTATCTCCTATCTTGAGACAAAAGTCGTTTTGCTATATAGACTTTGATTATACACATTTGTTATTTCGAGCCGAGTTTATCTCGCTTATCTATTTCTCGAAATATGTTTTGGTAAGCTTTCGCTTTGGCCAAGTTCATCTTTACCTAGTGACGAAAATCATGTTATGTTTCAATCACCTTGAAAATGACTTTGACGAAAAATGGTTTGTGAATAACAACTATATAACGTCCTCTAAGAATGTTTCAATGATTGAAATGAGAGTTTAGATTATATAACCATTGTGTGGCAACACATATATGTATAAGTCCTTATTCCTTGAACCGAAGTATGCGTACTTTGTTTATCAGGAAAACCGGAACAAGAGCTGTGAACTTGGTCCGCGAACTGGCAGAGGTTCTCATCCCGAGAAAATCTGCTGGAGCTTGTGAACTCCTTCCGGGAACTTAAGTCCGCGAACTAAGTCCTCGTATTTGAGTTGGTTATATCTAAAGACGATTATTTGTGAACTTACATTTATAATTAACCAAGGAATGCAAATTTCAAACCCTGGATATAAAGTTCATGAATCGATTCGAGTGAATCAAATCGTTTTTGCTTCGATTGTGTCTTGTATAGTTATATAAGATTTATACAATTGAAAAACTCTCTAACTAGTTCATTTGAGTCATTTGAACTAGTTATGGTGAATAAGAATATGGTTGATTTGAGAGTGCTCATATGGCTAACCATTTGGTTAACTACTGTTGAACCAATAAATATACATGTTTGGGTACGGTTACACAAAACTAAAATCGTGCATTTCATTTGTGTGTAACAAGCTAAGTTTTCGATCCAACTGTTGAAAGATATTAGCTTGAATCTAATCAGGTTTTCATCTAACGGTGGATATTGAATGCTTTGTTACTAAGCTAACATTGATTGCAAACCCTGATTTGAAAGACTATATAAGGGAGAACTCTAGCAACTGGGAAACCTAATCCCCACACCTCCTGTGTGATACTAGCTGTATTATCTAGAGTCGATTCTCCTTTAACCTTAGGTTTCTTCTTGTAAACCAGGTTAACGACTTGAAGACTTCATTGGGATTGTGAAGCCAGACCGATACTACTTTCTCGTAGTTGTGTGATCTGATCTTGCATATTCTATCGTACGAGTACAATCGTAAAGATTGGCTTGAGATTAATATCTCCGATAGGCAAGATATAAAAGTAGTCACAAACATCTTCGTCTCATCGTTTGTTATTCCACAATATCTTCTTTCGCCGCGTCAATTAAGATTATTGTGAGGTGATTGATAATTCTAGGTTGTTCTTCGGGAATATAAGTTCGGGTTATCAATTGGTTCATATTCACCTTGATTTATCAAAAGACGGAACAAAAACTTGTGGGTATTTCTGTGGGAGAAAAATTTATCTATTATCATAGACTTTTCTGTGTGATACATATTTGTTTATTAAAGTCTTCGACGTTGGGTCATAGCAACTCTTAGTTGTGGGTGAGATCAGCTAAGGGAATCAAATGTGTATTATCCTGCTGGGATAAGAGACGTAAGGAGCGCAACTGTACCTTGGATCAGTGTGAGATTGATTGGGGTTCAACTACAGTCCAGACCGAATTTAGTTTGTAGTAGGCTAGTGTCTGTAGGGCTTAATACAGTGTGTGTTAAATTTGGACTAGGCCCCGGTTTTTTTTTGCATTTGCGGTTTCCTCGTTAACAAAATTCTGGTGTCTGTGTTATTTATTTTACGCATTATATTTTGTTATATAATTGAATTATCACAGGTTGTGCGTTTGAATCAATCAATTGGAAATCCGACCTTTGGTTGTTGATGGAAATTGATTGATACTTGACCATTGGTATTTGGTACAGTTCAAGTGATTTCTCTTGTATTCAATTATACTTGCAGATTTCTATTTGCTTGAGTAAGAATTGAATCGAGAAAGAGAGATATAACTCTTTGATATACTTTATTAAGATTGAGTCTAGTTGATTCTCTTCAAAGTATATTGGAGTTATTCCATACAGATTGCTAATCGAAATATTGGGTGTGGTTGTTGTACCCCCGCCTTTTTCAGCTTGTATGCATGTGATGGTCAATTTGGACCGGTATAAACACAATTTTTCATACTAGAAAAATATAAGAACCATCTTCAATTTTTGCTGGGGAAAAATCATTGTTACCGGTGCAAAACCAACTAGCGACACCTCTTAAAGATCTTTGCAATAACCCCAATCTCCGAAAGCTCTTCTTGGATCTCTCCACCTTTTGATTGAACTAAAATCAATTCAGACGGGGATTGGAATATCTCTCCTAAGTACAAGTGGGATGAGATTTATACTTGCAAAATCTTTATACATCCTTTTTTTCAGCAGAAAAAGCAGAAACCAGAGTAGTATGGGATGCTATCAGAACTGCTTGGAAATGGAAAAATCAACAAACTATGATTGAAAGTGATGTTGAAGGGAAAATTAAAGAAATAAACCGGAGATATTTTTGTAGGAATTGTAGTACCCAATCGATTTTGTCTGATACCGCATACCTAACTACCAAATTAAAAAGAATAATCTTTACACAGATTAACTGCATCAGTAATCGGTTTGCCGACAATGTCGCTCAATGGGCAAAAATTAATCAAAACAGTGTGGCTTGGTATTCACCTCCCTCTGGATTATGCCATATCTCAGCGTTGACCATAGTCCCACACGACAAAACGTAGAAGTGTAACGTTGTTCTGGTCTTAAGTGGCTCAGATCTTAATTGACTTGGGCGGAAGAAAAAAATCCTAAAGATTATGATTTCCCCTATGACGTGCATAATCAATTTCTTAATCTAATCAATTTTCAACATTATCACGTGCGATAAGCATTTAGCCTCGTGGTCGTGCCAAAAACATGAACATATCCTCAATCAATGATTGAACCAGGGTTGCAAGGCCGTGATATTCCTAGTTATTTGGAAAAAAATTGGGAAACCTCAACGATAATAAACTTCCTTATATATAAGTTTTTATTTTCACAATTAAATGCTTTATTGATCATTGTTACATGTGCCTGCGTTAAAGAGTAATTTTCATAGCCGTTATAAAGTAGTGAAATGTGAGATACCCAACTTAAAACCAATTCGACCAATTCTTCCGGTTATATGAAAATATATGCTAAGTTACTTTGAGTATAATATCTTTGAGCGATTTTGTGGATACTATATATATATATATGTAAGCGTTAGTGAAAAGATGAGTTTGGGAAGATCAATACTTACTATTCCAAGCCGTTTTACAAGAACCGTTAAATAAAAGAAATACAAGAATACAAATTTAGCTAATAAAATCTCTGAATTAATCTCCTACTAACTTTAGCCAATACATTTCCTAACATATATAGCTAATACTAACCGAACATATATACAACAAATATGTACAAAACTATCTCGAATCTTTTAATACTCTCCCTCAAGTTGGAGCATGAAGATACCGAATGCCCAACTAACAAAGAAGCAACTCAAATTGAGGACGTCCAAGTGATTTGGTAAAAATATCTACGAGATGGGAAGTTGTGTAACCATGATAAGTGGCTATTGCATCAGATTGAATCTGACCCTGCACATAGTGACAATCAATTTCGATATGCTTGGTGTGCTCATGAAATACAATATTGGAAGCAATATGTGCTTAACTATCATAGTAAAGGCGCATGAGCTGAGAATGAAAAACACCAAGAAACTTCAACAACGCCTTCAGCCATGTGAGATCACTATTCACTACTAGTATATGCCATGAAATGGTATTCAGCTTCGGCAGAATAAAGAGAGACGATATGTTGTTTCTTTGGCTTCTATGATATAGGAGAGCCGCCCAAAATATAAAGTATCCAGTAGAGAGAGGCGACTAAGAGGACATGAATCCCAATCAGGATCACAATAAGCAATCAATTGAAGAGCGCTATCTCCACGTAACAAAATTCCTTGACCAGGGTGAGCCTTGAGATAATGGGGAATTCGTCCAACAACATCCCAATGAGACGTCCTAGGAGACTACATAAGTTAAGCCAACACATGAACGAAATAACAAAGTTCAGGATTGTTGATGGTGGTTTTTAGTTCAAGGCTAAAATCGTAAAACCAGTATTTAATGCATTGTCACCCTGCAAGGGGTAAATCCATTTGAAAAATGACGAGCGCAAAAAACCTCCTCGCTCATTGAGAAATTCAATGTATATGAAATTCACTCAGAATGGTACGCGTAGTAGCAATCCCAAATATTATGTAATTTCTATCCTATACCAGCATTATTAATTAATGCATGATTTGCCTAGTATTTTCCGTGCTATGTTCTCAGCCGAACTACCATCATTGACATGACATGACGATTAAGTGTTCACTCCCAGCAGAGTAGTATGAATCTCCCGAAGTGTCAGTATTGAGATCTGCATGAAAATACCCACATAGGCTATATCACTCCCTGACAAAGAGAATCTCGTATCGACGCGCTTTTAATTAAAGACCCTTAACAAAAATCTAGATTGTCCATATCAGTCTCAGAAACGATCACGGCCACACAATTTGGCCGCGGACTCCAATAAGCCTAGCCAAGCCCTGACAGAAATAGGCAGCCATCATGATGACCGTCGGCGGGCCCACCAACTTCCCAACCGATCGGACCTTGCCAAAGCGCATTCCAGCATTGTCAAAACGCGAACCCTAAGTAGGGTGGTCGCGCTGTTTGGAAGAAGCTCGAACGAGCATAGACTGTCCAAAACAGTCACAAAAGCATCACAGCCGTCCAACTTCACCAGCCCGGTTGGACGTCTAGGGTTACTCCACGGGTGATTAGTAAAGCGCTAGCGCGCACACCGGAAGCCCAACTTTCCCACCACTCAATCGGTTTGCCCACGGCAAGAACATAGGCAATAAAACGTTTGCCCAAACTATAGCAGGCATGATGCTTCTAAACCCTAATTTGGGTCGCGGAAGTACACGATCTATTTGGATGGCTTAGATCGTGTTTTGGACCATCAGGAAGGTGCACACGAGTTCATCGCCGGCCCAACTCCATCTATGTTCGATCGACTTACCTGTGGGAGGTCAATGAAGCATCTAATTGATCGATCGAACTAGAGTAGCCGCGACTGTCCAAAACCCTAATTCATGCTTTGCGGCAGTCGCAAATTGATCGTGACCACTCATCTTCGCCGGCGGAATCGAGTTGCCTAGATTCGATTTTTGATGGACCAAGAGATGTAGGCATGCACGCCGGCGGCTCGTCTCCACGCATGCCCGATCGGTCCGTTCAAATTAGCACCCAGTGCTTGGATTCGATCAGCCAAAGTAGGGACAACCGCACGTCCCTAAACCCTAAATTTTATCAACGACGGCAAACATGTGCCACAAACCATCTCGTCCGTCCAACATTGCCAGCTTGGTCGGATAGCTTGGATTAAATATTAGGCGATGAGCGAGGTACCTCGATGATCACCGGCCGCCACTCTGTCATAGGGAGCAATCGTGCAATTGGTGGCTCATCTCGACGGCCTTCAAACGATCACCCAAAAGTGGTCTGTCATGCTGCCATTTTAAGACGCTTAATCCGCGACAAGATAATAAGCTTTAAGGCAACGATGCTTCATGCACGTTGATTGTCTCGAGCTGATTGTTTAAAAGAGATGCTTTACATGCATCGAACACCTACGATATTTTATGTCGGCATCATAAACAACTTAGTTGTTTCACCCAATAGCACCATATGTTATTCATTTAGGCAAGTCCAACGACTTGATCCACTTACTCGAGACATCAAACATGTCACAAACTGGGGGATACTTACTGGGGTATTGGTCTGGCGGTTTATTGCGTGCAGCGTGCAACACGCCCATTACGAGGACGTGTCAGGAAAGGACAGACGGTTAACAATGATGGAGTAGTGGGTGAAGGTGTGACCACGCAATGATCACCACCTCTTACACGAATCCATTACTTAGCCTCTTCCACTTACTACGAGATCAGGGTTGCACTCAAATGACTTGTATAAATAGGTTTTCAACCTATTTCAACAAAAAACACACAAGTGGTGTTAACACAACATCCAAAAAACACCCAGAACTGATAGCTTACATTATGCAAGCCAGTTCCACATTCTGATACAAGTCATAAATAGCCACACCTTCAAAATTCAATATTTTTGATCTCAACATCTTCTTCGCTTCCCTCCCTAAGATCAACCCTTCTCCTTCACTTTGTGACCGAAGCAATTCTGGAACGGTCATTTCTTGGTTTAGGCCATAATTGTACAGATTGATCTCTCGAATCTAAAGCACTCCCGTGCAGTGCATTTGTTTAGGGTTTAGATTCGTTTCTCATCAACACACCCAAATTTACCAAAAATAGCAGAATCAGTTTTTACCCTCAAACAAGGATGTGTGATGGTTAAGTAAATCAACCGCCCAATGAGCCTGCGATACTGAGATGGATCGATATAAAAAGGTCCTTCATCAGGAGCTAAGCGATGATGTTGATCAATGGGAGAAGCAACCGGTTTCGCTCCAAGAATACCTGTTTCAGAAAGTATATCCAGAGTATATTTTATTTCAGATAAAAATAGACTATCTGACCCTCGAAACATTTCAATCCCAAGAAAATATTTAAGAATGTCAAAATATTTCATATGAAAACATCGACTTAAGTACGTTTTAAAGGCAACAATAGTAGCGGAATTATTCCCGTCAATAATAAAATCATCAACATAAACTAGAACATGAATAGAATTCCCACATTGTTGTAGTGTAAACAGAGAGTAATCAGCATAAGATTGTACAAACCCAAAAGATTTGAGAGCACCTGCAAGCTTAACGAACCAATTACGAGTAGTTTGACGGAAACCGTATAAGGATTTATGAAGACGACATACTTTACTAGGAGAGTCAATCGAAAAACCTAGAGGGAGTTGTATATATACTTCCTCATCAAGATCTCCATGAAGATATGCATTATGCACATCCATCTGATGTAACTTCCAATTACGGGAAACTGCTACTGCTAGAAGTGTTCTAATAGAAACCATTTTAGCAACGGGAGAAAATGTTTCATGAAAATCTACCCCTTTAACCTATTTATTACCAATAAAAAATAGTCGAGCCTTATATCTCTCAACACTACTATCAGAATTATATTTAATTTTGTATACCCATTTACAACATACAACCTTTTTTCCTGGCGGAAGATCAACAATAGACCATGTATTTTTAGCAAGAGAATTAACTTCTTTGAACATTTCCTTACCCCAAACAGGAATACAGACAACCTCAGCATACATGGTAGGTTCCTTAATGGTGGCGATAAATGCTAGATAACGAGTATGATTTGCAGAAAAATTATCACAAGTCGTATAATTAGTTATAGGATAAGGCGTACATGAAAACGTCGATGAATGTGAGGATGATGATGCGAGGTCTACAACTTGGGCATTGTGACTGTAGCGCCCCCTAAGCTAGCAGCTGACTAATCCAAGAGATTAACTAAATAAGGAGGCACTACGAATCTAATTCAAATACTTAAACATTCAATTAAGAAATCTGCTATAAAATTTATCCCAAAACTAATCCCGCTCAGAATATACATACATGAAATTCTCTCAAATGATACATATATAATAGTCAATTGGTTTACATATACAATAAATAACATAGTAAACATAGCGGAAGTTAACTAATTAACGGAGTCAACACTTGTAGCTTTCGCTGCGCAACTCTGATCTGTCTCTGAAAACTGAAAGTGGGAATAATTAACATTTAACTTCTAAGTAATCATAAACAAGATTAAGAAAAACAATAATGTTCTTCCCAGAATTAAATAGTGACCAAGTCACTGAGATACACAAACACGAATATGGACAAGCTCTCTCTTCAAGCAATGTATGCTATGGTTGTGCAATTCCGAACTCGCAAATCCACACCTAATCGTAAATATGGATGTCGACAATTCCGAACTCGCAAACTGTCGACCAATATATCATAAAAGCTCTAGGTATAAATGTGAAGGAGCGTATCCTATATACCACACGCGGAAATTCTTATTTCCTATAACAATTCATATGACAAACAAACATTACAAGTCCTTTCCAAACCATGGAAAGATCAACAAAATCAACAGAAGTATAGTAATGCAATTTAAACAAAACATGGAATGCACACTAGACAATGCATGAGTTTGTTAAGCATAAACTTTTTGTAAAAGAAACAACAATAGTTACAAAAGAGTCAAATGTATTCCCACCTCTTTTGATGACAAGCCACGCCTACCTCGAGATCCACGATCCACTGGTTCATCCTTTGAATCGATCGTTGTTAATATAGACTAACTATTAATCATACAAAAACTCTAAGAATCTAGCCAAGATGGCTCACACAAGAATCATACAATTCCATCTAATGGTTCTAAGCCCATTATGGCATCTCATTCTCTATCTTTAACATAACTAAGAGTTTACTAATCCAATTAGGTTGATTCTATAGTCTGTAGCCAAGTCTTGTGAATATCTACAACTTTGTAGAAGAAATCAAATGCTAATTCGGACCATAAGTGGTCCAATTCATCAAAAAATGAATACTAGGTCTAAGCCCAAGTCCACTAAAAGAAGCCCATACACAAGGCCTGGTCTATCTGGTCACTAATGGTCAACGTTTGGTCAGAGGAAGTCAACTAACAGTCCACGACAAGTCAAAGTCCAGGGTCAAATGGTCAAGTCTAACTCGGTCAATTGAGTCAACGATTCCAATCGCTAAATTGGCGAGTCAATAGATCTGACTCAGTCAGATACACTGAGTCAGCTCGACAAATGAGTCAGCTAAACTGACTGGGATGTCTAGTAGGTTTTAAACTCTATTTCAGCTATAAGAACACAACCAAACAGGTTCTACTCAAGATCAATACACAATTACTTATTCTAAAATAGTTCCACAAATTCAATACAACTGTAATACAAGTTTTACCTTGAACTGCACTTGCAGGCTTTCACTAAGATCACAGCTCACGGCACTACAATCAACTTATTCTCAAACACACACAACTTGAATCTCATCAATAACACCTCAGTTCTAAACGCATATCCATCTTAACCACAACCTTCACAGCTGCAACAATATTTAACTAATCTTCTTCCAGTCACGGTCATTGTAACCAATCTCAGCACCAAATACAACCAAAATCAACTCAACCACCACATAACTCAACCTCAATTTCCATTCAAAACACAACAGCACCACAACCGCTTATAACTCAGTACAATCATCTACATCTACAACAACCTCAGCTCAACCTCAGTTTTCTTATCATTCCCATTTCATTTTCACTTGTACTCATACAATATCCCAAATACCACTATAGTTTCATAACCAACAGTTCCACCGCCACTTTCCACAACACTACCAGATTGTAGTATCATCAAAAATTCACACACCCACATCCAGATCAATTCAATCCAACTTACATTACCAAGTCAGACAAATATATACAATTAACCTGAATTCCAATATCAACATCATTAACATCTCAGGTAGATCAAAACTGACATTTATTAACTCACTTTCAGAAATATATATCAACTCCTATATCACTTATATCCCAATTCAACATCCCCCAACACAAAACATCTACCAACACATTTCCTGTAACAACATTATCATCACTACTCCCACATCCATATCAACTCTGAGTCATTTTCACATGAACCCATCCCTGAACATCAACATAATTCTAAACTGCAACTACATGAAGTTCCATTCCAAACTCAAATAAAAACTTTACTAAATTTCCAGAGGAAGGAAATTACCTTGAGATGATTTCATTCAGTCGACTGATTCAGATTCTTCTTTACTTCGACTTGAATTAGCAAAATACCTCAAACCCACTATCAATCCATCACTTCAATTCAACCAACTCTCATCAATCTCCATCCTCTTCACTGATTCTCAGAAACCCTAAAATAATCTTCACCACTAACTCAGTTCAACACCAATCGACACCAAGTACCCGCCTTCTACTTTCTCAATCACTATCTTTCTCCATCTTGAATTCCATCTTTAACAGTTTTTCTTTGGAACCCTAATTACATTCTTAAATATTCTTTTATATAATTCGAACTCAAGCTTCAATCAAACTCTTCAAAATAAACAAACCCATCTTCAATTTTTCTCAAACATCATTTTCTTCATCTTCAATTTTAAATCTGATCCATTAACCCTATTTCTGTCAACTGAAACACCCATCTTCATGAATCAGAATCATCAACTACCACGAACCAACACCACTACCATCAGTTATTCCTTGACCTTTCTCACAATCTCTCGATGTTAACTAGTTTCTCCAGGAATCGCCGGAGATAAAGAACAGAGAAAATGAAAAAAGAGAAAAAGAAATATAAAGAAGATAAGAAGAAGAAAATGAGGAAGACTAAGAATATATCTTCTCGGTCCGGTCTAGATAATACCAAAGGAATTTTATGTAACACCCGTTGAACTGATAAGGGAAGTCCCGGACTGTCTTATGGAAAAAAGACTATTTTGCCCTTCTCACTATTTCGATGATTCATTCTTCTCCAGGTATCCGAATGACATGTTCGAGTAGCCTATTTTGCATAACTTTTCGATATATAGTCAACGTTACTAGTTTCGTATCTAGATCTTTGTTAGATTAGTTGCTAATAATTAACGTTCATGTTAAACTAATAGAGTTATTATCGGCTAAAACGTCGTTTGACTAGTCTAATCGCGTTGACGAGCTCGAGGGTCCTTACATTCTCCCCACCTTATTAATTTTCGTCCTCGAAAATCAAATCATTCTTTTGGTCTTCAGAAACTCCCCACCTTATAGAATAATCCCATCTCTTGTCTTAAGCGCAAACAATAAGAAATAAAGCACAAACGTATATGACTTTCTACAACTAAAATTTGTGGCTCTAAGTTCAACTACGCTGATTTAATTTCTATCAAATAGGTAAATCTAAGTTTCTTACACTAATTTCTATCTTATAAAATACTTGTCTCTAATTACAAAGGATATTCTTACGAATTTATTTCTAAGTGAATTTATATCTATCAGTTTCCTAAAGAATAATACTAAGCTTCTATGATCGGTCATCTCTGAATGCAGTTTCCCTGTCAAGGTTGGCCAGTCCTAACAATGCCTTCCTACGAACGGAGAAAACACAACCTTCACTATTCAGCACTGGGGATTAACTAAGTACTAACTTATTATGACTAACTAATTTCTAAATTTTATTGTAACTGATTTGACTTAAAATTTTACTTCATATTAATTTCAACGTATCTATTTGTTTATTTCATTATGTGACTTTATATATGTAAATAATCGCTAATAATTTTTCCATAGTCGTTTGGTATTAATATTTTATCATTGTTATTACATTTATTTCTTATTTCTTAGGCTGATAAAAGTTAATCGTAATTAATCATAATGTCATGTCAGGTTTAATTTTATTATTAATATTAGATTCGGTTTGATCTAACTTCATTTCCTAAAATTTTATTTATTGCTAAATAATCCTTAAGTTGTACTCTTAATAAAAATTACATAGTATTATCATTTGCTTGTCCAAGATATACTAGATTCGGTTTGCTATTACTATCCTATAATTATTATCCAAATGATATTTGCAATAACTCTAAATTTTTTTAATAATTAGTATTATATAATATTATCATTTGCTTATTTTATCAAAAGTTATTGTCTTAATTATATCACCATTTTCATTATTCTTTTATCAATTTTTCCTATTTGGTTACTAGCATAATTAAAATATGTCCAAATAACTATCTAGTAATGATACTTTGTTAATTTTATTAAGCCCTAATCTTGTAAATATCATTTTACTTCCACGTAAAGATTGATATATTGATTTTATTTATTAGATTGACTTTGTATATATTGTTAAATATTGGGCGTCGGTAATTTAATATGATTTATTTTGAGTCTATATAAGTTTAAACTTGTGTCCTAGATTTTGATATTATTATAAGTATCTTATTCATAGGCAAATTTATTGTCCTTTAAGTCTAATATTGTTCTACGCATTCAAGTACTATATATCACTTTATGTGTATAATTTAGTGTTTTTTTTAAATTTCTTTTGGACTAAAGATAATCTGGGTATAGATCGTTAACAAGTTTAGTCTCTATTTTATGCATTATATAACCTCATCTTCTTAATCCCAACGAATAATCTTATATTAACTATCTAGTTTAAACGCAAAACAGATAATTCTAATTTTAATTTAATTTAATTTTTTTGATTATTAATTTTTTTTTCGTTATATATCCTTATTGAAATTTTAGTTAATTTACGTTCAATATGGTATTAATTTATAAATGCCAACATTACTTTATTAAAAACATTATTGTTATTATTGTCATCTATAATTATTGTTATAATATTTTTATTATTAGCACTGATGATCAAACTATGATTCTAACTACTCTTACATACATTATTGAGTCCCCGAAAATATTATTAACATTTACGTAATTATAGACTGTTGATTCTACATATAAGTCAAAGTACTCGGTAAGTTTCTATGTGAGTTTCAAAATTTATTAATAATACTGATTTCACTAATTTTAGTATTGAATTGTCTACGTGTTTACAGTTTTTAGATTAATTATTCTCAAATCCTTATTAGCTAAAGTTATGGGAGTACCCTACAATTTTTACTTCATTACATACGCAAACAATCAAACACACAAACTAATCAATCAATCAATCAAATAAATCTTTTAACTATTGATAGATTTTAGTGATTAAGATTTATCTCACAACCCAACCCAGTTCTAAACTAATCTAGTTCACTAACTGGCACTGGCTATTCTTATTGTCACCCATGTAAGATCTAATAGTGAGCTCTAATACCAACACTGTAGCGCCCCCTAAGCTAGCAGCTGACTAATCCAAGAGATTAACTAAATAAAGAGGCACTACGAATCTAATTCAAATACTTAAACATTCAATTAAGAAATCTGCTACAAAATTTATCCCAAAACTAACCCCGCTCAGAATATATATACATGAACTTCTCTCAAATGATACATATATAATAGTCAATTGGTTTACAGATACAATAAACAACATAGTAAACATAGCGGAAGTTAACTAATTAACGGAGTCAACACTTGTGGCTTGCGCTGCGCAACTCTAATCTGTCTCTGAAAACTGAAAGTGGGAATAATTAACATTTAACTTCTAAGCAATCATAAACAAGATTAAGAAAAACAATAATGTTCTTCCCAGACATTAAATAGTGACCAAGTCACTGAGATACACAAACACGAATATGGACAAGCTCTCTCTTCAAGCAATGTATGCTATGGTTGTGCAATTCCAAACTCGCAAATCCACACCTAATCGTAAATATGGATGTCGACAATTCCGAACTCGCAAACTGTCGACCAATATATCATAAAATCTCTAGGTATAAATGTGAAGGAGCGTATCCTATATACCACACGTGGAAATTCTTATTTCCTATAACAATTCATATGACAAACAAACATTACAAGTCCTTTCCAAACCATGGAAAGATTAATAAAATCAACAGAAGTATAGTAATGCAATTTAAACAAAACATGGAATGCACACTAGACAATGCATGAGTTTGTTAAGCATAAAATTTTTGTAAAAGAAACAAAAATGGTTACAAAAGAGTCAAATGTATTCCCACCTCTTTTGATGACAAGCCACGCTTACCTCGAGATTCACGATCCACTTGTTCATCCTTTGAATCGATCGTTGTTAATATAGACTAACTGTTAATCATACAAAAACTCTAAGAATCTAGCCAAGATGGCTCACACAAGAATCATACAATTCCATCTAATGGTTCTAATCCCATTATGGCATCTCATTCTCTATCTTTAACATAACTAAGAGTTTACTAATCCAATTAGGTTGATTATATAGTCCGTAGCCAAGTCTTGTGAATATCTACAACTTTGTAGAAGAAATCAAATGCTAATTCGGACCATAAGTGGTCCAATTCATCAAAAAATGAATACTAGGTCTAAGCCCAAGTCAACTAAAAGAAGCACATACACAAGGCCTGGTCTATCTGGTCACTAATGATCAACGTTTGGTCAGAGGAAGTCAACTAACAGTCCACGACAAGTCAAAGTCCAGGGTCAAATGGTCAAGTCTAACTCGGTCAATTGAGTCAACGATTCAAATCGCTAAATCGGCGAGTCAATAGATCTGACTCAGTCAGATACACTGAGTCAGCTCGACAAATGAGTCAGCTAAACTGACTGGGATGTCTAGTAGGTTTTAAACTCTATTTCAGCTATAAGAACACAACCAAACAGGTTCTACTCAAGATCAATACACAATTATTTATTCTAAAATAGTTCCACAAATTCAATACAACTGTAATACAAGTTTTACCTTGAACTGCACTTACATGCTTTCACTAAGATCACAGCTCACAGCACTACAATAAACTTCTTCTCAAACACACACAATTTGAATCTCATCAATAACACCTCATTTCTAAACTCATATCCATCTTAACCACAACCTTCATAGCTGCAACAACATTTAACTAATCTTCTTCCAGTCACGGTCATTGTAACCAATCTCAGCACCAAATACAACCAAAATCGACTCAACCACCACATAACTCAACCTCAATTGCCATTCAAAACACAACAACACCACAAACCGCTTATAACTCAGTACAATCATCTACATCTACATCTACAACAACCTCAACTCAACCTCAGTTTCCTTATCATTCCCATTTCATTTTCACTTGTACTCATACAATATCCCAAATACCATTATAGTTTCATAACTAACAGTTCCACCGCCACTTTCCACAACACTACCAGATTGTAGTATCATCAAAAATTCACACACCCACATCCAGATCAATTCAATCCAACTTACATTACCAAGTCAGACAAATATATACAATTAACCTGAATCTCAATATCAACATCATTAACATCTCAGGTAGATCAAAACTGACATTTATTAACTCACTTCCAGAAATATATATCAACTCCTATATCACTTATATCTCAATTCAACATCCCCCAACACAAAACATCTACCAACACATTTCCTATAACAACATTATCATCACTACTCCACATCCATATCAACTCTGAGTCATTTTCACATGAACCCATCCCTGAACATCAACATAATTCTAAACTGCAACTACATGAAGTTCCATTCCAAACTCAAATAACAACTTTACTAAATTTACAGAGGAAGAAAATTACCTTGAGATGATTTCATTCAGTCGGATGATTCAGATTCTTCTTTACTTCGACTTGAATTAGCAAAATACCTCAAACCCACTATCAATCCATCACTTCAATTCAACCAACTCTCGTCAATCTCCACCCTCTTCACTAATTCTCAGAAACCCTAAAATAATCTTCACCACTAACTCAATTCAACACCAATCGACTCCAAGTACCCGCCTTCTACTTTCTCAATCACTATCTTTCTCCATCTTGAATTCCATCTTTAACAGTTTTTCTTTGGAACCCTAATTACATTCTTAAATATTCTTTTATCTAATTCGAACTCAAGCTTCAATCAAACTCTTCAAAATAACCAAACCCATCTTCATTTTTTCTCAAACATCATTTTCTTCATCTTCAATTTTAAATCTGATCCATTAACCCTATTTCTGTCAACTGAAACACCCATCTTCATGAATCAGAATCATCAACTACCCCGAACTAACACCACTACCATCTGTTATTCCTTGACCTTTCTCACAATCTCTCGATGTTAACTAGTTTCTCCAGGAATCGCCGGAGATAAAGAACAGAGAAAAAGAAAAAAGAGAAAAAGAAATATAAAGAAGATAAGAAGAAGAAAATGAGGAAGACTAAGAATATATCTTCTCGGTCCGGTCTAGATAAGACCAAAGGAATTTTATGGAACACCCGTTGAACTGATAAGGGAAGTCCCGGACTGTCTTATAAAAAAAGACTATTTTGCCCTTCTCACTATTTCGATGATTCATTCTTCTCCAGGTATCTGACAGACGCATTTATGTGTCTAATATGTCTCAATTGTATGTATTGTTAGTGCTCGATTTTTTATTTATTTTGTTATTTTATGTCTTTGTAGGTATTTATAAAAAAAAATAAATTCTTGCGGCAAAATTGGCTCGAAAAGTGGTGTTTTACACCCCAGGATAAAATACAAAAGGCACCCCAGAAATGCACCGGAAGCACCCCAAAAATGTGCCGGAGAAACCCCAGAAAAATTACTATTTACGCCCAAAAATTACTATTTGTAATGCCCCTGCGACTTTTCAGCGTTGTATGATGAGCATATTTTCTGACATGGTAGAACGGTTCTTAGAGATCTTTATGGATGATTTTTCGGTGTTTGGTTCGTCTTTCGATGAGTGCTTGCATCATTTGTCACTAGTGTTGACTAGGTGTAAGGAAAAGAATTTAGTGCTTAATTGGGAGAAATGTCACTTCATGGTTCGTTCAGGAATTATTTTAGGGCATATCGTATCTTCTAAGGGTATAGAGGTAGATAAAGCCAAAGTTGACCTTATTAAGACTTTACAGGTCCCAAAAACCGTAAGAGATATTAGTCATTCTTAGGGCATGCAGGTTTTTATCGTCGATTCATTAAGGATTTTAGCTTAATTTCTAGACCTCTTTGCAATTTGCTTGCAAAAGATGTTAAGTTTGTCTTTGATGATGCTTGTTTAGAGGCTTCTGAGAAGCTTAAGAATTTACTCACTACCGCCCCCATAATCCAGGCACCCAACTGGAACCTACCCATTGAGATCATGAGTGATGCTTCAGATTATGCTATTGGTGTTGTGCTAGGTCACCGAGAAAACAAATTACTTCATGTGATTTACTATGCTAGCAAAACTCTGAATGATGCCCAGTTGAACTATACCACTACTGAGAAGGAACTGTTAGCCATTGTGTTTGCCTTAGACAAGTTTAGACCCTATCTCTTAGGTTCTAAGATCATCATATATACTGATCATGCTGCTTTGAAATATCTTTTGTCTAAGAAGGATACAAAACCTAGATTGATTGGGTGGATCCTTTTGTTGCAAGAGTTTTCTCCAGACATTAGAGACAAAAAGGGTGCCGAAAATGTTGTAGCATACCACTTGTCTAGGCTAGTTGTTAGTTCCCCTGATGATTCCCTTCCTATAAGGGATAGCTTTCCTGATGAACAATTGTTTTTTGTTACCCAATTACCTTGGTATGCGAATATAGTGAACTATCTTGATACTGGTCGAATGCCCCAACATTGGGGTAAACAAGATCGTTCTAGGTTTTTAGCTGAGGTTAAGCACTTCTTCTGGGATGATCCTTATTTGTTTAAGTATTGTCCAGACCAGATTATTAGGAGATGTATACATGAGAGTGACCAGTCCAGTATTATTTCCTTTTGTCATGATCATGCTTGTGGGGGTCACTTTAGTGCTAGGAAAACTGCTTCTAAGATATTGCAGTTGGATTCCATTAGCCTTCGTGTTTAAAGACTCCCACAGTTATTGTGACTTGTGAACGTTGCCAGAAATTAGGAACCATTTCCCCTAGGAACATGATGGCCCTTGAAACCTTTTTAGTTGTGGAGGTATTTGACGGTGGGGTATTGACTTTATGGGTCCTTTCCTAATTCTTTTGGGTAACTTATACATCCTTGTCGTTGTAGACTAATGTCCTAAGTGGATTGAGGCGGCTGCGTGTAAAACCAATGACCATAGGGTTGTGATTGAGTTCTTGAAAAATAATATACTACACGTTTTGGTACAAACACGCGAGCTATAATTAGTGATGGAGATCCACTTTTGTAATGGACCTTTTAGGCTTTTGATGAAGATATGATATAACATAAGGTAGCTACCCCGTATCATCCACAGACTAGTGTTCAGTAGAAGTTTTCCAATAGGGAGATAAAATGTATATTAGAGAAATCGTTAATCCTAATCGGAAAGACTGGTCGTCTAAGCTTACTGATTCCTTATGGGCTTACCGAACTGCGTTTAAGACCCCATTGGAATGTCACCTTATTGACTTGTGTATGGCAAGGCATGTCACTTACCTGTTGAGTTAGAACAGAGATCTTAGGGTGTAGCAGCTAAATTTTTCACTTGACAAGGCAGGAGCCCATAGAAACCTCCAGCTCAATGAGTTGGAAGAGATTCGTAGAGATGCATATGATAGTGCTAAGGAGTATAAGAACAAAATGAAACTTGTGCATGATAGAAATATCTTAAGAAAGTCATTTTCTCCAGGTCAAAAAGTTCTTCTGTATGATACCCGCTTGCATCTTTTCCCTGGGAAGTTACGTTCTCGGTGACGGGTCCTTTTATTGTTCGCACTGCTTTCCTCATGGAGCTGTTGAGATCGAGACACCGGATGGTAGTAGTTTCTTCGAAGGTTAACGGTCAGAGATTGAAACCCTTTTTAGAGACCTTCCCTACAGATGATATTGAGGAGGTCCCTCTGGAGGACCCTGTTTACCCTTGATTGACCATCGAGGCGATTGTATGTTTTGTATATTAGTTTTTGATTCTCTCTTCACCCACAGGTACTATCTTTCCGACTTCTCTCTTTACTAATTCCTCATGTTACTTTACTGTTTGGTATTGCTCTTTCATTAGAAACATCGAGGAAATGTTAGATTTAAGTTTGGGGGTGGGGAAGAAACTTTTTTTAGCTTTTAGTTGCAATAAATAAACTCCAGAGCCTAGAAATTTATGCTTATTAAGGTTGGCACTAACCAATCTAAGTGGAGGGGAACATCTTGGTTATAGGAGTTGAGGAACCAATCTGATTAGATGGAAACATCTAAAGAGTCTATTCATAAAAGCACAGAGCTCAGGTGTTAGAATTAAAAAAAAACATGGTAGTTTCGCCATATCTCGTTGAATCCTAATCCTTCTGTTTTTATTTTTTTAAGTGATTTGGTGGGGACACGATTCAAGTTGTTATCTTTGCTAGGGTGGAATAGAGTGATTGAGATAACAAAAAAAAAAAAAAGACCAGACTATTAGACCAACCGGAATAAATTCAATAAAGTCGACCACTGGCGCTCTTGTATATGCCAGTTGTGTTGACCTAGAGTTAGGTTTATCGACCACTGGTTCCCTTGTATATGCAAGATGTGTTGATATTGGTCAGACCGGTATCCCAGTCCATTAGGATAGGTTCACCTTGGCAGAGGCCTTCAGACAGATATGGGAAACACCGTTCACTTTTAACCATCTCTTTATCCATCTTCTTAATCTTTCCATGTGATTGGTTGACTGCGGTTATGATGTATAGATACTATCTGAGTAGAGCTATGTCACTTATATATGAATTTTAGTATGCTGAGTGCAAACTCGTGTACAACAATTGGAATTTCGCATCAGGGTACTTCCTCCTGTAGTCAATGAGAGTATGCCAACCAAGGAGATTCTTTAGTTCCTTCCAAGGTTCTGCGTAGATAGCTAGGGTCTAGAGTAAAGGTTTTGTGGGTACACCTCTGGTAAACCCTCCGGAGACAACACTCCGCCGCTAGGGCCACCTAGCGGTTTAACGGCTTGCTGCACGTGCTAAGTGTAGTCATTTTTATTTTGTAGTTTTGATTTGCTCGAGGACTAGCAAATAATAAGTTTGGGGGTGTTGATAGACGCATTTATGTGTCTAATATGTCTCAATTGTATGTATTGTTAGTGCTCGATTTTGTATTTATTTGTTATTTTATGTCTTTGTAGGTATTTATAGAGAAATAAGCTCTTGCGGCAAAATTGGCTCGAAAAGTGGTGTTTTACACCCCAGGATAAAGTACTAAAGGCACCCCAGAAATGCACCGGAAACACCCCAAAAATGTGCCGGAGAAACCCCAGAAAAATTACTATTTACGCCCAAAAATTACTATTTGCACCCGTTAAGGCAAGTGCTAAAGGGAAACCCGTACATGATTAGGGGGAGGACATCTTCTTCTCAAATTCAAAACCAATTTTGGCGGGAAAACATTTCACTTCACTGCAGATTTTTCGATAGGATTTTGGAGGAGTTTTTGTGCGATTCAATCGCTGAAACTTCATGGGTAGTTGTGATATGTCCTAACTGAGCTGGTATGGGAGTTTGTTTCGATCAAATTTGGCTGGATAACTTGGTTTAATCCAAACAGGGAGTTGGAGGAAAAACATGAGCTTGCACGAGTTTGATGACTCGAGCAACACTTTGGACCTTGACAAAGATAAATAAGGAGATTTTGCAGATGTAGAAACGCGTGAGAAGCTAAATCAAGGAAGAAAATATTCACAGAATATTTTTCATCAAGGCCGAGTTAAGAGAGAATTATCTTGAGTTATAGCGAGATTTCTTGGTGCTACTGGGTATAAATAGGTTCCTAGGATCACATAGAAGCGTCTGGAGAGTTTGGAGAGTTTAAGTAACAAAGAGAGATTGATCGTGTTGCAGAGAAAACTTTTCTGCTGCTGCTAGGAAGAACACGAAGAACAAAAGACCACCAGAGGCAGTCGTTTATCAACAGTGACAACGACAGACACAGGGTCGCAGAGATACAACAACAACAGTTCTTTTCTATCGTTCTTTGTAACAGTGTTTTGCAACAATTATAAACGTTGCAAACACCCGATTTTCATTATTTTCTCTCCATTTCATCTTTGTAAACAAATTTTGAGCATGAATCAATACTTTGAGCAAGTTTATACAATGATGAGCTAAACCCATCCTCTGGGGCGACGGAGGAAGCTATTTCGCCAATAAATGTGGTAATCTCTATTTTATTTAATTTATGCAATTATTATATGATTATTTGCCTTGATAAATAAATAGAAAAATGGTTTTTGTTAAACAATTGTTATTTCAATTGATGGAGCATGCTAGCCTAGGGTTTTGATGTCCCATACTTTCGATTTACAATTGTTATTTCTAAAAAATCAACTTTTGCAATATTAGAATCAATTTGAATGAAGGATTTGCATAATTATAATTAGAGAATATAAATCACTTTGATATTGGTAATTAGTGGAATCCATAGCCCCAGTCTTCTCCATATTTTTCATATCACTTTTATTTAAGTTTCCTATATTTTATTTAAAATTAAGTCTAAAATCTGCTTTCACAAGTCTTGAACGAATCTTATTACTACAACAACTTTGAAAACACATCAATTTTTGGCGCCGCCGACGCGGACTTGTCTTTAGGCTAGATTTTTAGATTTTTTTTTAGGTTTTTTTTTTATTTGTTCTTCTTTACGTTTTTGGGTTTTTGTCTTTTTCTTCAGATTGGAATTTGGAGCGAAAGAAAATTTTGCCAAAGCTTTTGGTGAATACTTAAAGACTGGAGTAAAAGGCAAAGCGAAAGGAGCGAAAGAAGAAGATTTTTTTTTATAAAAAAAGAGAGAAAAAAAAGAGAGACATTTTTATTTTTGTAGATTTTTATTTTTTTAGACTTTCTTTTCTTTTGCACTTTATATTTTTGGACTTTGGACTTTAAATTTTGGGACATTATTTTTAAACCCTACGGAAGGGTAGTTTAAATATAAACTGTTTGCAGAGAAGGACGGTGATTACGATATCACCTCGGCCCCTCGGGTTCGTACATGACATAGGAGTCGTGGCCCGAGTCGACTACAAAGGTTCATCCCCCGTCTGGTACGGGAGGTAAGTTTGTCGAAACACTCGCGAATCCCCTGTCAGCGAGTTACTGTCTTCCTTCGTATGCATATATGTTGAGGACTTGAAAACGGCTGCTTTAATTTCCTAGTAAAGGGCAAGGACTGGCCATACAAGATAAGGGTTCGGATTTCATCACCGTTCTCTTCTTGCCCGCCTTAGGAAAACGACACCAAACGCGAACCTAAGCCTAAAATTTTGACTAGAACGAGACCGATAGGGTAACGAGCTTAACAGGAAAGTCATTCGAAAAATATTGGTTACTCTTTTAAGCATACTTCGAAGTTCTTGACGGTTTCTGTAAGTTGAATGCGTGACTGCGCCGCCTTGTAATACCGGTGAGGCCTTGGGTATCAAAGCTCCACCGAGCTTCCCTCGCCTCTATTCAACTTACTTTGACTCGGATTGATTCCAGAGGGGTTTGCTTAAATTGTAACGAATTCCCGTTCGAAGGATTAGAAGCTGGTCTAGAAACAATCTAAGTGGAGCCATCATGCTTTTTGTTTGCTAGAAATCAGTAGGTTTGCTGTGGTGGAGTCAGCCTTGTTTGTGTTTGCATAGAACATCCCTTCCGTTTTAGGACTTTTCTTTTTGATTTTGTTTTTCTAGTGTATGCCCGAAGTTTTTAAACGGGCTTGGAAAAGAAACACTCTAGGTCGTTTGATTAGTGACAAACCTAGTAGTTCTTCTTGTGAAGGCGGGGAGCTCGAAGACTCTTCTTTTGAGAGCCCCGTTTTTGGAAACTTCAGTTTTGAGAATCTGTCTCTTCGTGAGGAAAGTACCCCTAGTACTCCTAGTCCTTTGGTAGTGCCAGAAATGGCAACTTTGAAAGCTTTGCTAAACCCAACTAGGACCTCTCGTCCGTCTTGTATCAAGTTAGCTGAAACCGAGGCAAATTATGAACTGAAACCTGGGACTTTACAGATGCTCCCAATGTTTTTAGGGAAGGAGAATGAGAACCCCTATTTTCATGTTAGGGAATTTGAGGAAGTTTGTAGTACTCTGAAAATTAAAAACCTAAGTGATGATGCGTTGAAACTTAGGTTATTCCCCTTTTCCTTAAAAGATAAAGCCAAATCTTGGCTGTATAGTTTGGACTCTGAGTCAATTGAAACCTATGACCAACTTACTTCTGCCTTTATACATAAGTTTTTCCCAAGGCATAAAACATCGTCTATTAGGACACAAATATGTACTTTTGCCCAACAAGAGGGAGAATCTTTATATAGGTACTTAGAAAGGTTCAATGACTTGATATCTCAATGTCCTCATCATGGTTTGGAGAAGGTTAGGTTAGTTCAGATCCTCTACGAGGGTTTAGATATTCAACAACAAACCATGGTTGAGTCCTTATGCACAGGTGGGTTTGAGAATAAAACTGTTGATGAAGCGATGACATTTTTGAATGAAATCGCCGATAAGACCCAACAATGGGAAAATAGTAGGGAACCCCAGAAAACAATTCTTCTAAGTAGAGGAAATGTTAATAGGGTAGAAGGATCTCATGAGTCAGATGCCAAAATAGCAGTATAGCCAAAAGGTTAGAAGCCTTAGAATTAGGTCATTCTAGTGGTAGTAGTGAAGAAATGAGCCTTTTTGGGAAGGCCATGCTGTTGAAGAGCAAGCCAATGCTCTTTATAACAACACTAGGTTTGATAACCGACAGAAGTTTGACCCATATTCAGAAACCTATAACCCTGGCTGGAGAAACCATCCAAACCTTTCTTGGTCCAAGGGCCAGAATCAAGGTCAGTCTAGTAATGCTCAGGTTCCCCCAGGTTTTGTCTATACTAAGAATCCTTCAGCTTCGGCACAGTTTCAGAACCCTTCGGATAAGAAGATTATGAGTTTAGAAGAGTCTCTTGCTTTTTTAACTCGTAACACTGTGCAGTTTCAACAATCTGTTGCTCAAGGTTTAGAAGAAAATAAGAGAATAGGTCAGGCTAACTCTCAGGCTATTTCTGAGTTGAAAACCCAGGTTAGTCAGATAAATGAGTCTTTAAGAGAAAGAGGTAAGTTTCCTAGTTATACTCAAACCAACCCTAGAGGAATTAATGAAGTAGGTTAAAGACCATCTGATCATGTGAATGCTATTAAAACCCTTAGGAGTGGTAGAGAGATATATAACAAGGTTTCCATGCCTGATAGTGAACATGCTGTAGTTTACCCTTCTGAACCAGAAACTGAGGAGACTGATAGAGTCTCTAAAGAGACCAATGAGGGTCATATTGAGCCCGGCTTTGTCCCTAGAGCCCCATTCCCACAGCTTCTAGTTCCAACTAAGAGGGAGTCCAATTTTAATGATATATTGGAGGTTTTTAAGGGGGTAACTATCAACCTTCCGCAACTAGATGCAATTAAGCAGATTCCCTCTTATGCCAAGTTTCTCAAGGATATGTGTACGCGAAAGAGAAAGCTTAATGTCCAGAAGAAAGCCTTTCTAGCTAGTCAGGTGAGTTCTATTATTCAGAATACCACTACTCCTAAGTATAAAGACCCAGGGTCCCCTACCATTTCTTGCACAATAGGTAAATACTGTGTTGAGAAAGCGTTGCTTGACTTAGGAGCTACTGTGAACTTACTACCATATCATGTGTACCTTAAGCTAGGACTTGGTGAGATGAAACCTACCCAGATGACACTCCAGTTAGCTGATAGGTCCGTTAAAATTTCTCGTGGTGTGATCGAGGATGTTCTCATAGAGGTTGAAAAGTTTATTTATCCAGTGGATTTTGTTATCCTAGATACCCAACCTGTCCCTGACCCAGAGAACCAGATACCGATAATTTTAGGTCGCACGCTTTTAGCTACATCCAATGCGATCATTAACTGTCGAAATGGTATTATGAAATTGTCTTTTGGTAATATGACTATTGAGCTGAACATTTTTAATATTAGTAAGCTACCCTCTGAACTAGATGACTCGAACATAGAAGAGGTGAAAATGATAGGAACATTAGTCGAGGAGTCATTACCAAACACTTTGTTAGAAGATCCATTAGAGAAATGCCTAGCTCACTTTGGGATTGATTTTGATGATGATAATGTGATTAATGAGGTGAATGCTTTGTTAGATTCAACCCCTTTGTTAGATACTAGTAATGGATGGAAACCTAAAGTCGAACCACTACCAGTTTCTAAGTCTACCATAGTTCCTTCGTTAGAAGAGCCTCCTAAGTTGGACCTAAAACCATTGCCAGATTCCTTGAAATATAGGTTTTTAGGCCCGTCTGAGACTTTACCTGTGATTATTTCTTCCGTCTTGGATAGTGACCAGGAAAGTGGGCTAGTAACCTTCCTTCAAAACAACAAGGAAGCTTTAGGGTGGACCATAGCTGACATTAAGGGTATAAGTCCCACTGTTTGTATGCATCAGATCTATTTAGAGAGTGATACCAAACCTTCTAGGGAGATGCAACGTCGACTAAACCCTAATATGAAAGAGGTAGTTCGAAACGAGGTCCTTAAGTTGTTAGATGCAGGCATTATCTACCCCATTTCAGACAGTAAGTGGGTCTGCCCCGTTTAGGTTGTTCCCAAGAAATCCGGTATTACTGTAGTCCAGAATGATAACAATGAGTTAATCCCGACCCGAGTGACCACGGGTTGGCGTGTTTGTATTGACTATAGGAAATTGAACAAGGTTACTAGGAAGGACCACTTTCCCCTTCCCTTCATCGACCAGATGCTAGAGAGATTAGCTGGACATAGTCACTACTGCTTTTTAGATGGCTACTCTGGATATAATCAGATCGTTATTTCCCCAGAAGACCAGGAGAAAACAACTTTTACCTGTCCCTTTGCGTATAGACGCATGCCTTTCGGGCTTTGTAATGCCCCTTCGACTTTTTAGCGTTGTATGATGAGCATATTTTCTGACATGGTAGAACGGTTCTTAGAGGTCTTTATGGATGATTTTTCGGTGTTTGGTTCGTCTTTCGATGAGTGCTTGCATCATTTGTCACTAGTGTTGACTAGGTGTAAGGAAAAGAATTTAGTGCTTAATTGGGAGAAATGTCACTTCATGGTTCGTTCAGGAATTATTTTAGGGCATATCGTATCTTCTAAGGGTATAGAGGTAGATAAACCCAAAGTTGACCTTATTAAGACTTTACAGGTCCCAAAAACCGTAAGAGATATTAGGTCATTCTTAGGGCATGCAGGTTTTTATCGTCGATTCATTAAGGATTTTAGCTTAATTTCTAGACCTCTTTGCAATTTGCTTGCAAAAGCTGTTAAGTTTTTCTTTGATGATGCTTGTTTAGAGGCTTTTGAGAAGCTTAAGAATTTACTCACTACCACCCCCATAGTCCAGGCACCCAACTGGAACCTACCCATTGAGATCACGTGTGATGCTTCAGATTATGTTATTGGTGTTGTGCTAGGTCACCGAGAAAACAAATTACTTCATGTGATTTACTATGCTAGCAAAACTCTGAATGATGCCCAGTTGAACTATACCACTACTGAGAAGGAACTGTTAGCCATTGTGTTTGCCTTAGACAAGTTTAGACCCTATCTCTTAGGTTCTAAGATCATCATATATACTGATCATGCTGCTTTGAAATATCTTTTGTCTAAGAAGGATACAAAACCTAGATTGATTAGGTGGATCCTTTTGTTGCAAGAGTTTTCTCCAGACATTAGAGACAAAAAGGGTTCCGAAAATGTTGTAGCAGACCACTTGTCTAGGCTAGTTGTTAGTTCCCCTGATGATTCCCTTCCTATAAGGGATAGCTTTCCTGATGAACAATTGTTTTTTGTTACCCAATTACCTTGGTATGCGAATATAGTGAACTATCTTGATACTGGTCGAATGCCCCAACATTGGGGTAAAAAAGATCGTTCTAGGTTTTTAGCTGAGGTTAAGCACTTCTTCTGGGATGATCCTTATTTGTTTAAGTATTGTCCAGACCAGATTATTAGGAGATGTATACCTGAGAGTGACCAGTCCAGTATTATTTCCTTTTGTCATGATCATGCTTGTGGGGGTCACTTTAGTGCTAGGAAAACTGCATCTAAGATATTGCAGTGTGGATTCCATTAGCCTTCGTTGTTTAAAGACTCCCACAGTTATTGTGTGACTTGTGAACGTTGCCAGAAATTAGGAACCATTTCCCGTAGGAACATGAAGCCCTTGAAACCTATTTTAGTTGTGGAGGTCTTTGACGTGTGGGGTATTGACTTTATGGGTCCGTTTCCTAATTCTTTTGGTAACTTATACATCCTTGTCGTTGTAGACTATGTCTCTAAGTGGATTGAGGCGGCTGCGTGTAAAACCAATGACCATAGGGTTGTGATTGAGTTCTTGAAAAATAATATACTTACACGTTTTGGTACACCGCGAGCTATAATTAGTGATGGAGGGTCGCACTTTTGTAATGGACCTTTTAGGCTTTTGATGAAGAAATATGGTATTACACATAAGGTAGCTACCCCGTATCATCCACAGACTACTGGTCAGGTAGAAGTTTCCAATAGGGAGATAAAATGTATATTAGAGAAATATTTAATCCTAATCGGAAAGACTGGTCGTCTAAGCTTACTGATTCCTTATGGGCTTACCGAACTGCGTTTAAGACCCCCATTGGAATGTCACCTTATTGACTTGTGTATGGAAAGGCATGTCACTTACCTGTTGAGTTAGAACATAGAGCTTATTGGGCTGTTAAGCAGCTAAATTTTTCACTTGACAAGGCAGGAGCCCATAGGAAACTCCAGCTCAATGAGTTGGAAGAGATTCGTAGAGATGCATATGATAGTGCAAGGAGTATAAGAACAAAATGAAACTTGTGCATGATAGAAATATCTTAAGAAAGTCATTTTCTCCAGGTCAAAAAGTTCTTCTGTATGATACCCGCTTGCATCTTTTCCCTGGGAAGTTACGTTCTCGGTTGACGGGTCCTTTTATTGTTCGCACTGGCTTTCCTCATGGAGCTGTTGAGATCGAGACACCGGATGGTAGTAGTTCTTCGAAGGTTAACGGTCAGAGATTGAAACCCTTTTTAGAGACCTTCCCTACAGATGATATTGAGGAGGTCCCTCTGGAGGACCCTGTTTACCCTTGATTGACCATCGAGGCGATTGTATGTTGTTGTATATTAGTTTTTGATTTCTCTCTTCACCCAGGTACTATCTTTCCGACTTCTCTCTTTACTAATTCCTCATGTTACTTTACTGTTTGGTATTGCTCTTTCATTAGAAACATCGAGGAAAATGTTAGATTTAAGTTTGGGGGTGGGGAAGAAACTTTTTGTTAGCTTTTAGTTGCAATAAATAAACTCCAGAGCCTAGAAATTTATGCTTATTAAGGTTGGCACTAACAAATCTAAGTGGAGGGGAACATCTTGGTTATAGGAGTTGAGGAACCAATCTGATTAGATGGAAACATCTAAAGAGTCTATTCATAAAAGCACAGAGCTCAGGTGTTAGAATTAAAAAAAAAACATGGTAGTTTCGCCATATCTCGTTGAATCCTAATCCTTCTGTTTTTATTTTTTTAAGTGATTTGGTGGGGGACACGATTCAAGTTGTTATCTTTGCTAGGGTGGAATAGAGTGATTGAGATAACAAAAAAAAAAAGAGACCAGACTATTAGACCAACCGGAATAAATTCAATAAAGTCGACCACTGGCGCTCTTGTATATGCCAGTTGTGTTGACCTAGAGTTAGGTTTATCGACCACTGGTTCCATTGTATATGCAAGATGTGTTGATATTGGTCAGACCGGTATCCCAGTCCATTAGGATAGGTTCACCTTGGCAGAGGCCTTCAGACAGATATGGGAAACACCGTTCACTTTTAACCATCTCTTTATCCATCTTCTTAATCTTTCCATGTGATTGGTTGACTGCGGTTATGATGTATAGATACTATCTGAGTAGAGCTATGTCACTTATATATGAATTTTAGTATGCTGAGTGCAAACTCGTGTACAACAATTGGAATTTCACATCAGGGTACTTCCTCCTGTAGTCAATGAGAGTATGCCAACCAAGGAGATTATTTAGTTCCTTCCAAGGTTCTGCGTAGATAGCTAGGGTCTGGAGTAAAGGTTTTGTGGGTACACCTCTGGTAAACCCTCCGGAGACAACACTCCGCCGCTAGGGCCACCTAGCGGTTTAACGGCTTGCTGCACGTGCTAAGTGTAGTCATTTTTATTTTGTAGTTTTGATTTGCTCGAGAACTAGCAAATAATAAGTTTGGGGGTGTTGATAGACGCATTTATGTGTCTAATATGTCTCAATTGTATGTATTGTTAGTGCTCGATTTTGTATTTATTTGTTATTTTATGTCTTTGTAGGTATTTATAGAGAAATAAGCTCTTGCGACAAAATTGGCTCGAAAAGTGGTGTTTTACACCCCAGGATAAAGTCTAAAGGCACCCCAAAAATGCACCGGAAACACCCCAAAAATGTGCCGGAGAAACCCCAGAAAAATTACTATTTACGCCCAAAAATTACTATTTGCACCCCATAAGGAAAGTGCTAAAGGGAAACATGTACAGGATTAGGGGGAGGAAATCTTCTTCTCAAATTCAAAACCAATTTTGGCGGGAAAACATTTCACTTCACTGCAGATTTTTCGATCGGATTTTGGAGGAGTTTTTGTGCGATTCAATCGCTGAAACTTCATGGGTAGTTGTGATATGTCCTAACAGAGCTGGTATGGGTGTTTGTTTCGATCAAATTTGGCTGGATAACTTGGTTTAATCCAAACAGGGAGTTGGAGGAAAAACACGAGCTTGCACGAGTTGTGAGGAATTTAAACGTGTTCTTCTCATGTTTGATGACTCGAGCAACACTTTGGACCTTGACAAAGATAAATAAGGAGATTTTGCAGATGTAGAAACGCGTGAGAAGCTAAATCAGGGAAGAAAATATTCACAGAATATTTTTCATCAAGGTCGAGTTAAGAGAGAATTATCTTGAGTTATAGCGAGATTTCTTGGTGCTACTGGGTATAAATAGGTTCCTAGGATCACATAGAAGCGTGCTGGAGAGTTTAGAGTAACAACAGAGGAGATTGATCGTGTTGCAGAGAAAACTTTTCTGCTGCTGCTAGGAAGAACACGAAGAACAAAAGACCACCAGAGGCAGTCGTTTATCAACAGTGACAACGACAGACACACGAGAGTCGCAGAGATACAACAACAACAGTTCTTTTCTATCGTTCTTTGTAACAGTGTTTTGCAACAATTATAAACGTTGCAAACACCCGATTTTTCATTATTTTCTCTCCATTTCATCTTTGTAAACAAATTTTGAGCATGAATAAATACTTTGACCAAGTTTATACAATGATGATCTAAACCCATCCTCTGGGGCGACGGAGGAAGCTATTTCGCCAATAAAATGTGGTAATCTCTATTTTATTTAATTTATGCAATTATTATATGATTATTTGCCTTGATAAATAAATAGAAAAAAATGGTTTTTGTTAAACAATTGTTATTTCAATTGATGGAGCATGCTAGCCTAGGGTTTTGATTTCCCATACTTTCAATTTACAATTGTTATTTCTAAAAAAATCAACTTTTGCAATATTTTAGAATCAATTTGAATGAAGGATTTGCATAATTATAATTAGAGAATATAAAATCACTTTGATATTGGTAATTGGTGGAATCCATAGCCCCAGTCTTCTCCATATTTTTCATATCACTTTTATTTAAGTTTCCTATATTTTTATTTAAAATTAAGTCTAAAATCTGCTTTCACAAGTCTTGAACGAATCTTATTACTACAACAACTTTGAAAACACATCAGTATCCGAATGACATGTTCGAGTAGCCTATTTTGCATAACTTTTCGATATCTAGTCAACGGTACTGGTTTCGTATCTAGATCGTTGTTACATTAATTGCTAATAATTAATGTTCGTGTTAAACTAATAGAGTTATGGTCGGCTAAAACGTTGTTTGACTAGTCTAATCGCGTTGACGAGCTCGAGGGTCCTTACAGTGACATACATAATCGCATAAACGAGTGTTAGGAACTCGTGATTAAGCACTACGACGTATATCATACCCATGGACGTCATCCTTAACAAGTGATGGCGGTTGTTGTTCGTCAGAATTAGTTTCCGCTATAATCGGAATACATTTCATTTCTACAGCAGAAGTAGGAGCACTGGATGTCTCAAGAAGTAGTTCAGGCAAGCTCCCCCTGTCTTGCGAAAGGGATGTGTCAACAGTAGAATCCATGTCGTGTCCAGTTGTCGACGATTCAAGTAGCACATTTACATTAAATTTTGTTTGTACTTCTGAGCAGTCTTGAACTTGTGATGATGTATGGAATGAATCAATATCATGAGTAGAATCCAATGTAATCTCCTTGTATGGAAATTTACCTTTAAAAAAAAAAAAAACTAGATCACGAGACACAAAAAAATCCTTATTATCCAAATCAAAAACCCGCTAACCTTTTTTTCCATGAGGATAACCAACAAAAATAGGTTGTCTACTTTGTGGATTAAACTTATTCTTATCACGCGGCGCAACACTCGTATAACATAAGCATCCAAATGTGCGAAAATTATTATAAAGATGAGGCTTCCTATGCAGCAGTTCATAAAGACTTTTGGCACCAACTAGAAAGTATGTCTGCAGTTAATAATATATAAGCAACATTTAAGACACATTCACCCCAAAAACGAATAGGTAAATTCCCCTGGAATCGTAAAGCACGTGTTACATTCAATATATGACGACAATTGCGTTCGACACCTCCATTTTGTTGTGGTGTATCAACACACGATGTTTGAAAATCAATTCCATTTTCAGCAAAGAATGAAACCAATGGTCGAATTTTCGTACCATTATCACTTCCCACCATTTTAACTTGTCTATCAAACTGTGTCTTTGCCATAGTACAAAAATTCTTAAAGATTTGCACCACCTCGGTTTTGTGTGCCATCAAGTAAACCCAAACACACCGGGAATAATCATCGATAATATAAAGAAAATAGTGTGCACCACAAGAATACTTAGTACGATAAGCCCCCTACACATCACAATGAGTAAAACAAATAAATCATTGGATTTATTTTGGACTAATGGGAAAACTATCACAGGTCTGTTTGGCTTTATAACAAGTATCGTGGGGTTCGTTAAGGAATTTATGACAATCAACTTTATTCATACCAAAAAGTAAAGATACAATCTTATTGGATGCGTGAACCAAACACCTATGCCATAAATAATAATTTTCTCCTATAGTTACCCGATTTGCCGTAATTAGAGTACTTTGGAAAATATAGACCCCATCTTGTTCCTCACCCACACCAATAAACGTCCTAGTGGTTCCGTCCTATATCATACATAATTTATCCGTCAATGTGACAATGCATCTCATATCTTTAATCAAACATGCGAAAGAAATCAAATTGCAATTGATATCTAGAAAAAATAAAACATGGATTAATTTCATATTATTTCCAAACACCACAGTTCCTTCCTATTGAGCAATTGAGTATGTACCATTCGTAAGTTTTATGGAAGATGATCATATTTTATGTGTTTGAAGCAAAAAATCTTTACTTCCTGTCATATGTCTTAAAGCCCCTGTATCAAGTATCCATTTACTAGAAAGGTTTTCCTTCAAACTCTTCTTATTCGAAGAATTAAGCATATTCACAAAAACTTCCCATTGTATATCAGTGAGAGTATTAACAAGTGCTAATCGATCTTGTGATGAAATAGGGTTGCCACTTGAATTTACGTAAGTATTCGTAAGTGTATTATAAACAACAGCTTGTCCATCTTGTTTGCATGTGTTTAGATCTGAACTTTTCTGTAGCACCTTAGGTCCATATCCAATCGAAAAACGCCGCTTTAGGTTATCCCAAAGTTACTTGACAGTCTCATAATAGTTTACCAAGAAGCATTGAATTAACGCTCCACCAATCTTCAATATTTGAAGCATCTTCTTTAGGTTGAGTAATCTTTCCGTCCAAAAAGGATTGTTTTTCGTCTGGATCGAAATGCATTGAGCATTCATCAAGACCATTGTTCATAATTATCGCCGATCAACTTCTCCGAAGAAATCAACATACCCGTATGATCTGAAGGATGTAAGTAATTCGGTGAAATTGAATCAATTTTAGAAGTCGATTTTCTTTCACATCCATAACGCTAAGCTTTGGCGCACACAATTACACAAATGAAAAATTAACTTCTGATTTTCAATTATTTAGGTTATTTCGATTATGGTTAAGATGCCATGAAAAGATGAGTTTGGGAAGATCAATACTTATTATTTCAAACTGTTTTTTAGAGTTTTACAAGAGCCTTTAAATAGAAGAGATTAAGGAATACAAATTTAGCTAACAAAATCTCTAAAATAATCTTCTACTAACTTTATTCATTACCTTTTTTAACATAGCTAATATTAACCGAATATATATACAACAAATATGTACAGAAGTATCTCGTATATCTTACTAGTTACTCAGTGCATGACTATATCCAGCAACCACAATGCAGTTATCTACAATACAAATGCGTGTAGCAGTGGAAAGGATGTTTCCTGATTAGCAGAAACCATATCAGTTCATTGTGAGTCTTTCCAATGGAAAAAAAATGTATACGTATGGTACATTTCATGAATAAAAAATGTATACGTATGTGAGATCAAATGGGCGCATCCCCTTGTGCCCTCTTCTCACTCCATATAAATCATAAATAATAATAATAATGTAAACACAAAATTGGTTAAAAAGACCAAAATCAACAATCCTGAGTGAAATGGACTTGTAAAAATAGATATTGTTTGTATGAACATGAATCAAAAAAATATTGTCTATTAACCAATTTGGGAAATCTTCCCAGAAAAAAAAAAACAAATATTGTTTACCTAAAATATCCCTTAAACAAAGGAAATAGATTTTGAAACACTGAACTCTGTTTTTTACCATCGACTGAAACTTCAGAAATATCACTATGACCTGCAACTTCAATTACCCACCTGAAACAACCTCAAGTCAATCTTTTATTTAAGCCCCACACAAAAACAAGACAATAATTCTTCAACTACAGCATAAAACAAACATCAACACCCTTTATATCATGCCCACCTGCAACTCAGTCTACACCCCATGAGCAAACAATACCTGAATCAACTGATTTCTCTTCAAATCCCATGATTCACCGTCTTTGGATATCGTCATAATGGTACTTTGAAGCAGGAACCAAATCCACGTCAAGGGAGGACTAGATAATTTCTTTTGTGTACAGGAACTACAGGGATAATCCTTACCATCGTTCAATATAGCTATTACCAGATGAAAGGTGGGAAATCATATTTCCAAATCAATGTAAGAAGCACAAAACCAAGCACAATCCTTATGGTTATCGAAACCACATATCTGCAAATGTCATCATTACATTGTTATAAGACCACTGCTTGAAACAAAGAATACAACAAGAAGACTGCAGGGAGCAATGAAATAACAGATTCCAACCGTCTTTCACAGTTTAAAACTGGATGAAACTGATTTTCATCATGCATATTCCGATAAAAATACAGTTATATCAGAGTCTATGACTAGATGAAATTGGTTTCCTCCTGCATATTATAACGAAAATAAAGTTATATTACATTCTACAACTAGATGAAATTGGTTTCGTTCTGAGTATTTTGACGAAATTAAGTTATCTCAATGAGTAAACTATATGAAACTGGTTTCATCCTGAGTATTTTGACGAAAATACGATTATATCACAGTCTATAACTAGGTGAAATTGGTTTCATCCTAGTATAACATGGATGAAAATAATTTCTGGTCAATCCAAAAGAAAATGATATTGGTTTCATCCTAGTATAATATGGATAAAAACAATTTCAGGTCAATCCAGAACAGGTGAAACCAATTTCATCTTACTATCAAACATTGATGAAATCAATTTCAAAACAAACTATATCAATACATATATCTTTCATGAAATTAACGCACAACCAAAAATCTTAATTAATTGTAAAGCTAGTTAAACTAAATCTCATAATAATAAAAACATGTTTTTCCTAAAATCAGAATCAAAAACTTGAATTAGGGTTAAGAAACTTACGTGTATTCGTCTTGAAATGGATGGGTGATAACAGCATAATACTATTCGTTTCAACAAATTAGCGAATTAGAAAAACATAAATCACAATCGGTAATGGTGGTGACTGTGTCGATGATGGAGTTCATTCAGTAATGATGGTGACAATTTGTATCCAGTTGATATCTGTAATGGTGATGGCGGCAGTGGTGAATCCGAGAGAGCTTGGTGGTATTAGTGTTTGTGGTGGTGACGATGATGGTCTTGTTTGTCGATGGCGATGGTGGAGAACTCGGAGGAAGTTTTGGATCTGGTTTTGATGGGGAAGAGGAAGAAGGTAATGAAGAAAAATGGGTTTGTAATGGGAAATGGGAAAAGATAATAAAGAAGAGGGGGTATAATGGTCTGTATGATTTTTTTTTCTTAATTATACATCTCACCTAGACCCTATTTTTACCCGTCCAGTTGAACCATAAATAACACTTTCTTGGTCAAATGACCCATTCACTGTAAAATAAATATGTAACCAAGAAGATATCACTAAAGTATCAAACTTTGAATTCATCGTTTAGATTATGTAAAAACTTAACGCCGGAAATATAAAATAGTACGAGAATAGCATTGTCAACTAAACACCGGTTCTAAATAAAATGTAGATCCAAGTCCCAACCCCAATGGAGGCTGACGGTATAAAGAGTCGAATTGTACCCTGATTTTTTTCCGTTTATTATATAAGAGGAAATATCCGTGGACAATTTTATTTGAACACTATCTTACAAAATTTGCACCAATTTTTCTTTAGACCTTAGACTTTAGACTCTTACAACAACAACAAAAAAATGACAATCCGAGATACCAAAACTTACCATCTACGTATTTTAATTTTGACCGTCATATCTCAACTGTTGATATTCAAAGTGATAAATGGTGGTGTTATACGTCTCAGATTGTGTTCATTTTTTATAGGATTGCCGAGTTTCATAAAAAATAAAAAAGTATCACCAAAGTATTGCCTCCAAGTTCATCACCATTTGGACTCTAAGAATAAATTTGATAAGATATTATATTAGAGGAAGTATCCATGGACTCTTAGATGGACACTATCATACGTAATTTGTGTCATTTTTTCTGCAAAACCCAAACGACAATGAATCTAAATCTAATATTTTGATGATACATTCCTCTTATAAGATAGTGTTGATTATAAGATAGTTTTGATGAATCTAAAAATAACATAAATCATATATGATAGTGTTGATTTAAAAGTGTTCACGGATCCTCCCTCGTTATATTATCCATTTTATGATCACTTTGCTTCGATTATACTTCTCATGCTTTTGAGAATAAATAGTGAATCACATGGGTATCCAAAGGATGTGTCTCTTCTCTAGTCCACTGTAGATTTCTTACCCATAAAAGAAGAGCCTTTGCTTTTTGTCGAGGATCTCAAATTTGGCAAATATTAAGGACCCGTTTTAGGTCCCTGTGGCTCTAGTTCACTTGTTATATTATAGATTTGGAAAACAAGCCTAATTTTCTCTTCTTATGGAGAGGGATTCATCAACACGTATATGCTATCCAAAACAAGAGGGTCCACTTAATAATGATGTGCATATACATTATGCTCCAAGTCTAGTCAAAGAACAAGCTAAAATCCAGAAGGTTCCAAGTTCTAACACAAATTGGAAGCTGAAGGAGAGATAAAACCATGCTTTTAACTGTAGAAAAGAGAACCCCTAGATGAAACCAAGGCAAGAAAGAAATGATCACTGTTTCTGAGCATGGCAGAAAAACCCACAACTATCCCATCTTTGCAAAGTGGAACCAACCCAAGAAAATCCACAAGACCAATGGTGAGAAGCCATTTCATATGCTAATGAGGATATGGTGACATGGACTCTAAAAAACATAGTGGCATCAGAGGCTCCATGACTATTGGGAGCTGGGATGCAGGAGTATTGGGTAATGAGCCTTAAATAACCTCTGACAAACATTACAGAAAAAGAGTTAAAATTGTCAGATGGAATCCAAATAACTGAATCCTATTGGCTGATGGATGATTACCTTGTACCTTTATCCTCTGTGCGAGCATAATCCAAATAATCAGTAATGCCCCTTTTGTCAATATGTTCTCCTTAACAGATAATACTAAGTTTCCAAAACGCTATAAATAGAGTCATTCATCACATCTCCTTCCACAGTTGAGCGCTACTTTCCCTCCTTTATCCACACCTGAAATTCAAATTATAACATTTGTATTAAATCAACCAAAGTAATCTCAGCAATGACAACTTCTCTACTTTCATCAGCTGTCTCCATCCACAAAGAGGTCTGTACAACTACAATGCCATAAGACTCGCAAATTTTCCATTACGACTGTGCAGTTTGATAATAGTATCAGTTAGTATTAATTACAAGAGCCATTACAATAGATGTCTGTCGTGCATCTAAAACGTGGTTTGGTAACATTGTTTTCTAAATTTATTTCCCTTTTTCTGAAACTGAGAGACGATTTGAAATTTACAATGGGTTTTGTTCTGTGTACACAGGGAAAGTCACTTGTGTCACTGAAGGAAACAAGTTTCATGGGTACTTCTGTTTGTGAACATCTGAATACTGAGTTCAAGCCAACCATCCTGAGGAGCAAGGTATACAGAATACTGTCGCTTAAAACATACTGGAACTGATCACTGTACTAAGGGTATTGCAAACACAATGTAACACATAAAAGAAGATTGAAACTTAAACTGGAATAACTAATAAAGTGGTAAACAGAGATTTTCATCTCAGGTGTCTTGTACTCTGTTTGTAAAAAGAATCCAGGTTATAGATAAGACACAAAAGTGTTTGATGATTATACAGATTATTAAAGTCAATTGAGTTGTTTCATTTGATAAGTTTGACATAATATGCAGAGAGAACGTAATCAAAGGAACGGAAGCATTAGAGCACAGACAGCAGTTATGACTCCAGCTACGAACCGTGCATCACAAGAAAAGAAGAAAACACTAAGAAAGGGAAGTGTGGTGATTACCGGAGCCTCATCAGGACTTGGTCTTGCCACGGCAAAGGCACTGGCAGAGACAGGGAAATGGCACGTAATAATGGCCTGCAGGGATTTCCTGAAAGCTGAGAGAGCAGCTAAATCCGCTGGAATGTCCAAGGAGAACTACACCATCATGCACCTTGACCTCTCTTCCCTTGACAGTGTCAGGCAGTTTGTGGACAACTTCAGGCAGTCAAGTAGACCACTTGATGTGCTAGTAAATAATGCAGCTGTCTACCAGCCCACTGCAAGAGAACCAGCTTTCACAGCCGAAGGGTTCGAGCTCAGTGTCGGAACTAACCACCTAGGACATTTCTTACTATCCCGGTTGCTAATGGACGACCTAAATAAGTCTGATTACCCATCTAAGCGCCTCATCATCGTCGGCTCCATAACGGGTATGTCCTTTCCCATTAGAATCCTAACAAACTCACCAATGATCAAAACGTAAGAAACGGAACAAAATGGCATGTTGAGGTAGTATACAAAATTTTAAATTTGGTGGGTTTCAGGTAACACAAACACATTGGCTGGTAATGTACCTCCAAAGGCCAACCTAGGAGATCTTCGTGGACTTGCAGGAGGGCTGAACGGGTTGAACAGTTCAGCAATGATTGACGGAGGAAACTTTGATGGTGCCAAGGCCTACAAGGATAGCAAAATCTGCAACATGCTCACCATGCAAGAGTTCCACAAACGTTACCACGAGGAGACCGGAATTACATTTGCTTCTCTATACCCTGGTTGCATTGCCACAACCGGCTTGTTCAGGGAGCATATTCCATTGTTCAGAACCCTTTTCCCCCCATTCCAGAAGTACATTACCAAGGGTTATGTCTCGGAAGAAGAATCTGGTAAAAGACTTGCACAGGTAAGAAAATTACCGTTAAGAGTCAATCAAAGAGAAACCAGAATAATAGTAATATAGTTACTTAAATAATAATGCTATGGATTCTTGCTACAGGTGGTAAGTGATCCAAGCCTAACCAAATCAGGTGTCTATTGGAGCTGGAACAAGGATTCAGCTTCTTTCGAGAACCAGCTATCCCAAGAGGCTAGTGATGTTGACAAGGCACGAAAGGTGTGGGATGTCAGTGAAAAGCTTGTTGGGTTGGCATGAAGAGCAGCTATGCTCACATAACCCACAAGGTCAGAAAACAAGATAGAGAGCAACCATAAGGGAAGAAAGACCTGCAGAACATCCTGGGGGTCTGATTAGCGTATTCTAATTGTTCATGTAAACAGCTAGTATAGCCGAGCAATAATGAGGTCCTCTTGTAAAACTTCAAATTTTGCGCCAAAAGAGCAATAAAGTACCTCTTGAATTTCAATTAAAAATGTAGTATCAATGCAGTTTCAAATTTTATAATGTACACAAGTCTTGCATGCTTGAACACCATCAGTCGGAGGTGACATGTGATTCCAGGATCAGAACATCAAAATCAGCCCCTAATTATTCTTTAAATTTATCTCGTATGTAAATGCACTCAACCCAACCCAGGTGGATTTGAACACGTTCTTTAACGCATGATACCATAACCACAAGTCAGATGACAAGATAGATATCAACTATAAGGCCAACATAAGGATGAACCCTTAAATGCATACCAAATCTGAGATAATCTACTCACATCAGTTTCGACATAAAGTTACGTTAGCATAACCCAATAACCCATAGCGAAAATCACTCTGGAAAGTTCAAAAATTTATGCAAGTTGAAGATAACTCGTACAATCAATGAAGAAAATATAACTACATGTACTTCACATTTTAAATGCACTCAACCCCCACCAGGTAAATTTAAAACGTTTTTTTACTGCTTGATAACCACGAGGTCAGAAGCCAAGATAGAGATCATAAGGCCAAGATTAGGATGAACACTGAAGTGCACACAAATGGGAGATAATCTACTCAAATCAGTTACCATGTCAGGTGGTCTAGGGATCTGATCGATATAAACTTTAGCACATAATACACTAGCCTACTGTGACTATCACATTGGAAAGAGTCCATAAATTTATGTTCAAGGATATATAATCCAGTCAGTATAGAATAGAGTAACTTCATACAATCGATGAAAACATCTTCACGCATAGATGATACGATGTTATATGATCTTGAAATTGGGTCTATCGGATGAACAAAAAGATCATGAACTTGAATTAGCTGAATATGTCCCGATTCGTGAACTTATGTTCTTTCTTTACACCATGTAGTGCAAACAGATCGAGAGTGAAAATATGTACTCAACTGTAAAAGGAAACTTTTTGGATTGAGAGCTGTAAAAAGAAACTCCCATTATGGAGCCTAGGCAAGAAAGAAATGATCACTGAGCATGACAGAAAAAACCCACAACTATCCCATGTTTGCAAAATATAACTTACCCAAGAAAATCAATACAACCAATAGTGAGAAGCCATTTCAGCTTATGAAGATATGACTCACATAGACTCTAAAGGATATAGTTGGGCTCCATAACTGTTGGGAGCTAAAATACAGGAGTATTGAAGAATGAGCCCTAAATATCCTCTGCAATGTATCCTAAGCATTATTGAAAAGGAAAAAAGAGTTAAAAAGTGTCAGAAGAAATCTAGATAAGTGAATCTTATTGGTTGACAGATGATGACATGGTACCTTTTATCCTCTATGTGGGTCCTACATAATCCTGTTAATCCATAACATTTTGTCAATATGTTCACCTAACAGACAATGATGTACTATGTTTCCAAAACACTATAAAAAGAGTCATTCATATATCTCCTTCAAACAGTTGAGCACTACTTTCCCTTCTTTACCAACTCCAGCATTTTGCTATATCCTGAGATTGAAATTATAATATTTCAATCAACCAAAGTAACCTCAGCTATGGCAACTTCTCTACTTTCATCAGCTCTCTCCATCCACAAAGAGGTCTTTTCAACTATAATGTTATGGCGATTGTGCACACTACAACCATATTAGATATTCCTCATAATCAATTCCACATAGTGACATACCTTGTGTAGTGACATTGTTTTGTAGATTTATTTAGCTTACCTTTTCTCAAAGAGTTTGTCTACTTCATAGTTAAATTGCCTATAGAAATGATTATAGAACTTACAGTGTGCTTTCTTCTATCTGAGCAGGGAAAGTCACTGGTGCAAAAGGAAACAGCTTTCCTTGGAACTTCTATTAGCGAGCATCTGAAGACAGAGTTCAATCCAACCATCATAAGGAGCACGGTATTATAAGCCTTTCGACACATCAGAACTGATCATTGTACTAAGGAAAACGTAAACAAATTTTAGGCAATAATAAAAGATTGAAACTTAAATTGAAAAAAAATATATATATTGTATCTATTTGCAAAAGAAGCCAGGATATAGAGATATAAATTGTTTAATGATCATACATACTCACTAGCAAATTCAGCTGATTGTCATATCTGTTTCCATTTCTTACTTCTCACTTTTGACATTATCCTACAGAGAGAATATAGCCAAAGGACCAGAAGCATTAGAGCCCAAACGGCAGTAATGACTCCAGCTGTTAACCGTGCCTCACAAGAAAAGAAGAAAACACTAAGAAAGGGAAGCGTGGTGATCACCGGAGCCTCATCAGGACTCGGTCTAGCCACAGCAAAGGCTCTGGCAGAGACGGGGAAATGGCACGTCATAATGGCCTGCAGGGATTTCCTCAAGGCTGAGAGAGCAGCTAAATCAGCAGGAATGTCCAAGGAGAACTACACCATTATGCACCTTGACCTCTCTTCCCTTGACAGTGTCTGGCAGTTTGTGGAAAACTTCAGGCAGTCAGGTAGACCACTTGATGTGCTGGTAAATAATGCAGCTGTCTACCAGCCCACTGCAAGAGAACCAGCTTTCACAGCCGAAGGGTTCGAGCTCAGTGTCGGAACTAACCACCTAGGACATTTCTTACTATCCCGGTTGCTAATGGACGACCTAAATAAGTCGGATTACCCATCTAAGCGCCTCATCATCGTCGGCTCCATAACAGGTTTGTCCTTTCTCATTAGAATTGTAATAAACTGTATTAATTAACATGCAGAGTTAGTAAACGATGTGATTTCAAACTTGGTGGGTTTTTAGGTAACACAAACACATTGGCTGGTAATGTACCTCCAAAGGCCAACCTAGGGGATCTTCGTGGACTTGCAGGAGGGCTTAACGGGTTGAACAGTTCAGCCATGATTGACGGAGGGAACTTTGATGGTGCCAAGGCCTACAAGGATAGCAAAATCTGCAACATGCTCACCATGCAAGAGTTCCACAGACGTTATCACGAGGAGACCGGAATTACATTTGCTTCTCTCTACCCTGGTTGCATTGCTACGACTGGCTTGTTCAGGGAGCATATTCCATTGTTCAGATCCCTTTTTCCTCCATTTCAAAAGTACATTACCAAGGGCTTTGTCTCAGAAGAAGAATCTGGTAAAAGACTTGCACAGGTGAGAAAATTACCATCTGAGTCAATCAAAGAGAAACCAGGATAATAACAATACAGTTACTTAAATAATAACACCATTGGTTTTTGTTTCAGGTGGTAAGTGATCCAAGCCTAACCAAATCAGGTGTTTATTGGAGCTGGAACAAGGATTCAGCTTCTTTTGAGAACCAGCTATCACAAGAGGCTAGTGATGTCGACAAGGCACGAAAGGTGTGGGAGGTTAGTGAGAAGCTTGTTGGGTTAGCTTGAAGAGCAACTTAGGAGATATAACTGGTAAGGGAGGAAAGACCTGCAGAACAGCCTTGGGTCTTGACGAGTGTGTGCTATTGTGTGCGTGAACAGCTAGTATAGTTGAGTAATAATAAGTTCCCACTTGTAAAATTTGAAAATTTTGCACTAAAACATGCAATAAAGCAACAAATATCTAATATCATGGCAATTTCAAATCCTATTACAGAAAATATACAGTCATGCTTGTTTCAAGACGTGTATCAGAGATGAAATGTGATATCGGAATCATTACAAAGAAACTCCCCTAATTGTTCTTTTAGATTTTATTTCACACATAAACACACATAACCCCCACCGGATGGGTTTGAACACGTCTTTCTTCATGACAGACACAAGGTCTGGAGACCAGATAAGAGAGCGAGCGACCATAATTCCTAAGTGCACACCAAATCTGAGATAACCTACTCACATCAGTTTCTACATCAGGTGGGTCAGAAATCTGATCAAGAAATAGTAACTTTAGGATAAACCATTAGTTTAGAGTGAAAAGCACCCTGGAAGGTTTCATAAAGTTTAAGCAAAATCACGGCATTATTATCCAATCAGTAGAGAACAACATTCTTTTAGACAATCAATGAAAATGTGCACACAAGCACGATGTTTATATTCATGCCCGTAACATCTTTCTGCTGACTAACCAGTAGAATCCTAAAAAATATAATAATGAAAAAACCTTCCGGAGTACTTGAACTTACAATAGATTATAGTTTTTTCCGTTATCTGCAGCATTCTCATCTTTTCCCAGTGCAGCAACTGCTTTCTTCAAAATGGCTTCTATGGGCAGGTGAGAATTCTATACAGCTTCAGAAATTGCCTGCTATCTTTCACCATGCTTTGGCTCAGAAGCAGCACATCTTTCAATATATCTTTCAGTGTCTCCTGAGTCCCATGTGGAGTACAAAATTGTAATACATAGCCTAGAAATCTCCAATACCTGGGACAAGTGTAACTGCTCAGTTCATCCAGTTTTCATCTTTTTCCACCTTCCAGTCATGTCAAAACATTTTCTTCACCAAAATGACGACTCTAATGTTTGCTGGGTATGCACGATCATCTAAATTAACCCTGTCCACTGTCTCCCACTTGCTGGGCACCCCTGCAATACCTAGTAGGCTCTAAGAACCTCAGATTCCTTCTTGTTTCAATTCTTGATTCAGTTCAAGCAGCAGCAAGCCAAAGATCAGGGTTTTTTAGATTTTTCTTCCTGGATGTAATGAAAAGTAGAACAGCTCCAGCTTTACTCAGCCGTTCATCTTCTCCTCCAAGTGACCAAGCCAATCCTCTAGCCATCCCAGCATCAACCACAGTTTGATAAATGAAGGGAAGAGTTTTAGCCTTTCCTCGAGTAATTTTCGTTCCTGTGCTCTCTCAACAATGGGTGATTCCCAACCTCTCTCTGTTCCTCCTCTGTCTCTCTCTCTCTCTCTTGCTTCCGCAAGAAGCACTGTTTCCCTTTCAGACATCAAGATATCTGGACAAAATTAACTCAGATTTTTACCGTAATTGATCCACCGAACTCATTGCCACTTAAACCCAATACCTCAAGGTTGTGCAAAAGGAACAGTTCAACTGGCAACATACCTTTTGAGGAAATTGTCTGAGAAACTATAGTTTTTTCAAACGAACCACTGAGACTGACTCAGGTAAATTCCCTTTCAACTGTTTTTTACTATTCTTTCACAAATACTAGAACTCTCTACCCCAAAGCCAGAAAAGCATTCGCATATGACGCCAACTCAACTGCAACATACAAATTTATTTCCCTAGCCAGTAATCCTGACTCTAATTTACCATTTCATTCAGTGCTCTCAAGTCATCTGAATTGCAGGTCTCATACACAGAATACGATACCTGAGCATGAAAAAAAAAAAGCACGACCATAAAAGTAAACGACGTCGAAAGTATCTAATGCTCTCTGGTTAAGAAAAAAATCCTTAAGACTCCCCACTTACAAATATTTAACCTTTTCTTCCGTTTTAGACATGTTAAATGAATTGAAGTATATAGAACATGAAACTAGCACTGTCTTTTAAATATAACTAACTAAATTGACCTGAAATTTATGGGACAACACATAGCATGGTATCCTCTTCTCCTGATGAAACAAGCTTCTACTTTGGTCAACTTCAGGTCAGGACAGGAGTCAGCCTGAGTTGGATGTTTCACAGATCAGGTTGGCATGAATCGACCAAATATCCACAAGTTACCCCCAGCAAATAAATAGAAAAACTTACAGCAAATCTGACTCAAGAAACAATCAATTACTTGGACTACACCCTCACTTTCAAAGAAGAACAGATACTTAAAGAACTTCATATCTAATATTAATGAAAGGGGAAAAAGTTTATATTAATCACTTCGGCTGTATCCTTAAGATTAATGTATAGAATCCAATTAGAGAATCTGCACTCAAACTAGGTTTTACTATTTCAGTATATACTATCTCCGTTTCAAAAAGATAGGCTTGTTTCAGTAACAAGAAACAAGCCTATCTTTTTAAAACGGAGGGAGTCATTGATAAGCTACAGGTAGTCCATGTGACAAGTCACACACTTTGTTCTAGACGTATATGAAGCATTAGTCACTAACTGAATGTGATTGGATCCTCAATTGTAATAACATCTGTAATATAAGTGCAGGAAGATAGTGAAAGAGAATATTACTAGTACAACTATCGCCAGTGTGTTAACTACGGCACAAGTATGTTGATACAGGGGGTCTTAAGCTTCACTTTGCCGAAGTCGGAACAGGTGTTAGTAATAACAATCTTAATCATAGGTTTTTCTGTTTATGATTAATTTGCTAAAAAAATGCGTAAATTTTCATTTCTGTAGGTGATTCAGTGGTAGTTTTCTTACATGGGTTTCCTGAGATTTGGTATTCATGGCGGCACCAGATGATCGCGGTAGCAAAAGCTGGATATCGTGCAATTGCTCCTGATTTCAGAGACTATGGATTATCAGAAATTCCCCAAGAACCTGAAAAGGCTTCCTTCAGTGACCTGATCAAGGACCTTCTCATCATCGTTGACTCCTTATCCATCTCCAAGGTTTTTTCATTTTTCAAAAGATTCAAATTTAGGGTTTTAAGATTTGAACTCTTGCAATCAATCAAGGTTATTGACTAAACGAGGGTAACGACATTTAGGCTTTTATTGTTGCGAAAGATTTTGGAGCTCGACCAGGTTACCTGTTCGCAATTCTACACCCAGAGAGAGTGAGAGGCGTTGTGGCAATAGGTGTTCCATTTCTACCTCCAGGTCCTTCGCTTGCATTTGCTATTCGAAACATATACATTCTCTTTTCGAAGAGTGAGATACCTATAGCACCAGAAGATAAAGAGATCATGGACTTGGTAGACGAATCTCATCCTCTCCCACCATGGTTCAGTGAAGAAGATCTCTCTGCTTATGCTTCTCTGTATGAAAAATCTGGTTTTCATACTGCATTGCAAGTTCCATACAGGTAAATTCCAGAGTTCTAAATGATTATTGAGGAGTAGTTATTCTGTTTATGCAGCACTTAATCTCATTCTATGCCTGTTCTGTCTGATCTAAGGTCGATTAATGAGCAGTTTGGTATAAACAATCCAAAACTTGACGTTCCAGTGTTGGTGATCATGGGTGAGAAGGACTATGTTCTCAAATTTCCAGGGATGGAGCAGTATATATCTAGCGAAAAGGTGAAGGAGTATGTTCCTGACATGGAACTCACATCTTTACCTGAAGGAACCCATTTTGCTCAGGAGCAATTTCCTGAGCAGGTGAATGAGCTCATCATCAAATTCCTCAGTAAGCACAACCATGTATGATCCTGATTCGTCTCTGATCCAACAACTACTGTAGTAAAGTTAATAACTGAGATGATGGTACCAGAAAACTTGTAATACTTGCCTATAATAAGTACTTGGGTTCGGCTTTATTTGGTTGTGATTGGTGTAGCAGAATATGGGTTGATTACAACAGCAGAATGTATGCAATAATAAAACCAAACAAAATTAAAAGCACAAAGAAACCAGTTCAGCACAAAATTCTCTAGAACTTGTTTCTCCCCCATTATTGCATGATGAATTGCCCTACAAAATTTCATTTAGTTTTTCAGATTTAAAATAATCTCAAACTTTTGTTGGACTTCAAAGCAGTAGGAATGGCTCAGAATCGAAGGAGGGAGAAATCTACAGGCTGAGTTATACTAAGCTGCTATCTTAACAACAACAAAAATAAAACAAGTACGTCCTCTTGGGTGAGAGGAAAATAAATAACTAGTGCTGGGTAGATATATCAGTATATAAATTTGGAATAATGTTCTCTATATAATCAAGTGTGCCTGTCCATGAACTTCTCGATCAAGACCGAAAAGGTTGCAAAACCAGCACAACCAAGGCACGCTGCCTGTGGACCACCTGAAATGACACAAAATCCAGAAACCGATTATCATAGCCCTAGACAAGAAAGATACGGGTTGCATAATTATCTACTGAAGAATTTTTTTTATAGATTAACGAAGCACACTTAAATAAAGATAATACAATACAAACAAGATCCTAAAGATGAAATGTGAACTCTTTTCTTTTGTTTCCTCTTAACGAAAGGTTGGGATCCCAGTTAAGCTTTTAAATCCCCAACGCTTTCTCCTAATACTTTCTGAAATATCTTGGGTTTTGGTGAAACACCACATTAACGGATCACTTTCACCCATCTTAACCATTCTGTTAATAGTGTAGATTGACAGATCTCAGCTGTCTTGTGCAATGATGAGTAGATAACACGGGCCATTGTCAGAACGAGGTAAGCAGACAAGCAATTTTCAACCATACATTACTGGGAAATTCTTCCAGGAGAAGAACCCCATCTCCTACATTCTGTAGCAGTCTAGTTTTCCTTCAATGATAGTGTAAAGACTAAACGGTTCAATCATTTGAAATGTTCAGACACTTTAGGAAGTGGAGTAATTAAAAACAACTGCATTATCTATAAAACGGTAACAACTGAATTATGCGAAGTGCAGTGCAGATAACTTAAAGCAGGGAATATATGCAGCATCAATGAGGTGGTTGGTCCTTGTTATTTTGATGACAACAGGTGAGATAAACCCTGACGAGAAACAAGGAGGAATTTCATATTGTATGAGGAGAGTTCCCTTTTATTAATGGACAAAGAGGAAATCTTTCAGACGAAGCACAGTCTCTCAGTAATAATTAGACCGGTTTCACAGGTCTAGCTTAGAATTCCGCTCCAAGTAAATTATAAAAAGCATAGAACACAAAAGTGGAGCTAGAAGCCAGCAGGTTAGCAGACAACTCATACTACAATCACAAACAAAACTAAACCAATAGGAATTTATACAGATTGATAGAGAATTATATAAATGGCAGACTGATATACAATCCTTACCCTTGGCAGATAATGCACCTCCAGTAACACACCCTGCTACAGCTGAATTTGCCGTGTCATGTTTTGCCCGTGCCTAAATTCAGAGGTCCCAAATTATTAGGCAAACAAGATGGCAGATATCCATAAAAACATAAATAAATCAGCAGAATTTGCTTCATCTAGATTAGATCCGTGTTCCTAAAATCATTTGTTGAATGCTGGACTCAGTTATTCAATATACATACTCAGTTAATTCAATATCAAACGTGCCAATAAAAATATATAAGAGCTCTAAAAATGTGGGACTGCCGGCTCGTCTTCAGATCAAAGATCAAACAAGTTGTATTACAGAGTTTGTGATTATACCTTCTCAACAACACATTCTGCAGCAGAGAAAACCAAACCCATGATTGCAAATGTTTTGGCTGAATGATAACTCCTTTTACCCATTGTTTTTGCAGAATGAATAATCTGCTGCTTTACAGTCATTTCCTCTTGCATCATAGGATTATCTAATGCCCCAAGTAACAAACCCATCGCTATCCCTAACCCACCTCCTACAAGATCATAACAAAAACATAAATCAATCATCACCTCACATAATAAACCCCAAAACTGAGGAATCCTCAAACAATAAACAGACCACACAACTTCAAATTAACCATCAAAATCAAACCTTTTCTGGTCCAACATAAAACTAATTCATTTTTGAAACCCTAAGTATCAGAAATTCTCAAATTTTCAAACCAAGCATAAAAATCAAATCTTTTTTTTTGGTCCAACTTAAAATGAATTGACAATAGAGAATCAGAAATCAGTGATTGACTGTGTATTTAATTATGTTGGAGAGTGGGAGAGAGAGAGAGAGGGAGATTTTACCCATTACTCCACTAACAACACTGCGAACAGCACAATTATTCCAGATATCTTGCCCACGAACTTCCTCAATTGATGGTAATCTCAATGGCTCTACCGCAGGTTTCTCTGCTACTTCTGAACTCGAAGTAGCGGCGGCAGGAGCAGGAACAGCAGCAGCAGATTCTGCTTCTGAAGTAGAGGCCATGGTTGTTGCAAACTAAAGAAGGGTTTATGCAACAATATTTTACACTCTTATAATATGATAAACCCTAATAGACTTTGTTCGAAGGAGAAAAGAAGTAGAGAAATGCGAAAGGAGGGGTAAATAGAAGAAGAGATCCCGCCATTAAAGATGTTTTCTTCAAGTTAAAGAAACGCTCACGAAAAGAGTAATTTCGTAGCCACAAATATGGATTTAGGCACTTATTTGAATGCGGTTTTGCTATAGGCAACCAGCAAATATCCCCAGACGGATGTAAACCTCTCCGACCACCTGAACAGAAATTTGATTCGGTTGAAAATGATGCTGGAAATCTGATGCCACCTAAAATGTGCAAAAGACTAATTCCGGGTTTGCAAATACGTAGGTGCTTGAGAGATTTGGTTGTCAATATACTTGACCAGCAATATACAACTTGCTCAAAAATAAATTGAATACACCATGGACTGTGACTGTACATTGAGGTGAAGGTGGAGGTTCGAAAAGAAAAAAGAGGAAAACAGTTATAATTTCCTTATTGTTCTTTTGTATACAATTATCCGTCTAGCGGGTGTACAAACACATCATACACCGAGATGGTGAAACACGTACAAAAAATAATGGACAAAAGAAACACAAATGATCTGACTAGAAGAAATACAGGCTTGTCAAATTTTACTGCTGGTTGAGGCCACCTTTAAATACAACAGAGAGATGGACTGGCCCAGGTTACAACTAGGGTTGGCTTTTATACTCTCAACTCCTCCTGCAAGATTCAATTACTTCGCTTACAACAGCATGTGTGTCCGGTGATATCATGTTCAGTGTCAGATGAAACGCCTAAAGGAAAGAAAAAACATGCATCATAAAGCAATCAGCAAGAAGAAGCAGTGCCGAGCAAAAGAAGTTTGAGGGGTATCGTCAAAACCTGGTAGTAAAAGAGTAAAAAAGAAAAGAAAAACAGAGACAGATGCTACTTACCACAAATCGTTCCAACACAGGCACAAGAATCTCCAAACTATGATCAGGAAGGCAGCTGGAAATAGCTTCACGCACATTTTTACTGGCGGCAACATATGAAACATTTTAGTCAGGGGATGAAGGAAGAGGGAGAGAGGGAGGGCAAGAGGGAGGCAGAGAGAGAGAGAGAGAGAGCAAACCTCTCTGTTGAAAGGAAGGCAAGAAGCAAAGCTGCATAAGCCTCTATGATCATCTTCTCAGCTTCATGTTCACCTTGTTGAACAGCAGCCTCTTCACTCTGTAAGAATTCACACAATACTGATTTTAAAGAAGTTACTGCATATCGATCCTTCAGGATCAACTTTGCATCATAAGTTTTCTTACTCTTGTAGATGTTGTATGGGACTCGATTCCACTATTAAATATATCAGATCGAGCACTGTAGTAAACGTAATAAAAAACCAAGTTACTTACCCATGTCAATTGATTTCCATCTTCAGCTGCTTCAGCTGCTTCACCTGCGCCGTGGTTGGCCAAAAAGATAGAGCAAAGAAGTGGAATTACATCAGTGTGGGTTTCCGTCTCTTCTGATTCTCCGGATGTCAGTAGTGAGACACTTGTAGACGCAAGCTGGGATCTGCAGATAGAAACAGTAAACTGAAACTTACCACTCGGACGGGACCTTCCCACGTAGGAAAAAAAAAAACATTAAGGCACACATATGTTATAAAGTAGAAGTGCAAGTGGCCGAGGGAATAAGTATGAGACACACTTGTGATAAATTAGATTATTAATCACTTTGGGGACGAGGTGAGAAAACCTATCATTAGATCATGGTACTTCAATTGTGTAGAAACCGGGTTTACAGCTATATCCCTAATTTTCTCTACATAGACAGCTCTACTGATAAATTACATGAGACAGTTCAGAAAGAGCATGTAAGTTTACTTGTCACATGGATCCTTGATTAATTTATGGAAACAATAGCTCAAAATCCATACGACCCTAAAAAAGTATCCCTCTGTTTCACAGAAATAACAACTCAAGATTAGATATGTGACTCAAAGTAAGAAACAAAACTGAACCTGTTTTGACCATCTTTCTCCACCAAGTTCACAAGTAAGCCCAGAATAGCTACAAGAAGGTCTAACTCTTGATCTGTCAAGTGCCTGTCTTTCTGACTCTGTGGCGTATTGTTGTCCTTTGTCTGCTTGCATAAGTATATGCATGCAGTGAATGATGGAAAATGCCCAACGATCAACTTAGACAATGTTTCGAGTCCTTCACATGCAGCAATTTGCTGACATCCTAAAGGATTGTCGTTCGTTAAGTTCATCAAAACCTGTCAAAAGGTTTAAATTTTAGGTTACAATAACTGGTTCCATGATCATTTATAAAATACTCTATCCTCACAGGAAGGTCCTGAAAGTGAAAATAATAGTGCAATGCAATTACCAAATAGTTCCAAACTCAAAAGAATCATGAAGAGAGAGATACCTTCACAGCACTAAGAAGACAATCTGATAAAAGGTCCGGATTTCCTCCTTCAACTGCAGGTGGTTCAGTGATCTCGCAAGAATGACAATTTTCCTCCCTACTAGTCTCACTTTGGCTGGATATAAGCATCGGTTCACAAACGTCATTGAACTCTCTAACTGATTTTCTGCTTTTCTGTGTTCGAATTACTTTATTCTTCGGTAACTTATCCCACTTTGATGGTTTAAACTCTTCTTCGTCAAATGCAAATGGATCTTGGCTGTCATCTAGATTTATGCACTCAATGTTCTCCGTAACACTAGATCTCTTAGTCAGACCAACACTCATCTTGAGACCATTGATTTTCATGCCTACTCCACCATTTGAACAACTTGATGTTTCATTAAACGCAAATGGATCTTCACTATCATCTAAATTTATGCACTCACTGTCTTTGGCAACACTAGGTTTTTTACTCAGACCGGCACTGACCTCTAGACCATTAACTTTTAGGCCAGCTCCCCTATCGGAAAGTTTTGATGTTTCATTAAATGCAAATGAATCTTCGCTGTCATCTAAATTTATGCACTTGCTGGTTTTGGTAACTGTAGGTCTCTTACTAAGACTAGCACTCATCTTCAAACCATTAATTTTTCTGCCTACCCCACAATGTGAACTCTTTGATGTTCCACTAACTGATCTCGATGTAGTTTCAGAACTAGACACATAAATGACTGACGGAGAAGTAGACAATCTTGGGAATTTCTGAGATACATTGAAGCTGTCTTGAGAAGCCTTATCGGTGCCACAGCACCTTCCAGATGAACTGCTAGATACAATTCCATCCGGATCAACTGCAAATTGACGAAAACAAACTTTTAGTTCTGCGCTTCCTTCTAGAAATGACATACAAAAATGTAGTATTACTGAGTTGCTAACTGAGTGCCCTCTGAATGTTGGAGATTTTTCAATATCTAAACAGTAAACTCAAAACAAAAACAAAAAAACTCCTTAACGATTATAAGCTACATGAAATAAGTCATGGATCAGCAAACTGCTCGAAGCAGGATAAACTTTCAGAGGACGGGTGCTTTCAACAAGTTCTTGTGAAGCTTAATCATCCTAACATGCAACATACTGTATAAAACGAAAAAGGAGGAGAAAAAAAATGTACGACATACAGTGCCTGTCTTCCTTCAACATAATCTTGGAAGCGTGACCATGAGGCCCATTACCAGAGTAAATGGGAGACTTCAGATCCAAGGAAAGACCTATAAACAATGCTGGCACAATCAGTCAATCATAAAAACAAAAACAAAAAACACAGAGTACACCTAAGTGCCAACAATCATTTAAACTAACTAGAAAATGGCAGAGCAGAAGTATGGAAATGTTAGCCTACCTGAAAGAATTCTGATGAGACTTATCATGAGATTTATAAAAGAAATGGAGGATCCCCCAAAGTCTGATTTCCCTTTCATCCCAAGCAAGTGAACCTGTTAAGAATACCAGTAATATGAATAATACATGTACGATTACAGGCCCATATCAATCACATATGCCATATCATGATATCAATCATTTGAGACTAGAAAATACTATTCGCCTTGTACCTGATTATCTTTACTTAGAAACGTGGCATTCTCCATGATCTTTAAACATTTCAGTAGCAGCACTACAGTCTCTAATGCCCCTTCATCTTTTAATTCCCTGGCGGAAGGCATAGTTTTTCTTGACCAGACCTGCAAATAAATGGGTTGCATAACAAACTACCGATTAAGAGTATACAATAACACCAAAGAAGAAGAGAACTAAAAGAAAGAACAAAATGAAGCAGTCAAAACTCCCTAGAGGAAGCTGGTTATATTTGCTATTCATAAACCATACTGACTTCATTGAACCAACTTACAAGCTTCTAAAGCATTATCTCATGATGAAAGTACCAACGTGTTTTGTTGATCTATACACACATGAGTTGGAAACAAAAATCAACTCTACCTTTGATATATGGCATAGGAATAACTCATTCATGATATCAAGGTAGAAAAAAACAAGCTAGACCGAGCAGAGAACCAAAAGTTGATATTAAAGCTTTTATGTAGTAGGTCAACAATATATGATCAACAATCAACCTATTCTTATCATCATAAATCACAACAAAAAGAAAGACTACATAGACATACAAGCTCACACCTCCATAACGGAATAACAATTCCGAGCTACATCAAATACAGCATCAAGACCTCCAAGCTCCCGTAATCGTTCCTTAAAACTTCCTCCAGATCTTCCAAATGTACCATATGTGTCTGGACAAACATACCATCACCCCGAGTAAGTGATATGTATAAACGTTAAGAACAGATTTCTATAGATAGTTCAATCCGAATTTTAAATAAGAAACAACAGACAGATATTTAAATAACTTCCAGTGACCGAAAAGAAGAGAGTGGTATTTTTTTCTACCTTCAAGAGAAACTGTAGATAAGCACGCTTTCTCCATCGTCAACAAAGCTATCCACTTAGGAGTCAACTCTGGCCTCCCAATACCATCATCAACCCTGTTACTTGACTCTATCTCCTGACTACTTAAAAGAATATCTTGAACTTTTGAGATAATTGCAGTGGAGCTGGCATCTAACGTTTCAGTTCTATCTTCCAAAGTGACAGTACTCCGATGTAATCCTAGAAGCTTACCACCAATAGTAGGCAGTTTGTCTTCGATCTTAACCCGTGTGGATGGACGTAATAGGTTAAGAAGAAAGCGAATACAAACAGGTGAATCCAAAAGTTGATCATCTTGACCCTGAAATAGTAATAAACTTAAAAAGGTTGATGGTTTTTCTATTTGAATTGTTGGAAAACCTAGTAAATTAGAGTGCACCATAGGAATTAATTGAGAAGGAGAATGATGCACGTTAAACTGTTATAACTTATGCATTGAAATACTAATTTGTGCATGCTTAAGCAATAATATACTAATTTTCTTGTAATCACTTTTGGGGCAACCTTCTCTACAACCATGACATATCTTTGAGTCTGAATTTAAAGCAGGTTATCTTTGTTAAAGTCATATGGTGAGTACATAAAATGTATCTATAATTGGTAAATTACAAGTTAGAAGCAAACCCAGAACACCTAACTAGATGAATTGTTAAGAGGGATCCCCCCCAAGCAGACAGTTGAACTACTTACATCACTTGCCAAAATATAAAAAAGAGCAGCTGCAGCAAGATTGCTGGGAGAATCATCGAAACTGAGAGCTAGAATAGAGTCAATTATTGTCTTCGCCATCCTGAACACACAGTTCAAAAATTCAAAAAAGATGAGCACACATATGAAAAGACTCCAACATTGAAATGAAAATGGTAACCTGCACAAATTAGAATCTGTAAGAAACAAATGATATGGCTAAAACATTTCATATCTTGAGAGAAAACCCCATTTCATCATTTCTGGCAACCAAAAAAAGATAATAGGTTGCTAGGTTTAAGGGGAAAAGAAAAAGTCACTGCTGCCAAAGTTTATGCACATTGGAAGATCCTCAGTGCTACCACTTACCCATAATATAATTATAATGGAGTCCAGAATATAATCAAGCGTGTGTTCAAGTGTCCAACACCCCTTAAAAGTTCTCGACCCCGCCATCTAAATGTGTAAGGTCGCTTTACTAATACAGTCTTCAACTGTTCGTAGTCATTCATTAGTGCTATAGAAAGACTCTAAAATTGGTATTCTATTAAACAAATTTTTTGGGAATTCTAGTTTTAAGATACTGAGGGGATGTAGAAAGGTCCTCTTCCACAAAATCAGTGTTCAGATCGCTTGACCGTGTTTTAATTATGATCTTGCATTCTTATGCTTAAACCCCTATTAATGTAATTTCCTTTTCTAGTAATCGTCAACTATATGTTGTTTTGGACCTAATCAAATTCTCAAACCAGCAAAATAGACAACAGAACTTCTACAAAATACTAATTTCACAGCAATTAACAAAAATGAAAGGCAGGAAAATTTTGAATTTTCACCTACCCTTGAGTTCGAAGTAGACGACGTTGAGATGCAGTTGCGCAAATCGTTAAGAGAGCTAATAAACTAGCACGACGGATCCGAGATGGTTGCCCCTTTCTAAGTCCATCCAAAGCATAACTCACTTCATCAACATGTTCCATCATCTCTCCGGACTCTTGTGCTTCCATTAAAGTACTCGTGGTAAGTGAAGAAAATGACCTAACCCCCACCCCTTTTGAATTTGAAGGTTTCACATCACCAAATTGTTTCAATTCCCTTTTTAGGTTTTTTCTAGGTTTCTTCGACTTTCTCGTATCACCTTGCGATAATGACTCAGGAATTCTTGGAGGAAGTAGAGATAGTGATTGTTGAGAACCATAAATTTCAGAATCGAAATTCCAAGTAGTTGAATCTTGTGACGAAAACCCAACGCTGTAAGAAGCTTCTTGAGATAAAGACTCTCTGAAATTTAAACTATCATCAAAACCAACATCTTCATTAAAATCTGAATCAGAGTAACTCCTTGTTAATCCACTTTTCCTACGACCATAAGTTCTAACTATCATCTTGTAACAAATTCCCAATCTTTCATGAAATTTTCGAAATAAATGAAAACTAGGGTTTCTTTTTTATTTCAATTTTGAAATCAGCTCTGAGACTCTGATTTTCAGCTTCAATTGAAGTAAAAATGAAAACCTAGAAGTGAAAATCAGAGGGTTATTCAAAACTGTGAAACAGTGAAAAGAAGAAAATTATGGCGTTTTCTTGAATGGGAAAGAATGGAGTTAACATGTAACAATACTTCCATATGTCTTAGATTTATAACGCTGATGTTACGCTTAACCATTTGACCGTCGATTCTAGAATTTGAATTTATTTGAATAAATGAACGGCTGGGAGTTATGTTTGTTTTATTATTTTCTTAAATTCTGTCAGTGCGGAGTATTTGGGTTGGGAGAGTGACGTAGGTTTTATTTTCTTGATATTTGCGTTGTTTGAAATTTTGAATGGACTACAACCGTTGGTTAAAGGCCGATGATTAGTGCCAAACAAAGGAAACCTGACTGGTTCGGTTCCTAGGCTATGATAAGGCTGGTTCATGTGCACATAGCACTTTCTTTTTTTTTTTTTTTTTTAGGGCAGCCAACTTTTTTTTTTTTATAGAAAAATCTTAGCAAAAAGAACTAAGGGCCATACAAGGGAGTAGCAGCGCTTGTGTGAAGTCTGCTTTCATTGTTCTTACATAAAATAGCTAAATTAAGTGTTTCCAAATTTTGAAGTCTGTAAATTAACTTAAGACTACTTAAAACAAAAGAGATATGCTTGATTCTTGAGTTATAATCTTCAACATTGTTTCTTGAATTGTCATAGTAATTGGGGTTGAACCTTCCTTGAATTGCTTGATGGTATAGATAGTGAAATCTGACCAGGATTTCCTTTGATTCAGCTTGTACTTCAATGTTCATGTGTTGCTTTTCCTTGGCCCAGCTGAAAGCTAGATCTGCACCTCATGTTGCTCCCCAACCTCCAGAGTGATCTGAGTATCCTCTGTTATCAATGTTGTTTCCTGCAGCATCCAAAATAGTTAGTGCAGAGAAATATTTAAGATTCTCAGGGTTCTGTATAATGCATATCTTTATGATGAAACCAAACTCTTGTGGAATGTGGTTTAGATCATAGGGAATTTGGATGTCTGGCTCAGTGTCAGGCCCATTGTTGTTGGGAAATAAACCATTGAGAGCATGAGTAGGTAAGTTGTGCACTCTGTTATAATCACATAGATATTGCTGGATACACTGAGTAGTGTGCTTTGCATTTGGTTTTATGCGATTGAAAACCAGGTCACACCTAGCTTTCTAGATGTGGTAGCATAGAGGATTGTTTTTCCAGTTATAGCTCCAGTATCAAACCAGGAGTTAAACCATTCCATAAAGTTTGTGTTGTTGTCAAACTTTCCATGGTTTGGTCCAAAGAGATCATGCCAAACTGCAGTAGCAGTAGGGCAGTTTAAGAAGAGATGTATCATTGTTTCCTCCCCACTACTGCAGACTTGACAGATATGATCAATATAGTGCAAAATGCTTGCAGTCTTTGCATTTGTGGGGAAGATTTCATGAGCACATTTCCAGAGAAAAATCTTAATAGCTGGAGCATTATCCAATCTTCAGAGAGCCTCCCAATTTATGTTACTGGTATCATCTCTGTATAAATATTCTATCTTGGCCTTGTAGAGAGCTTTAACAGAGAACTTTTCAGTTTCATTTAAGTTCCATTGTATTGAATCTTCTTCCCCTGGGTTGGTGACAAGATTCAAAATGGATTGAGCAATATTATGATTGAAAATATGTTGTATGAGTTGGGTATTCCAGCTTCCATCATGAAGCATGAAATGAGACAGCAGCTTAATTTTTTGTGGACAGTTATTGGGTTTGAGAAGCTTAGTTGTAGAGTTGGGTAACCAGTAATCTTCCCAGATGTTGATTTTCGTACCATTGCCTATCTTCCAGTTACAGTATTGTTGTATATTATGTATTCCTTCAAGAATTCTTTTCCAGATCCAAGAATCACCATGCTTTGCTTTTGTATCCATATTTAGAACATTTCTTCCCATAAGGTATTTGGCATCCATCAGCTCGTACCAGAGTGAGCCTTTTTCTTTTTCAAGTCTCCAGCCAATTTTTGTGATCATGGAACTGTTGAAAAGTTCCATATTCATAAAACCTAAGCCCCCCATATCTTTTGGTTTACAAATTGTTGTCCAAGCCTTTGGATAGTATCCTCTTGGATTTTCCATATTTTTTCCCCAAAAGAAATCTCTTTGCAGCTTGTTTAAGTCTTGGAAAGTTTGTTTGGGAATTCTGAAGCAATTCATTTGATAGATACTAGCTGTGGAAGTAACAGTTTTGATTAGGACTTCCCTGCCAACAGGATTTAGTGGCACATTTTTCCAGCTGGATAGTCTCAGTTTTAGTTTATCCACTCCTGGCTTGAAAGACTTGATTTTGCTTCTGTGAGTAAATATAGGAGAGCCTAGATATTTGTCATCCAGTTGCAGAACTTGAACTCCCATGATGTTGCTGGTGGCTGAGAAGAGATTTGGGTCAGTGTTTTTGCTGAAGAACACTCCTGATTTGCTGAAATTAATAAGTTGTCCCGAAGTTTTTCCAAAGATGTCGAGGATGTCCATGAGATTCTGAGCTTCTACTTTGTTTGCTTTGCAGAAAACCACACAATCATCAGCAAACAGAAGATGATTAATGGAGGGTGCACCTCCGCAGATTTTTATTCCAGTAATGATACCTAAATCCTCAGCATGAATAAGAGTTCTTGATAGAGCTTCCATGCAGAATAGAAAGAGGTAAGGGGATAGGGGGTCTCCTTGCCTTAAACCTCTTGAGGGGTTAAAGAAAGAGTCTGGTGAGCCATTGATAAGAACAACAGAAGTAGTAGTGGTGATACATTGCATAATTTTTTTGCACCATTGTTCATTGAAGCCCATCTTTGTCATGATCGTGTTGAGAAAATTCCAATCTACTTACTCAAAGGCTTTATCCATATCAATCTTTATTCCCATACTCCCATTCTCACCTTTGGTGCCTCTTTTGGATCTCATAGAATGTATAATTTCATGAGTTATAACAATATTATCAGAGATTTTTTGTCTTTCGGGTATGAAAGCAGATTGGTAGGGGGATATAATTTTGTTGAGGAAGGGTTTCATTCTCTGGGATAACAGCTTGAAGATGATTTTATAGGTGGTATTGCAAAGACTGATAGGTCTGAAATGAGTTGGGGAAGTTGGGTTTTCTACTTTGGGTATGAGAGATATGAAGGTTGCATTCATTTCTTTTAAAATATGACCAGACATGAAGAAGTGTTGCACCATTTTAACAATGTCTTCTCCAATGATATCTCAGTTAGCTTGGAAAAAATTTGGAGGGAAGCCATCTGGTCCAAGGGCTTTGTCCTTAGCCATGCTAAAGAGAATGCTTTTAACTTCATTGTGATCTGGGATTCTATTTAGCATACTGTTGTCAGTTGAGGTGATAGTGGTAGGAATTAGGTTGATAATCTCTGGGTTGATGGGAGGGTTTTCAGCAGTGGCCATTCTGGAAAAATGTTGAGTGAAGCAGTGTTTTATCTCTTTATAGTCTGTAATCCAGTGCCCTTGATTGTCTTGGATAGCATCAATCTTGTTTCTTCTTGTTCTGCACTTTGTGGCTCTGTGAAAGTAGCTTGTGTTTTGGTCTCCCATCTTAGTAAATTGATCCCTGCTTTTTTTCTTCCAAAATTTTTCTTCAACATCCTGCCAATCTTTGAGTTGATATCTAGCTACTTTGATGGCTTGATTTTTGTCAGCTCTAAAGTAGTTTGTTTGTAACCAGAGAAGGTGTTGCTTGCATTCTTCAATGTTAATCTTGATGTTGCCATAGATCTCCTTGTTCCACTTTCTGAGTTGAAGCTTGATGTCTTTTAGCTTTCTATCTATAAAAAAAGCACTAGAGCCAGTAAGGTTCTTTCTCTAGCACTCAGATATAATTTCCTTGCAGTCCTTGTGATCTAACCAATGACCAAAGAACTTGAAGGGAATTTTACCAGTTTGCCAGGAGGGGTTAGAATTGAGAAGAATAGGGTGGTGATCAGAGCCAATAGCAAGCATATTGATGATGGTATTGTTGGGGTGTAGCAAGAGCCAACTTTCACTGGACAGTCCTCTATCCAATCTTTGTTCAGTGAGATTGTGACCATCTCTTTTATTTGACCAAGTGAATGGACAGCCAGTGGAGCCCAAATCCACAAGATCCAACTCAAAGATTTTGTTGCTAAATATATTAGCTTCATTGGTATCTATAGTATGAACACTGAATTTTTCAGTGTCATGAAGAATAATGTTTAGGTCTCCAATAACCAACCAAGGTAGGTTGTTAATGGCAGCAGTATTTTCCAGCATCTTCCAAGAGAAGAGTTTATTATCTGTATCATAAGGACTACCATAGTAACCAGTGTATAACCAAGGAGAGCCACTGGCAGGCCTAACAATAGCATTGATATGATTGAGAGAAGAATCAAGTATTTCAATGTTTAAATTACTCTTCCGTATCAATGTTAATCCACCAGCAGTGCCACTAGCACCTCCTGGGTTAACAAACCAATAGTTAAGGACATTTATTTCATTCATAGTTTTTTTTTGAGATTTTCCTGTTTTTGTTTAGTCTCGAAGATAAAGATAATGTCAGGATTTAGCTTGTTTAACATATCATTTAGATATCGTTTAGCATCCTTTGTTCCCAATCCTTGATAGTTCCATGCCAAAGTGGTAAAGAATTGCCAAAAATAGGATACCAGATGATACTTTGAAGATAGTCTTCTAGTGATATGGTCATAAAAAGCATTCATGATTAGGTAGGATAAGTACCTGGTTATGTAAATAAATGAGTGCAGGAGAGTAAGAGTAAATAAGTGTACCATATTTGCAGTTGAGGCAGATCCTAAGTCACCATTAGCCATCTGAGAATTGTTGTTTGAGTCAAGCGACCTTGCAGATTTTTTATCCTGATCTTTGAACCGTTTGAGGAAGTCAGAGTCAAATGAACTGATTTCAATACCATCTTCAGCTTGGGTAGGTTTATTTCTTTTGGTTTCCATCATGGTGTCTAGAGGAGTTGGTGAAGATATCTGTTCAAACACATGAGATTTCTTTTTTGCCTTCCATGTTTCCTTTTTCTTTTTGGCCTGATTAGCTTCCATTCTTGCTTTAATTTGAGCTAGGGTTGGTAAGGAGTTGAAACGGAAGGGTTTTGGTGGAGGGGAGGTTGGGAAGATGCTTTCAGGGTCCATAGTGTGATGACCTTTAGTGTTGGAGGTGCTAATAGTTTTAGCTCTTGCAGCAGTTTTCATCCTTGGATAGTTTTCTTTTTTAGTTTCCAGCAATCTTCTTAGCAAGTTCCAATTTTTTTTGTTTTTGATTTGGCAAGATAACACATCTGGATGAGGTTGGAAGTTATCCAAAGGTGTTTCAGGTTGAGCACTAAAGATGAGTGGCTCCTTTGAAGATGAGGCAAGGTTTGCAATATCTGTTTCAAGTTCCAGTTTTTTTGTTGTCTTCATTTTTATCTCAAATTCAGCAGCAACAGCAGCATCAGAGTAGGGTTTATAGATGATGTTTTTTCTAGCTTGAACAATTTTTTGTTGTTGAGTTCTTGGTGGGGGAGATGGTTGAGGGGTAGGGAAATTATTGTGGAGGGATTGAAAGTGATTTGGTGGGGAGGGGCAAGGGGGGCTTGGATGATCTAGGGTCTGCAGACTTTACAAAACTTTATTCCATTGAGAGCATAAGCAAATTCAAGACAATGTGAAGTAGTGGTGGTTTCAAAAGCTTCAATACCGAATTTAAGTGCTCTGGTAACATCAATTGTAAGCTTTACCTCCAAGTTCTTTTCAAATCTGTCTCTTCCATAGGCTTTCTTGGCAATTGGAAGACTCCAATTGGCCTAAGAATACCTTGAATGTCTAGTATGATATGATATGGTATTCTTTTGATAAGTAACCAGATCATCACCTTTTTGAATTGTTCTTCATCTATCAATTCAGGTCCCTCTGCAGGAGCACCAACCAGAACCATAAGCTTATCAAAAACTCCTCTTGTTCCCCCATTTCTCAGAGTGGAGTAGTCTTCCTCATGGGTGAGTCTGAGAATGTAGAAGTTTCTTTTCCTATTCCAATTTTCCACCTCAACTCTGATATGAAGCTCTCAGTAAGCATTGATGAAAGAACTAACTTTTGAGGTTTGGAAACAAATTTTGTTGCAGAGTTTTCCAATGAAACACCATTTCCAATCAGGGGGTTGCTTGGTTCTGATATTTTCAGAGTTAATGAAGACTTTAGGGAAAAGATCCTCAGGGATAGTGAGGGATGTGTTCATCTTGTTTACAAGGTTATCTATGCTAGGAGGAGGGGTGTTAGAGAAAGAAGCCATAGTAATGTAGTAAACAGTTTTGCAGCTGGGTGGTGGGGGGGGGGGGATGTTGAGTGATGTGCGCATAACAAAGTGCCTAGTTTGGCGCAATCGACATGGATAGGTTTTCCCTATTTACCACCTCGTTTTTCCTATTTCTCATTCCCATCGTAGGTTTTCCCCATTTACCATCTCGTTTTTCCTACTTCCCATTCTCGTCAATTCCCATCATCCGTCCACTCCTTTAATTTTTAAAATCTCCTAAGTACTACATGTTTTTTCTGGTAGTTTGGTTTTTTATTTACATCCTATTTTTTTCCATCGCATTAGAAACTAGTGGTTTATTAGTTTTCTCTGATAAGTAACTCCTTTCTGACTTGGACTTCGTTTATAATTGAGCACCAGCATTGGATTACTTGTATAGTGCAAGTCTGCTTCAGGATGCAAGATGTTTATTTTGTGGCGGACACACGGAAATAAATGAGCATTTATTCTTGCATTGCAAGACTGTTTTTGAGGTATGGACTTATTTTTTGAATAACTTTGGGATTAACTGGGTGCAGATGGTAATGTGAGAAGAGTTTTATGGGAATTGAGTCATAGGAAAAGCAAAAATAAAATAAAGAGCTTACGGACTCTTTTTCTTTTTGCAATCTGGTGGAGTTTGTGGAAAGATATAAATGATAAGCTTCACAACCACGTGAATAGAAGCATCAAGCAAATCATTATTTATGGTAAGTGTTTGTTGTTTAATTGAGCTATGCAATCTGATATCTTTTGTGGCTACAGTTTGTCAACTATCATATGTAATTGGAATGTTGTTGTGCACACATCTGTAGATGGTGGATTTTCGACAAAGGCTAAAATCGTAAAACTATAATTGTAGTACTCTTGATCCAGCAATCAGATGAGTGTTAAGACTCATGTCTCACGTCGAAATCATGAAATCTCATGCCACAAAATCTCTGACTGAGAATGTTGTCTCTCAGAGTATATGTATATGTGTAGTCTCTCATCTGAGGCAACGACACATCTCATAAATACTGAGCAATATCAATAATTATTTCTATATAGAATCGAAAGATTGGACGACTCCTAGACAGCTTGCCTGCTAGTATAGAGCAATAACGTCTCCAGGATGCAACGAGGTTTTCCCTGACTATATAAAGGAAATATGACGTTTCAACAAGCTCACATATCTCAATTCTCAGATAATTAATGCTCCAAGACAGCATGCCTGCTAGTATAGAGCCATCAATTAATTATCTCTAATCGTTAACTGAATATTCAACAATATTCTACGATCCTTCGTAATATTTCATCACTTCAATTTGTGGTTCTTCCCAGCAGAATTCCATGGGTTAGTGATTAATATTTGACGTACGAGCATCTGAGCAGCTCTCGAGTAAGCCCCGACCAAAATGGTGCAAGTGTACTCAGCAATAATGCACAAACGAGCACCTGAATGCACAAACGAGCATTCCAAAACACGAAGGAACGATGAACCTATGCAAAATAGGAAGAAAAACAATAAATAACAAAATATTAATCGAGGCGCTAGGAGACTGGGACCACCGGCCGGCCGGTCGTGTCGTGGCCAGTCCCACGCCCAATTTTATATTTTATCATATTTTTATTATTTCCCTGATCTCATGAAAATCCCTTCATTTGAACAAATCTCCTTCGTCTCAAGGAAACTCCTCAGTCTCATGGTGTTTCCTCGTATCAAAGAAATAATAATAAATTAGAAAAGATGTCGTGGGGCCGGACTCAGTAGCCGCCGGCCATGCCCTAGCCGTGGCTGGTCCTATACCTCATGACTCCTTATTATTTTATCATTATTTCCCTCATCCCATGAAAATTCCTTGAATTCATGAAATTTCTCTCAAGTCATGAAAATAATATAAAATTAGGGAAACTCGTGGGACCGGGCCCTAGCCGTCCGGTCATGCCCTAGCCGGTCCCACACGCCCCTTATTTTATTATTGTTATTTTTTATGTTTCCCTCATCTCATGGAAACTCCCTGATTTCAACAAATTCCTTAGTTTCAACAAACCTCTTGATTTTATGATATTTCCCTAAAATCATGAAAAATATAATAAAATTGGGAAAAGTGCCTTGGGACGGGCTCTTTGGCCTGCCGGCCATGCCTTGGCCATAGCCGGTCCCACACTTCATGACTCCCTATTTTATGATTATTATTATTTCATCTCATGGAAATTCCTTAGTTTCATGATATTTCCCTCACATCTGGGAAAATACATAAAATTGGGAAAGGTGTTGCGGGGCCGAGCTTCCTGGATGGCCGGTCATGCCCTAGCCGTAGCCGGTCCCACACCTTGCAAATTCCCTATTTTATTTATTATTTTCATCATCTCATGAAGATTTCCCAGTTTTAGCAAAACCCTGAATTCTTCATATTTTCTCAAAATATTGCTCAAACGCGCATCAGAAAATATCAAAATTCTCATGACTGAGACACGGACATTATGGTGACGCGGGCATTCTCCTTGACCGACCAAGGCTGTCCCTAAGGTTTGCAAATAGCCGGTCCCACATGTTTTAATAATTTTGACCTAATTTGCTCAATTGCTCATATTGGGTCCAAACTCTTCTCAAACAACTTGGAGTTTGCTCAAACGACCATCAGCTGGTCCCATGATCACCAAGGGCTGGTCGCATGCCCCTTTGGTCGGTCCCTCATCTCTCCATAATCAGGTTTTACTACCTAACGCTCACATGAGCATTATTTTTAATAAATGATGAAACCAGCATTTTAATCATCTTTTCACCAACTGGTCTTCAAGAGACTTTGGTATTTTTGCTCACTTGAGCATCTGGGCGTTACATGGTTGACTCATCATCCCATGTAGACGGTCCCTTCTTCATTTCGTGTATTGGTTTTCAATAAACCATTAATTGATCAACAATTGATCAAAATTAGGGTTTGGAATCCAGAGCTCTGCAAAAACGTAATTCTAAGTAGATTCAAATACTAATAATTTTACGTTGATCCCATGATCGACACTTTCATTATTATTATACTCGGCCTAGAAGTCAGTATCTTAAATTAATATTTTGTTTGGTCCTGCCATCAACAATTCACCAGACGAGCAACAGTCGCTTAGATGAGCAATATTTGCTCAGACTAAGGAATATTGGTTCAACTATCAATATTCAACGATTCAGCAACACAGTTTGCTCAGGTTATCAACATTTATTCGGCAATGATACCTGTGTTCCAGCAGACATGTTCAATTCATGAGTCTCAGAACATTTGCAAATCACGTTTGACTCAGCAATACAAGGACTCATCGTCCCATGAAGTCAGCAACTGACTCCACAACCACGAGATGTCAATCGTGTCACATGGGGGATATTAATTAGGGTTATGAGAATGTGAGCAAGTCGTGCAATCAGTTGGAGGAGTTAGCAAAGGAGTGGATGGAAAATCAACCAAGTTTCCGCACGATGAGCAACTGGTTTTGACACGATTTCCCACTTCCCCACTCTTTGACTCCAGCAACTGTCACACTTCATTGGATCAAGGTGTTTACAGTTCAGAAATATAAAAAGGCCTCTGAATCCTGATTGAAACAGACAAGAATTTCTCGACAAGTTCACACAGAAAATCCTTCGTCTACACGAACTCATCGTCTGAGCAATCACTCTCAACTGAGTAAAATTCAATCATTCAGAACTTTCTTACGCAGAATACACAACACACCTACAATCTCGATCACCATTGATCTCACACATTTCTCATCTTCCCTCCTACAGATCAACCCATCCTCTCTTGTGACCGAATTGACTCTGGAACGACCATTTTCTTCGTTTAGTCCGGAGTCCTACAGATTGATCTCTCGAACTTAAAGCACTCCCTTCTTGTAGTGCATCTTTGTGAGGTTGAGCATTTGCTCGGTTCAAGGAGTCTCCGCACGGTCATCTCCTAAATTCCGTAAAAACCAGCAAATCGTTTTTCCCCATCTACAACATCCATGTAATTTTGTTTTATCTTTGTCACTATTTTGGTGACTAAGATCATTTTAATAAACATTGCTCTGTTCTCATCAAAAAAAAAAAAAAACTCCACCACACAATAACTAAAAAAAAAAATCATAATTTTTTTTCTTCTCACCACCACTTCACTGTCGTTTCTTCTTCATCTCCACCACCACTTTAGTCCTATAATATTCTCAAGTTAATGTGATTAGCCTTGATTCGCTGGTGCGTGTTAACCCGTAAAATATTTTGTATTTCCTAATGAATGGTCAGCTTGAAATATATGATCTCTAACCCTTCTAAGCGGCATTATGTATATTGTTTTAACTTTAACCTTCTATCCCGTTTAAAGTTTGATATCTCTTAACTATTTAATAACGTAAATTTTTATTTGTATTGCCATGTCCTTTAGAAAATGGATTATACCCTTTTTTCGCTGTGCTTATGAAAACCTTGTACAACATAAGCAAAATTGTACCGAAAACCTTGTAGATGGATTATGGCCATTATACTCCATTATATAAGATGGTAAGGTTATCCGTGATCATTTTAAGTAGTGCGATGAAATCAACCACTTGCAAACACCCATTTCATTTTTCTATTATCCACTCCTTTGTGTATCAAATAATACAATAACACAATAGTAAAATCCCATTTTCAATGAGTTTTCAAATGAAAAGAGGAGATCATAGACTGGTAAAAATGATAAGAGTCATAGTCAAACAAAACTTGAATTTTGGGTGGTAAATAGGAAAAATTAGAATTGAAAAGTAAATTCATTTTAGAAATTGTGAGAGGGTAGGAAATAGGAAAAGTGGGGGTGGTAAACAGAGAAACCTTATGAGTATGGCAAAGTGGCGAACATATCTAGTTAAGCTGTCTATTTACCACTTAACCAGGTGAAATCACGAGGGTACCAAGTATCCCACAATCTTTTCGATATACACCTATAAGTATGATACCTTGTTTGATTTAATATAGACAAAGACTGTCAAGAAGCTGGCAACAACAATATATAAACTTGGTATATAGTACAAGGCCGAAACCGAACCTTAAATAACTAAGTGTTGGATTAACGTACTGCGTATTTACTTCTAAATAACTAAAACAATAATTATAAATACGGAAAGTAAAAGTGAAAACACAACAAGATTTTGTTAACGAGGAAAATGCAAATGCAGAAAAACCCCGGGACCTAGTCCAATTATGAATACTCTCAGAAATAAGCCGTTATACAAAGAAAACTACCAACTTTATATAGCTGAGACCAAGTAAACTACCCCTAGTTACCTAGTTTCCTCGATATTCCTGCGCCTACAACCAATCTGGCCAACGCATATGAATCCTAAGACGGAGTCCATGATAGACACATTTTTGTGTCTGAATTGTTCTCAATTTTCTGTGTTGTGGGTGCTTGATTTTGTACTTATTATGGTGTTTTATGTGTGTAAGTATTTTTGGGAAAGAAACATTTTTGGAAAAATTGGCTCGAAAAAGTATTAAAGGCACCTGGTAAATTTTATAAAGGCATCCATGATTAGGTAAAGGCACCCAGCAGACGGATAGTTGCATCTCCCCTTCTTCATCACGTTCAAAATATTTTGGAGGGAATTTTCCATTTTATTCTCACCTACGATATTTTCTGGAGGAGATTTGGGAATTCTCGAAGATCTTTACGTTGACTTAGTTTTCTATTAACCTGTTTCATTAAAACAGGAACGGGGAAGTTATGCAAGCTAGATTCGTTAAAAAAAGAGAGGAATATGTGTGCGTTTGGGTAAAACAGGGGTGAAGATATCTTGCATCTTTTGTTATAATTTCACGAGTTGGTTGAGTTATTTTTGGAAGCCGCATAAGGTGACAGAATGTTTGACTCTGTCTAGAACGTGTTGGTTTACGGTTGCTGCAAATTGCTTGTAGGATAGAAATAAATGGAATTATTCTCAAAAGTTAATGACAATATGTTTGATTGATTCCTGCGAGATTTAAGTCCATGTTGAGTATATAAAGAGTTATTGGGAGTAAGAGATTGGATATGGAGTGATAGCGGAGCCAACATAGGGCTTAGGATCGAGAAATCAGAGTTGCGGGTAACTCTTGTGCTGTTGCAGAAGAGGGAGAAGACGAAGAACATTAGCTGCTGAAGCCTGTCGCAAAGAACTGTCGTTTCTCAACAGTACCTGTAACAGTTGATTAGCAACATTTATTTTGAATTTGCAACATATCCTCTGTAACAGTTCATCTGCAACGCTTGTAAACATTGCAGCTTCTATGTTTTACTGATTGTTCTTTCTTTTCATCTTTTAAACACCTTTTGAACTATGGTTCTATCTTTTGAGAGAGTGTTTGACATGATGAGTTAAACCCCATCACTGAGACAATGGAGGAAGCCAAACTTCATCATTGTGGTAATTCTAATTAATTCTTTTATGACTTTTTGCATTAATTAAAATTGATTTATTATTTTTCTTAATCATTTGTGATCTTGTTTGATGGCGTATGCTTATTCTTAGGTACTTATGATGCGTCATACTTATAAATTACATCTAAGGTTTTGAAAATCTACTTTGAAAAAAAATGAGAGTCAATACTTGTTATTGTCCGACTATAATTGTTTATAGTTAATATTTAAACCACATGAATATGATAATTGGTGGATCCTGAGTCCCAATATCTCTTAGTGTTATTATCATATTTTATTGTTTGAACATAAGTCTGAAAACACCTTTACAAGTCTGAGTTGTATGAATTATTACCACTTTTTCGACAACAATTAAAAATCACTTCAATTTTTTGCGCCGCCTACGCGGAGTTGTTTTTAGGTTTAATTTTTTAGATTTTTATTATTTTGTTGTAATTTATGTTTTCTGGTATTTCTCTTTTGCTATAGGTTTTGGAACGGAAACAAAAAAAAATTGAGTCAAATATTTTGGTGATTAAAGACTTGGAGTAAAAGTTAGAAGCAAAAATAACGGAGAAGAAGACAAAAAAAAATTATTTTTAGATTTTTTTAGATTTTATTTTTAGAAATTGTATTCGAAAATCTTTTGTTTTTTGTAATCTTTTATTTTTGACTTTCTTTTGGACTTTTGGACTTTTGGACATTATTATTTTGAAACCCTAAGGAAGGGTAAAAATTTAAATATACACTGCTATAGGGAAGGACGACAATTAATATATTGTCTCGGCCCCTTGGGTTCGTACATTGATATGGGAGTCGGTGACCCGAGTCGACTTCAACGGTTTATCCCCCGTCTGGAATGGGAGGAAAGAATTCTGACCACCAGTGAATCCCCTGTCAACGGGTTTACTGGACGCCTTTGTATGCATATATGTTGAGGCTCTTAAAATAGTTTATATTTCTAGTAAAAGTCAAGGACTGACCATATAAGATAAGGACTCAGATTTCATCACCGCTTCCTTCTTGCCCGCCTTAGGAACACGTTACCGACGCGAACCTAAGCTTTAAAATACTTGAAAACACTGGGGTACCAAAATACACAACCAACTTTTTCATAGGCAATCTGTATGGATAAACTCAAGACAACTCCGAGAGTTAAAATTCAATTAAGGAAAGTTTCTAGAGTTATATCTCTATCTCTCTTGCGATTAAAACATTTACAAAATTGAATCCGTGAACCTAATCACAAAGAGAGTTCTTGGACGGTACCAAAGACCAATGCACTGGGATCAATCAAGTTGTATCCAACAAACTAGGTTGGGCATATATACTTTGATTAATCAACGCACAACCTGTGATATTTCAATTAAAAAGATAAACAATATAATGCGAAAAAAGAAATAACACAGACACCAGAAATTTTGTTAACAAGAAAACCGCATATACAGAAAAACCTCGGCACTTAGTCAATATTGAACACCAAACTGTATTCAGTCGCTACAGACACTAGCTTACTACCAATTAACTTCGGCATGGAATGTAATTGAGCCCGAACTCAGTCTCCCGCTGATTTAGGTACAGTCGCGCTCCTTACGCCTCTTGAATCCCAGCAGGATTCTGCGCAATTGATTCCCTTAGATGACGTCGCACCAGCTAAGAGTTGCTTCAACTCTTTGAAGACTTTAAACCAAATCAGCATCCCATGGATTAAGCCTATATAATTGATTTCATGATTTACGATCAAAACGGATGATCAGATCAAACGTAGGATCAAGGTGATGGAAATCGATAGCAATTCGATAGAAGTCTAGCTATCCTCAAATCCGGACTTATGCAACCCGAAGTGTAGCCTAGATTATTATTCACCTCACAAGTGTAAAACTTGCGGAATCACAAATCTGAGATGAAACAATAAAACAAGATCATGATACTCAAGTTATCGAGATAAAAGATTACTAGACCTGGCTTCACGGATCCCAATGAAGTCTTTGATAGTCGCTAAACCCTAAAAGGGTTTCTGGAGAGGATGACTCTAGATACAACTAGGACACACCAAAAGGTAGTGTCAGGATTCAAAGATCCCAGTTACCAAGAGTTTCCCTTATGTAAACTTCAAAGCATAGGTTGATTTAGATCTAAGCTAAGATAGCTTTGGAACCAAGCAAATAATATTCATTGTTAGATAAAAACTTTAAATCTTATTCTCATAAAAAAGATATACACTCTAGTTAAATAAATTGTAACAGAACAGTGTACAAAGACTATGTTCAACATGGTTAGCTGAAACTGGCCAGTTTGAACTTAAAAGTTTAACACTCATTTCCATGATCACAAAGATATTAATCTTGGGTCAAAATCATGTGATCAATTGAGTCTAGTATTTATTAGAGAATTGATCAAATGCAAATCATCTCGTAGAAATAATTTAAACGCATTTGAACACAATCAACATAGTTTTTAAGTACACAAAGTACAAATAATGACTCGTTCATGAATCGGTTGAGTCATGGTACGCGGACCGGTTTGCAAACTTATGAGCAAAACCGAGTTCCAGAGTTGACAGAACTTTTCAGCATAGTACCGGTTTGCAAATGTAGGTGCAAAACTGAGTTCAGAAGTTCACAAAAAAAATTTAGTTTGCAAACCGGTTTGGAAACCTTAAGACTTTACCGGATCCGGAGTTCACAAAACCTTTTCAGTTTGCGTACCGGATTGGATACTAAAATGGTTCAAGAACATAGAACTGTATTGGTCCGCACACCGATTTAGATACTTAAACCCGGTTCCCTTGCCATGGTTCCAAAATGGTTTGTATAAGAATATACATACCTATCTGGATCACGAATAGATTTTCCCATGATGTGCATACGAATATGCGTATCACATAAATCTGTAAGTCGATATATGGCTACTCGGTTACGTGTACGAATACATGTAATACGACTTCAGATATATAACAGTTATCTCAGTTTTTAAGACCGATAACACTGTCTTGTATTCCGAATATAGTAGTTTTATATTTCTCTAAATCAATTCGAAATATTCTCGAATAACATCAATGACACATATCACTGTTCCAGGCTATTTTTGAACGATAAACTTGATTTTGATTTAGTTCCGAACAATAGATTGTTCTCCACCAAAATTGATCAAGTATGAACAAATGTTCATTAAGCTTAGTCATTGTATTTCGAGAAATTCGTAAACTAAATAATTAGTTCTCGACTCGAAATTCTTGTCTATGCAAGCTAGTCTAATTAGTTGTGCGACGAACTTATCAAGGATAAAAAGGTGAATATAACTTGAGAAATAGGTGATTCAGTCTTCACTTACCTTTTGTTGATGAAGTTCTCCAAAAGCTTCGGTTGATCTTCACCTTCAAACGGTAGAACGCAAATGATGACTGGTTCGTTTCTCAACTACCTCTATCCTATACCGAGACTTAACTAATTGTTGACTATAAATTAAGATGTAGTTCTGACAACTAAATTTGACAACAAGCTTGATATAGCAACACTTGTGAGTTCGACCGAGAAATGATCTAACAACACAGACTAGTACGAGACCGATAGGGTAGCGAGCTTGTAAGAAAGTCGTTCGAAAGGATTTTAAGTACTGGTTGCTTTGTTAGCTTAACTTGAGGTTATGGATGATTATTGTAAGATAAATTGCGCCGCCTTGTAACCTAAGGAAACATAACCACAGAGTTAGGAGTATTCAAGCTCCTTTGAGCTTCTCCCGCTTCTCTTTGACTTACTCTAATTCAGATCGTTCTAAGAAGTCTGCTAAAATTGTAACCAGTTGTCTTTCGTGGGAGTAGAAGCTATCTAGAAATAATCTTAGTGAAACCATCATGATTGTTGTTCGCCAGATTTAATAGGTTTGATTTGGTCGTGTCGGCCTTGTTTGTGTTTGTTGAGAATTTCCTTGAAGTTAGGATGTCGAACTGGTATTACAATAGCCAATACAATGAATATCCGACTGGTTTTTAAAATAGACAATATTCATATTATGACCATAGTGTGAATAGTGGTTGGGAACACCAACCTTTTGAAAGTTATGTCTCATACCATGGTGAGACCAATTACTATTTGCACGTGCACCGGTCATACGAGCAAGAAAATTCTTCTATTTCTATAGAAGAGTATTTCAAGGGGTTAAATGAGTCGACACATAAGTCTAACTTATTTGTGAAGGAAACTCAAGCAACAATGAGTATTCCTCCTCTAGAGGAGTCCCTCAAGCAGTTAGCTGAGATGTCACATAAGGATGATTTAGTTATCAATAAAATAACTGCAAACACAGAGGATATCGGATACACCCAACTTTTTAATTTGGAAAATTGTATAGACAAAATTTAATACAATAACAAGTAGACCAATTTAATGACCTTGACAATATATATATATAGAGTTAAAATCTCAACCTCTACTCGATCAGTATGTATATAGACACAAAGTCCGTGAACCTGATTGTTAAGCAGAGTAGTTGGACGATCTCAAAAATCAATATCCAAAATCAATCTAGTTGTATCCAAATAATTCAATCGGAATTCTGCCATATGATTAAACTTGTTATCTATCTTTCAAGATATGAATTCTACAAGAAGCTAGTCTCATAATCGATTCAATCAAGCGGACGTATCTACTTAGATTGAATACGTACAAACTTGTGTAAGTCTAATTATAAAGATACACAATGTAATGCAGAAAAGAAAAAACACAAGACACCAGAAATTTTATTAACGAGGAAACCGTTATAGTAGAAAAACCACGACACCTCATCCAGATTGAACACCATCTTGTATTAAGCCGCTACAGATACTAGCCTACTATCAGACTTCGAACTGTAATGTAGTTGAGACCGAACCCACACTCCAAACGATTTATTAACAGTCGTGCTCCTTACGTCTGTTAAACTTCGCAAGGTTCTACGCACTTAATTCCCTTAGCTGACGTCCTTTACAACCTAAGAGTTGCTTCATCCAAAGTGAATACTTTTGATACCAATCTGCCTCTAACAAATAAGCCTATTTGATTTCTGTTTAGATCAAAGATAAAGGTGTAGAATTCTAGGACTATTTTGCGTTTCCTCCCCTGCCAAGATTGCTAATTATCGTTTCCTCCCCAAAAAGATTGAAAATAGTGTTTTCTCCCATCGTTAGTTTTTCCATCCATTGCTTGGTTAGCTGAGTCAGCAGTCGTGTACACGTGGTAAGAATATACTCGTGTCATCCATAGTTCCCTTAGTAACCTTATTTTCTTCGGTCAATCAAACCAAACAACTCCCCCGGATCCTTCTCCTAACTCCGGCTACTCCATCTTCATTGCACCAGCCATCTCAATCTCGGCAACATCACCAATTTCTGTCCATCATGGCATCACCAATTCCATCTATTGCTTCGACAATTTCAGTGCATAGTAATATAAGAAACCAGTTTCAGCCGACAAACAAATTCCGTCATCACCACCGGTTGTTCATTTTTCTTAATTAAGTACAGACTAGAAAACAGACGACATAAATGGTGGTGTGCCGTGATCTTCAAATTGGTAGTAGCCTGCTGAATCTTCAAACCAATCTCTATCACCACCATAATTTTTCCAAATCAATCTCAACCCAGTTAAGGTTCATTCAACACAAACTTTTCAAAATTTGTTAAGCTCCATTATTTAATTTCATCTTGACACAATTGCATACACATCCAATCACCAGAATTTTCACATAAAACAAACTTAAATCAAGAAAAAGTCGAATTAATTCCAAACCCAATCAATCACGACAAACAAATTTTTTGAGATCTGAAAAATCAAAATTCTTCCATTTCCGGCGCAAGATAATATGTATCAATTCATCTGAATCTCTATTTTTTTCATCATTAATAGCATATACTCATACGATTAACCCTTTTAATTAATTCACGAACTGGTCCACAATAACGATTAAGGCTTCGATCTTACTTAATTTTTTTTTTCTTTACTTCTAATTCTATCAACTGTTTCTTCTTGTTTGATTAGGGCTTCTAATAAACATGTTATTTTATACACCGATACCGATTTCATCAATCGGATTGCGAATTAGGTGATATCAATAGGTTGATTGTATTAAGAAATTGTAAGTATTAGGGATTTCATCAATGAAGTTTGAGTTGATGGGAATTTTAGTAGTTTCTATGAATTAGGATTACTAGTTTTAGTTGTACGGTGGTGGGGTGGGATTTTGTTAGGATCCTTGACTGTAGCTCACAAAAATAAGCTAAGAACCCTAAATAAACCCTTTGACTGGGGGTTAACCACCAGCTTGAAGAGTAATTTTAAAGAACAGAAGTTTGGTTTACTGATTAGTTACCCGAATACAGGACTTAAGGCAGTATTTATAGCTGCACACACTTGCAAAACAAGGAAAAAGAGTTCTGATAAAAAAGGGAAACCAAACTATGCTAGAAATAGGGAAGCCTAAATAAGTAAACTAGTGTGAATGGTGTTGGGTCACAACATCCCACCCCGCTCGAAACCAAGCTTGTCCTCAAGCCTCAAATTCTGGAAACTTAGCGATGAAATCATCAGCATCTTCCCAAGTTGCATCCTCTTGCGCATGATTCTTCCACTTGATTAACCATCTGGTGCCTGCACCACTGCCTTTCTTATACATGCGACGATCCAAAATCGAATCAGGTTCCCACTTTTCATAATCAATAATGTCTGGTAACACTTGTTCCACAGATGTAGTTGATCCCACCTTTAGTTTAAGCTGAGATACGTGAACAACTGGATGAATGCGGCTAGAGGCAGGAAGCTCTAGTTTGTACGCAACTGACCCAATTTTCTCCAAAATGCGGAATGGTCCATAGAACTTAGGAGACAGCTTTGAAAAAGATTGCTGAGACACTGTTGTTTGACGATAAGGATGTAATCTTAAATAAACCCAATCATCTACTGAAAATGAACGCTCAGTACGGTGCGAATCAGCATATTTTTTCATTCTGGACTGTGCACCATGCAAATGAGACTTCAAAAGCTTGAGTGTATGATCACGAGCCTTAAGATTTAATTCAACATCGTGCACTGAAGTTGAACCTGGTAAATAAGCTGTAACTGCAGGTGGGGGACGACTGTACAATGCCTGATAAGGAGACATTCGAATGGCTGAATGAAAGCTTGTATTATACCACCACTCAGCCCAAGGTAACCATTTGCTCCAATCAGTTGGCTTCATTCCCACAAAACACCTCAAATAACACTTTAAAGTTCTATTTGTCACCTCTGTTTGTCCATCCGACTGAGGATGATAAGCTGAACTGCGACATAACTGTGTATTCTGAAGAGAGAAATAAGCCTCCCAAAACTTACTCAAAAAAATGGGATCTCGATCACTTACAATCGATCTTGGCATGCCATGTAAACGCACAATCTCCCTCACAAAGATATCGGCTACAGAATGTGCAGAATATGGATGTGTAAGTGGTATAAAGTGAGCATATTTCGTTAAACGATCTACGACTACCAATATAGAATTTTTTCTGTTGGACGAGGGAAACCCATCAATAAAGTCCATAGAAATATCGATCCATACGTCAGTTGGTATTGGTAATGGATTAAGAAAACCTGGAGGAGAAACAGCCTCAGATTTGTTTCTCTGACACACTTCACAATGAAGGATAAAATTCTTCACAGATTGCTTAAGTCCTTTCCAGTAAAAATTATGTTGTACTCTCTTATATGTACGCAAAAACCCGGAATGGCCACCAATTGGAGTTGAATGAAACTCCTGCAAAATTTCTGAACACCACGAAGAAGTGGAAACTACCACAATTCTGCCTTTGTAACGTAATATACCAGCTACGTAAGAATAATTACGCTTATAAGTTGGATCTGCAACTAACCGTTGAATAAGCTCTCCATATTCAGTGTCATTATGACATTCGTGCATTATTTCTGTTACACCACTGAAAAATGGTGCAGTAAGACTGTAGTGGAAGCTGTATTGGCGAGACAGAGCATCAGCTGCAGCATTGTCTTTTCCTGGTCTAAAGATTATCTCATAATCGTAACCCAAAAGTTTAGATAGCCATTTCTGTTGCTCTAAGGAAGATATTTTCTGGTCCAAAAAATATTTCAGACTCTTATGATCTGTATATATTTTGAAATGCCTCCCAAGCAAATAATGACGCCATTTTTGAATTGCAGAAATAATAGCTAGCATCTCCTTATCATAAACTGCTAAATTCTTGTTCTTCTCAGCTAAAGGCTTGCTGTGAAAAACAATAGGCCTACCAGATTGTAACAAAACAACACCCAATCCAAATCCAGAAGCATCGCATTCTATTGCAAATTCTTTAGAAAAATCAGGAAGGATCAAAACTGGTGTTGTAGTAAGAGCAGTTTGCAAAAGTTTGAAGGCAGCAATAGCTTTTTCCGACCATTGAAAAGCATCTTTCTTAAGTAGTTGAGTTAATGGCGCACTGATCTTACCAAAATCCTTAACAAACTTTCGATAATAACCTGCCAAGCCCAAAAAACCGCGTAACTCTCTGATGGTAGTTGGTGTAGGCCATGACATAATACATTCAATCTTCTCTTGTTCAACTGAAACTCCCTCAGCTGAAATAACATGTCCCAAATAACCCACGGAGGACTGAGCAAAGGTGCACTTGGATTCCTTCACAAATAACTGATTAGAACGAAGTACTTCAAACACCTGAGACAAGTGAATCAAATGATCAGACATATTCTTGCTATAAATCAGAATGTCATCAAAGAAGACCAGCACGAACTTTCGTAAATATTCCCTGTAAGAATCATTCATTAAACTCTGAAAAGTGGATGGAGCATTGGAAAGACCGAATGGCATAACCAAGAACTCATAGTGACCATCGTGAGTTCGAAAAGCTGTCTTAGGAATATCAGCTTTATGCAATCGAATTTGATGATAACCCGAGCGCAAATCCAGTTTAGTAAACACAGTCGCACCATGCAGTTCGTCTAACAGCTCATCAACAACAGGGATTGGAAATCTATCCTTGATTGTCAGCTTATTCAAAGCACGGTAATCAACACACATACGCCAAGACCCGTCTTTCTTACGTACCATCAGCACTGGGGAATAATAGGGGCTCGAACTTGGACGTATAAAACCAGCGAATTGTAATTCAGCAACAATCTTTTCAATTTCTGATTTCTGGAAGTAAGGGTATCGATACGGCCTCACATTGACAGGTGGAGAACCAGGAACCAATGGAATTCTATGATCATGAAGACGTTCTGGTGGAAGAGTCGTTGGTTGCTTGAAAATATCAGTAAACTGAGCTAATAATTGTTGTACTTGAGGATCAATAACCGATGTTGCCTTCAATGAAGTAGTTAATGCAGCTAATTCAATTAAAACCCCATGATTTGCATGTTGTAATAAACGCTGCATTGATTTTTGCTCCAAAATCATTACAGACGAATGATTGTTACCAAGTAAGGACACAGTTTTACCATTAACTGTAAATTGCATTGATAATCTTGCAAAATCCCATTCAATAGGTCCTAAAGTACGTAACCATTGTACCCCTAAAACTGCATCACAACCACTAATGTCAAGCAAGTGGAAATCAGCACTAAACCTGAAACTAGGGAGTTGAATAGGGACAGAAGGACAAGAACCCCGAGTATTCAACTTGCCACCATCACCCACAGTAACACTTAGAGGAGAATCTCGAGAACAAACTTCAAATCCACATTGTTTAGCCACAGATGGATGCAAAAAGTTATGAGTAGATCCTGAATCAATCAAAATAGTAATGGGTTGAGATTTAATACGACCTGTAACGCGCATGGTACGTGGAAAGGAAGAACCAAATAGCGAGATTAAGGAGATGGTAGGATCAAATTCATATACTTCAGAAACTTCAAAGGAAAGAGGAGCAGTATCCTCTGTAGTGGTAGAACCTTCACGAATATATTCCTCAACATCCAAAATGGTCAGTCTGGGATTCAGACAAACATGATCTTTCTTGTAAACCTCATCACAATTAAAACAGAGACCCTTTTCTCTGCGTTCACGTTGTTCAGCTGGTGATAAATGGCGATACACAGGAGGAGAAGAAGACTTGTTATAAGGAGTGGGTTGAACAGTTGCAGCAGGCCGGAAGGGAGGAGGACGATAAGGCTGTCTGGGAACAGACTTATTTGCTGCAAGGGCTTCCTCTTGATGGATGGCTTTTTTAAAAGCATCATCCAAAGATCTGATATCTAATAATCTAAGCGTCGAACCTATTTGAGGTTTAAGAGAGCGGATGAAGCATTGAATCAAGTGTTCTTCCGTGAAGTCCACTAAATTCATTAAACGCTCAAACACAGGAATATGCTCGCGCACTGTGCCTTTTTGTTCGATGTTGCTAATAGCTAGTCTAGGATCCACAAATTTCTCTGGTGCAAAACGAGCTCGAAGATGAGCACCAAACTCAGCCCAAGTAACAATGGCAGCTTTAGACTGCTTCCATCTAAACCAAACATTAGCATCACCTTTCAAATTTGCAGAGGCAATAGTAATTTTAAGAGCATCATCTGCTGTGTGAACTGCGAAATATTGATCTGCATTGAAAAGCCAACCGTCAGGATCATCTCCATCGAATTGAGGAAACTTGAGGTTGATGTTATTTTGTCGCGGAGGTGGAGGTGGATTATTACGAGGACCACCATGATTGCCTGCAACTGGAGGAAGCAAGGGGCGAAGTTGATCAACAACGGCCGTGGCAACAGAAGCGGCAATGGTTGTGGACAAATTTGTTAACGCTGTAGTAATACTGGCTGTCAAAGCTGTATTATTCTCCGTTAACTCTAGATGACGTTGTGTTCTTTATTCTTCACGTTGCTGACGCTGCTCAATAACTTTCTGTTTTCTTCTCTCTGTTTCTTCAGACTTGTTGGCGTTCATAGCCTAAATAAGCGCATTGACATTCTTGGTCAAGTCTGTCAATCCATCATTAACCCCCTTGAGATTTTCTGTATAATCATGACCACCCATTGTACTTCCAAAAAATAATAATAAAAAAAAAATTCAGAATTTGAGAGTAATTCGTAACCTTGCTCTGATCCAGATGTTAGGATCCTTGCCTGTATCTCACAAAAATAAGCTAAGAACCCTAAATAAACCCTTTGATTGGGGGTTAACCACCAGCTTGAAGAGTAATTTTAAAGAACAGAACTTTGGTTTACTGATTAGTTACCCGAATACAGGACTTAAGGCAGTATTTATAGCTGCACACACTTGCAAAACAAGGAAAAAGAGTTCTGATAAAAAAGGGAAACCAAACTATGCTAGAAATAGGGAAGCCTAAATAAGTAAACTAGTGTGAATGGTGTTGGGTCACAACAGATTTCTAGGGGAAAAAAGGTGAAATCTACGGGAGGATTGTGAAGAAGAGAGATACGGATAATGAGAAGCAGGAATGAAAATTGGAATGTATCGATGGGGAGTAGGCGGTGAAGAAGATGATGATGAGAGATTCTTTGTTAGGGTTTTTGTGTGTGAGATCTAGTTATTTCAGTCGGAGGCATTTTGGAAAAGTCATAAAGCGCGTGTACAGTTTCTGCCACGCATGCACAAGGGGTGACTCGGCTAACCGAGCAATAGACGGAAAAACTAACGATGAGAGGAAACACTAATTTTAATATTTTTGGGGAGGAAACGTTAATTATAAATCTTGGCAAGAGAGGAAACGTAAAATAGCCCAGAATTTTATTTGCAATAGACAAAGCTAGCAAACCTCACAAATCCAGAATTTACAACTCCGGAAGAGCAACCTAGATTCTTAACCACCTCTCAAGAACAATCTTTGAAAGATCAACTAAAATCATTCTTTAGATATATATCTTGAGGAATCACAAAGTCTGAGACGAAGAAAACTTTTGTGATTACTATATATCTTGCCAAAAATAGATTACGGAAACCTCGATAATAGAAAAACAAGATCAGGATTCACGAACTATCAAAGTAAAGATAGTCATACCTGGATTTACGAATCCCTAAAGCGAAGTCTTTTAGTCGTAGAATTAATAATGTTTCATAGAGGAAATCTAAGTCAATAAAGGACGACTCTAGAATCAACTAGGACACAAAGTGTCAGGGATTGATTTTTCCAGTTGACTTAGATGCTCTATTTATAGTTTTCAAATACCATTGTTAGCTTAGAAATCAAGCTAGGGTAACTTGAGAATCAAGCAAACACTTTAGATATTAAAAATACAATAATAGGTTCGGTTACGGAACATCGTATAATGACTGTTCGGTTTAGCAAGTTAGCCAAAGACCTGAAAGCTATTTGATGTTCATTTAAACACCTAAGAAATTAATCATGATATACACACATAAGTGTCTAAATGATTACTGAAGTCTTAGAAGTGTTTAGGAGAGTTTGAGCAATGTTAAACATAATTAAGCATTTTATAAACATTGCGGGGACAATAGAACAGTTCGCCAACCGTATGGCTTGTTCACGAGTCAGGGTGTTACGGTTCGTGAACCGGTTTCGCTAACCCTTCTAGAATACCGAACTCAGTTGACCACGGTTCGTGAATTGGACCAACTGCTAGCCTATTCATCCAACTTATAAAATTCAGTTCACCATGGTTCGCCAACCGGGTTCGTAAACTGTTCCCAACTAAATTTGTGATTTGCGAACTGGTTCGCCATCCTTCTTGTATTTCTATGTCCCAGATGTCTATGGTTTGCAAATTGGTTCGCCAACCTACCATGTGTAGAAATAATAGTAAGTTCATATTTATCTCTTATGATGTTTGAAACATTTCCAAGTGATATGATTATTTGCATGGTATTTCAATTGATCCATAAATTAATTCACAAAAACTAATATTGTTTAAGAACCTTTGAACATCTAATTGTTAAATCATATTCCGATATTTTTCACAAGACAAGCTGGACGCGAAACTGCTTTTGGTAATTCTACTATAAGTCATACGACATAGTCTCAATAGATAAAACAATGGTATAGTGAGTAAAATAGAATGGTTTAGTCTTCACATACCTGATACAGAAGTTCTTGAAATGTCTTCGTTGATCTTCAGTATTCAAGGGTGATCTCTGATACTCAACTACTATTCTAACCTTGTCCAAGACTTGACTTCGTAGATTAGAAATCAAGATATAGTTTTGATCACATAACGTTGACGACAAGCTTGAGATACCAAAACTTGTGGGTTTAATCGAGAAATGCTCTAACAATAACTGCAACAATGAGTGAGCCTTCATTAGAAGCTACCCTCGAGCAGATAGATGAGAATATACGTAGGTTTGAGTTATGGAAGAAGGAAACAATTGCTCAAAATAATCTTAATTGCCAATACAGTGTATCCAATATCACCATTGAAAATGAGGACGGTTATTCACATAATCAAGATGATGAGGTTATAATTGGTAACATTACTTGTTTAGATAAGGTTCGACCATCTTCATATTATTATGATGATGAAGACAGTGTTGATGAAGTATCTGAAATATGTACACATAGTGATCAGGAATTCGTTACTCCAATTGAGCTTCATGAAAATAATGTTTTTTTGGTTCATATCCTAATAATTTTATTGATTATTCACTTATTCAAATGACGAGGATTTGACTATAGATACCACCGTTTTAGACGACGTAGTTATGAAGCCAGTGATGGTTTAGAGGAACGCGTATATCAAGAGAATTTTGTTTTAGAGTCCAACAATTTAAAAACATCAATCTTAGACAAGGAAGATAGAATCGTAGACATGAGTGATTTTGCACCTGGTTACAACTTAGAAGAAGGAATTGACCATTTTCAGGAATCTGACGATATATAAATTAGGAAAATTGTGACTAGCATCTCTAGCACACCCAAAATCTAATTTTGGGGGTGATTATCCTTCTCTTTATGCCTTAACTTTAACTCTTATAAAGTTCCCTTACTTGGAACTTAACATATGTTCCTCAACCATTTTACAAGATTATCTTCATACACGTTTTCTTGAACCTAATGATGTCCAGAAAGAAATTCGGTCGTTAGAAACACATCATATGGTTGATGTGGTTTACCCAGGCTATGATACCAAGATAGTTTTTATTTTGCCACCAAAAAAAATCTTCCAATTGTGTTAACTTATGTGTAACACCACGTGTTTTTAGAATGATGCATGCTCAAAGATGCGTCATGGCATGAGATCAAGTTTCTGCTGTATTTAAGAGGAACATTGACCTAGGGCTAATATAGCGCCAAGTATAGCACATTACGTAAGTGTTTGAGGGTGAAAACGGTTTCTGCTGGTTTTGGTAATTTCGGGTATGTGGGTGAGAAACGAATTTAAACCCTAAACAATGTACTGGAAAGGAGTACTTTAGATTCGAGATATCAATCTGTACAAATCCGGCCTAAACCAAGAAATGGTCGTTCCAGACTTGCTTCGGTCACAAAGTGAAGGAGAAGGGTTGGTTTTGGGGAGGGAAGCGAAGAAAGAGTTGAGACCAGAATAGTTGATTATGAAAGAGTAGTTGTTTCACGACTTGTATCAGAAAGTGGGAAGCTAACAGATGGAAAGCTAGCAAATATTTTCTGAGTGTTGTATCCTCCTGACCTGAACTTGTTGTTTGGTGGAAATAGGTAATTCTTATTTATACAAGTCGAAGTGAAACGTACTCTGGTCTCATTAAGAAATGGAAAACGGGTGAGTAAATGGGAGGAGATGGTAACCGGTAACGCTTGGAATTGATGTTCCATAAAAGAAAGAGTTTCACCATTACTCCCTGTATTTACTAACCGCCTCATACTTTTGACATTTTCTTATAACGAGCGTAGTGTACGCCGCACGCTGTAAACCGCCAGACCAATACCCAATGAACGTCCCCCAGTTTGTGACATGTGTTGATGTCTCGAGTGTTTTCGTGGAAAACATGCAGCAAGTTGTTGTTGTCTGGCAAGTTGAGCTTAGAAGACTTGCCGGCTCGGTGGTAACCTTCAACAGTCGAGATTTTGCATCTTAAGAGGAAGGTAACCGTTGATTATTGCAACCTTTCGTTTGGTAGGCAGTGTCACGAAAGTAAGATCGGTATGGCTTTAATATGGCCCGGTTTAGGAATGGCCAAAAGTTAGGGTTTTGGCTTTGTTTAGGCGCAACCAAACTAGGGCCAAAGGTTTCCATGCGTTAGCTGGTAACCTTGGACGGCTAAGATATGCATCTTAGATGAAAAAGTGGTCGCTGATTGTTGCAGGCCTTTGTTTTGGTAGCCGCATAGGGAAGGCCGACATGGTATGGCGCGGCAAGGTTCTTGGCATGCCATTGGCACATGTGGCATGGCATGCCTTGGCGCGGTTTGGCGTGGCCAAAACTAGGGTTTTGGGCCAAAGGTTACCATGCGTTGTTTGGCGACCTTGGACGGTTAGGATTTGCATCTAGGATGGAAGGGTGGTCGTTGATCGTCGCACGCCTTCGTTTTGGTAGACACATGGGGAAGGCCGGCATGGTATGGCGCGACAAGGTGGTTGGCATGACATTGGAACATGTGGCATGGCATGCCTTGGCGCGGTTTGGCGTGGCCAAAACTAGGGTTTTGGGCCAAAGGTTAACATGCATTGTTTGGAGACCTTGGACGGATAGGATTTGCATCCAGGATGGAAGGGTGGTCGTTGATCGTCGCACGCCTTCGTTTTGGTAGCCGCATGGGGAAGGCCGATATGTATGGCGCGACAAGGTGGTTGGCATGCCATTGGCACATGTGGCATGGCATGCCTTGGCGCGGTTTGGCGTGGCCAAAACTAAGGTTTTGGGACAGAGGTTGCCATGAGTTGTTTGGCGACCTTGGACGGCTAGGATTTTCATCTAGGATGGAAGGGTGGTCGTTGATCGTCGCACGCCTTCGTTTTGGTAGCCGCATAGGGAAGGCCGGCATGGTATGGCGCGACAAGATGGTTGGCATGCCATTTGCACATGTGGCATAGCATGCCTTGGCGAGGTTTTGCTTGGCCAAAACTAGGGTTTTGGGCCAAAGGTTACCATGCATTGTGTTGGCGACCTTGTACGGCTAGGATTTACATCCAGGATGGAAGGGTGGTCGTCGATCGTCGCACGCCTTCGTTTTGGTAGCCGCATAGGGAAGGCCGGCATGGTGTGGCGCGGCAAGGTGGTTGGTATGCCATTGGCACATGTGGCATGGCATGCCTTGGCGCGGTTTGGCGTGGCCAAAACTAGGGTTTTGTGCCAAAGGTTACCATGCGTTGTTTGGCGACCTTGGACGGCTAGGATTTGCATCCAAGATGGAAGGGTGGCCGTTGATCGTCATATGCCTTCGTTTTGGTATCCGCATGAGGAAGGCCGGCATGGTGGGGCCAATGACGCGGATGGCTTGGCATAGTGGGGCCAACGATTTGGTACGGACGACTTGGCATGGTGGGGCCAAGGCAAGGTGCGGTTGGCTTGGCATGGTGGGGCCAAGGCAAGGTGCGATTGGCTTGGCATGGTGGGGCCAAGCGTTTGGCATGCCATTGGCGCATGGTGCGGATAGCATGGTTGGGGCCAAGGCAAGGCGCGGTTGGCTTGGCATGGTGGGGCCAAGGGTTTGGCATGCCATTGGTGCATGGTGCGGCTAGCATGGTTGGGGCCAAGGCAAGGTGCGGTTGGATTGGCATGGTGGGGCCAAGGGTTTGGCATGCCATTGGCGCATGGTGCGGCTAGCATGGTTGGCATGCCTTGGCGCGGTAGACGTGGCTGGCATGGTTTATCATTAGCACAGTGGTGCGACTGGCAAGGTTGGCATGCCTTAGCGCGGAGATGTGGCTGGCATGGTTTGCCATTGGCACAGTGGTGCGGCTGGCATGGTTTGCCATTGGCACAGTGGTGCGGCTGGCATGGTTGGCATGCCTTGGCGCGGTAGCATGAGAATTAGGGTTTGGCATTTTAGATGTTGTCCGTCAATGTTAAGGGTTCTGCCATGGAACATGACACATAGAAAAAAGGGTACCCTGGTAATTCTAACGTAGGCATGTTGATCGATTCAATAAATGTGCTAATGGTCATAGTGACGTTATGTCAGTTGTACGGTTTTACGATTTTAACCCTAAGCTAAAAACCACCATCAACATTAAGTCCCTGCTTAGATCGGAACATGAGCATCGTTGTGAGGTAAGCATAAAATGGTGACGGTCAAGGACAAAAATCGAAACGAAAAGTCGTGGAAAGATGGTCAGGAAGGTCCGACTAACCTTTTTCGAGAGGTAAGGATATTTCATGATCCCCGTGTTTGGCGGCCTTGCATAGATTCTATTCGTGGTGTAGATCGTGAAGTGGTGAGATGAAGATTGACGGCTTAGCCTGGCTATGCATCACCTTGGATGGGTTAGGGAACATCATGACGCTGGCTTGGCGAGTTGTCGGTGTTGGTGCGGCAAGTCATGGCGCGGATGGCTTGGCATGGTGGGGCCAAGGCAATGGCGCAGTTTGGTGAGGAAAAGCATGCGCGGACGGTTTGGCATGTGGGGCCAAGGCATGGTGCGGTCCTGGCGAGGCAATCATGGCGGACGACTTGGTGTGGTGGGGCCAAGGCAATGTCACGGACGGTCTTGGCATGGTGATTGGTCTTCGCGGGCCCGGTTGCGTCTTTTTCTTACTTGACTCAAATAAGAAGTCCTTTCCTTATTCAAACTCCCAAGTATCACGCCTATAAAAGGAGGGTCGTCCTCTCCTTTTACTTCACACCTATATTTTTTTTATTTTTTTTAATTCTGGCCGTGTGGTAACAGTAAAGCGGACGAGCAAATCCCAGTTATGTCTTCCAACACTTCCTCTTTAACTTGCTTTTCTTGTTTTTTTTTTTTTATTGTTAGTGCAAACCCTAGCTGTAGGCGTACCTTTTCATGAACTTGGAGAAATGTTGTCCTTTTGCGTTGGAATGAATCCTAGATGTAGGTATGCTTTGCACGAACTTCTAGTAACATTTAGGCGTGAATACCATAGTGATGTTGGCCACCTCAATTCCCGTGCAAAGTAGGCATGCATGAGCTGGTAATTGTCATTCCCTTCCCGCGAAAACCTAGCTTCTAGGGTTTACTCCTTTTTCCTGGTGTGACCGTGTGTATGGTTCCCGTGGTGAGTCGCGCTTCCTCGGCCGGGCGCAAATTTCCCGCTGCAGGGTACTGTCTTGGCATGAGGAGGTGATGCAGGGCATGTCAGTCCCCATTTCTTTGCCTATGCGCATTATGAATTTGAAACAAATTGGTTTGCGTCCAGGATGAATCTCCTGTGTCTGATAAAATAATTTCCATACACTTTCCGTAATAATTTCTCTTCGTATTGTTTCATTGTAGTTATTTCGAAGGTGGAAGTAGCGTGAGAGAATTTTCGTTAGGATGTCATTTGAGAAAAGTTCTGCCGTACCGAAAGATGTTGGCGATTCCAAGCCAAACATAGATGATGAGTTCTTTACAACATCCTCCACGATTAGGAGAAATCATCCCAAGTATGTGTTGATTCTTCTGACTGGTCCGGAAAGTGCAGGAGAGGCCCGGTTGGTTCGGCCAGGAGGTGTAATAAGGTTTTGTCTTCAGAGGAAAGAGTATCAGGCTTCTCCTATTGACTTTAAAATCTTTGTGATTCCGTTGCGTCCCTTTGAGAAATGGATGCGATTCATGATGAGCCAGGAATGTGTAAAATCCAGTTTGACCAAGGCGCAAATCATTGATGCTGTCGCCGCTTCCGCGGTGCTTCAAATTAGGAAAGATATTCCAGGATTGGTTGCTTTTATTTCTAGATGGTGTCCAGGAACTCACACGGCCATATGCAGGTGGGGTGAAATGACTATCTCCTTAGAGAGCGTGGCCGTGTTGCTGAACCTTCCTGTAATAGGAAACCTCGATGTCAAATTGTGTGCAGATGAAGAAGAAATGCGCGCCGCTCTGGTTGCGAAATCAAAAGGATTTGTTCGAAAAGAAAACGAGACGAGGTGCTTCTATGGATGGTGGGTGTCTCAGTGGTTTCCCAAAGAGTTGGAGCCGAATCAGAAGAATAGTACGCTTCATGTCGCAGCGTTCTTGGCTCTTTGGTTATCCAGAGATATTTTCGATGACGGCTCGGGTAAGAAGGAGATAAGACAGGAACTTATCAAGTTTTCCATAAAATTGGCAAAAGGTGTCGTTCTCCCTATGGGAAGCTTGTTTCTTGGTTTTCTGTACACACACTTGGATCAGCTGGTCGCGGACATGTGCGCTTCAAATGGTTACATGAAAGTGGATTCGTATATTCATGCCGCCTTTCTCCAAGCGTGGTTGTGGGAGACTTTGAAAGGTATGCTCCAAAACCGTTGGCCGTACTTCCCGAGTCTTGGGGTGGCTCTAGGATACTGCACTGGTCGAATAGGCGCCCAAAGATTGGTTCGAACCTGGTTGGATTCCTTGACAACTCGCACACGGTCAATTTTCGTCCATGGGCTCCGGTGCATGCCTCCATAACTCAGATCAGTACCTTTGCTCCTGCTCCGAGCATGTCTTTGTCTTCTGATAAAGAGGGTATGAGTGTTGGAGAGATGGTATTCATGCGAAGCTGCACGCCCGGTTATGTGCCGTCTTTCTTTCAAGGATCTTGTAAAGCAGTCTCTTATAATATCGATACGGCGGCTCGGCATATGGGTTTTGACCAAGGGGTCCCACTTGCTCGTCAGCCGGTTGTTCCAGAAGTCTCGTTGCCAACTGTTCTCGATGATATTGTTCTTGTGTCGGGTAAAAGTCTCCCTTTCCTGCTTACGGAACGAAATCCATCAACAACCTCCAAATATAACATATTTTGGCAGGATAAGTTTCTCGTTTTCCATGGATTCGTGAATGATGTGGTAGAAAACCGTCGCGGTAAGCCTTCTCCTGCGGTTTTAGCGGAGCATCCACTATTGAGGGATCCTTCTTCGCCCAAGCGAAAAATCCGTTAGCCCGAATGCAGATAGTCCCCAAGTGAAGGAACGAAGATCTAAAAGCCATGCAGATGGTTCCCAGTCAGTTTCGACAGCCCTACCGACTTTCAGTTCGTCCAATATGCGGGTACGTGTGATTTTCCTCTTGACTTTAGTTGGATCGTGTATATCCTTGTTTCTTTCCTGAGTATCCGTCTTTGTATCTTGCCTAGGGTCTAAGCAGCGTGAACGCCTTTACTAAACTTGCAAGTAGTCAGAAAACATCGCTTCTCGAGACGGAGGGTGGCGATGCAGAGCCTATCCGTGGCGATGGGGAACCCGAGAAGGATGAAAGCTCAGAGTTCAGTGATGCCGAGAGTAGTTCTTCCCGACAGCAGTGCTGAATCTTCCTCTAACCAGTCTGGAAGCGAATCAGTGAGTCTCCCGCATGTTTTTTTTTCCTCTCTTTGGAAAATATGTAATCCGCGATGTCATAGGGGGAAACCGTTTCTGAATATGGCCCTGAGACGGAGACTGGTGGTGATACATCTTTGTCTCCAATTGTGGCAGCCGCACCGGGAGACCTTGAAATGGATGTTGATCGAGATGAAAACGTCGTTGTGACTTAGACAATGGAGAGTACTCTAGTGGCCGCAGGTGCAATTGTCATTAAGAATCCCTTGCCGGTTGCTTAAGTAGACGCAGGCGCCACTTTCAACCCACCATACCTGGTTCCTTATCCGGATCATGTGTTGATCGGGGGATGTAGCTTGCCAGCCAAACATGCGGCGCATACACCAAGATATGGGAAAGCTACGTACATATCGCCACGACAAAGAAGGTTACTAGTCGATTTGCGTTGGTTAAGCGTGTGGAGGAAGCTTTGTCTTCGATTGACGACATGTGCAACGTGACCGATAATACTGTTTCTGAGGATGTAATCTCGAGCTGGAGGTTCCACCGTGACATGTGTGTAAACTTCGAGTTCAATGTTCCTTGGTTCGTTGAAGGCTTCTTTGAGGTTGAAAAGTTGCTGGTCGAGACAGTCAAAGGTCCTTCTGCGGATATGGTGAAGAAGCAGGAAGCGAAAGTCGAAAATTTTTCCAGGAAGCTGAAGTTGAAGAGGGCGGCTCTCCAAAGAACGAAGTAGGCTCTTGCTAAGAAGAGCAAGCCATTGTTGAAAAACTTTCTTTGAATGTATTTATGTCTTCTGAACTACTTATTTTTAGTTTTTTTTAAAGGCAAATGAAACGCGTAGTTTATGGTTTTGATTTCCTGGATTTTTGGGTTGATAGACAAATGTTACTTGAGGGTTTTGGATTATTCTTTTGGAATGAATTGTTTTGGAATGAATTGTTTTGGAATGGATGGTTTTGGGAATGATGTTGTCTTGGTTACGATTGCAAGTGACGCAAACATCCCAGGGAAACCATGGAACCGTGAGCGTTGCGTGTCGGTAGATGACATGGGGTGAAACATAACATGGATATCGGTTTTATCATTCCCGTGAAAAACTTGAAATAGCAAACCATGTATTTTGTTTAGGTAAGACTTATTCGGTTTTTCAGGTCTCCTGATGAAAAGAGAATCTTTCGGGTGTAAGACCGAGTTTTACGTGAGGCACCGCCGTGATTGTGGAAAGTCCACAGTCGTCTCATCTGATAATCGAGTCGTCGATCCCTGGTTGGATCGTTCGCTTTTAACCTCTAGGAAGTCCCCAGTCATCCCTCGCCGTGTCAAGACTGATAATCGGGTCGTCTGGTAACTGAGTCATCGATCCCTGAGCGGATCGCCTGCTTCTACCGCCTTGATGTCTGGGTCGAAGCATGAGATCGATGGTCGAAAATTGACAGTGTAACCGAAAGATCAATCTCCAACTGTGTTCGCCAATTGTTTGAGGGTGAAAACGGTTTCTGCTGGTTTTGGTAATTTTGGGTGTGTGGGTGAGAAACGAATTTAAACCCTAAAAAATGTACTGCAAGGGAGTACTTTAGATTCGAGAGATCAATTTGTACAAATCCGGCCTAAACCAAGAGATGGTCGTTCCAGACTTGCTTCGGTTACAAAGTGAAGGAGAAGGGTTGGTTTTGGGGAGGGAAGCGAAGAAAGTGTTGAGACCAGAATAGATGATTCTGGAAGAGTAGTTTTTTGACGACTTGTATCAGAAAGTGGGAAGCTAACAGATGAAAATCTAGCAAATGTTTTCTGAGTGTTGTATCCTCCTGACCTGAACTTGTAATTCGGTGGAAATAGGTAATGCCTATTTATACAAGTCGAAGTGAAACGTACTCTGGTCTCATTAAGAAATGGAAAATGGGTGAGTAAATGGGAGGAGGTGGTAACCAGTAACGCTTGGAATTGATGTTCCATAAAAGAAAGCGTTTCACCATTACTCCCTGTATTTACTAACCGCCTCATCCTTTTGACACTTTCTTATAACGAGCATAGTGTACGCCGCACGCTGTAAACCGCCAAACCAATACCCAATGAGCATCCCCCAGTTTGTGACATGTGTTGATGTCTCGAGTGTTTTCGTGGAAAACATGTAGCATGTTTTTGTTGTCTGGAAAGTTGAGCTTGAGATACTTGTCGGCTCGGTGGTGACCTTCAACGGTCGAGATTTTGCATCTTAAGAGGAAGGTAGCCGTTGATTATTGCAAACTTTCGTTTGGTAGCCTGTGGCATGAAAGTATGATAAGTATGGCTTTAATATAACCCAGTTTAGGCGCGGCCGAAAGTTCGGATTTTGGATTTGTTTAGGCGCAACCAAACTAGGGCCAAAGGTTGCCATGCGTTAGCTGGTAACCTTGTACGGCTAAGATCTGCATCTTAGATGAACTAGTGGTTGTTGATTGTTGCAGGCCTTCGTTTTGGTAACCGCATAGGGAAGGTCGTCAAGGTATGGCGCGGCAAGGTGGTTGGCATTCCATCGGCACATGTGGCATGGCATGCCTTGGCGCGGTTTGGCGTAGCCAAAACTAGGGTTTTGGGCCAAAGGTTACCATGCGTTGTTTGGCGACCTTAAACGACTAGGATTTGCATCTAGGATAGAAGGGTGGCCGTTGATCGTCGCACGCCTTCGTTTTGGTAGCCGCATGGGGAAGGCCGGCATGGTATGGCGCGGCAAGGTGGTTGGCATGCCATTGGTACATGTGGCATGGCATGCCTTGGCGCGCCTTGGCGTGGCCAAAACTAGGGTTCTGGGCCAAAGGTTACCATCCGTTGTTTGGAGACCTTGGACGGATAGGATTTGCATCCAGGATGGAAGGGTGGCCATTGATCGTCGCACGTCTTCGTTTTGGTAGCCGCATGGGGAAGGCCGGTATGGTATGGCGCGACAAGGTGGTTGGCATGTCATTGGCACATGTGGCATGGCATTCCTTGGCGTGGTTTGGCATGGCCAAAACTAGGGTTTTGGGCCAAAAGTTACCATGCGTTGTTTGGCGACCTTGGACGGCTAGGATTTGCATCTAGGATGGAAGGGTGGTCGTTTATCGTCGCACGCCTTCGTTTTGGTAGCCGCATATGGAAGGCCGGCATGGTGTGGAGCGGAAAGGTGGTTGGCATGCCATTGGCACATGTGGCATGGCATGACTTGGTGCGGTTTGGCATGGCCAAAACTAGGATTTTGGGCCAAAGGTTACCATGCGTTGTTTGGCGACCTTGGACGGCTAGGATTTGCATCCAGGATGGAAGGGTGGTTGTTGATCGTCGCACGCCTTCGTTTTGGTAGCCACATACGGAAGGTCAGCATGGTGTGACGCGGCAAGGTGGTTGGCATGCCATTAGCACATGTAGCATGGCATGCCTTGGCGCGGTTTGGCGTGGCCAAAACTAGGGTTTGGGGTCAAAGGTTACCATGCGTTGTTTTGCGACCTTGGAAGGCTAAGATTTGCACCCAGGATGGAAGGGTGGCCGTTGATCGTCGCACGTATTCGTTTTGGTAGCCGCATGGGGAAGGCCGGCATGGTGGGGCCAAGGCCAATGGAGCGGATGGCTTGGCATAGTTGGGCCAAAGCAAGGTGCGGTTGGCTTGGCATGGTGGGACCAAGGGTTTGGCATGCCATTGGCGCATGGTGCGGCTAGCATGATTGGGTCCAAGGCAAGACGCGGTTGGCTTGGCATGGTGGGGCCAAGGGTTTGGCATGCCATTGGCGCAAGGTGCGGCTAGCATGGTTGGGACCAAGGCAAGGCGCGGTTTGCTTGGCATGGTGGGTCCAAGGGTTTGGCATGCCATTGGCGCATGGTGCGGATAGCATGGTTGGGGCCAAGGCAAGGTACGGTTGGCTTGGCATGGTGGGGCAAAGGGTTTGGCATGCCATTGGCGCATGGTAGCATGGTTGGCTTGCCTTGGTGTGGTAGACGTGGCTGGCATGGTTTGCCATTGGCACAGTGGTGCGGCTGGCATGGTTGGCATGCCTTGGCGCGGAGATGTGGCTGGCATGGTTTTCCATTGGCACAGTGGTGTGGCTGGCATGGTTGGCATGCCTTGTAGCATGAGAATTAGGGTTTGGCATAGATGATGTCGGTCAATGTTAAGGGTTCTACCGTGGAACATGACACATAAAAAAGAGGTACCCTGGTAATTCTTACGTAGGCATGCTGGTCGATTCAATAAATGTGTTAATGGTCATAGTGACGTCATGTCAGTTGTACGGTTTTGCGATTTTAACCCTAAGCTATAAACCACCATCAACAGTAAGTTATATTTTCCAAGAGCCAGTGTCACACCAAATGGTGCATTACGCCAGTTAGGAGGATGGCCTTGAGAAAAGTAACGCTAACATAGTACATCACGCCAGTCATTGTCCTATGGCCAATATCGCATCAAAGTGATGCATTAAGCCAGAACGGGCTGGCCAAGATATTGTACAACCATCATTGTTGTAAATATTTGAATTTTCCTAGATCCAATAATGCATAATAGTGGTGCAATAGGCTAGAGCGGGATGGCCAAAGTAAAAACATCAATCATGTCGCAATATTGGAATTGGCCTATGTGCCAGAACGGGAACACATCAATCATTGTCGGTTATTCAGAAGTACATGGCAACGACCATGAATAGTGAAGCAAGCGCCTCAAATCCTGACTTGGTGAATGTAAAATTCCTCCCCCTGTTTAAGTTGTAAAAATGTCTTTAAAGACATATATATGGAGGGGTAGTTGGTTGAAGATGCATATACGAACTATGCACCAAGTAAGCTTCATAGCTTAGCCGAAAGAGCATAAATGATCCTTAGGCCTAATTTATAGATGCCATCTCGCTAACTAAATTATGCGCAACCTTTGTACATTTTGACGGAACGACTTATACGGACTGGGAAATTATTGTTTGACCACGAACTTGCAATCTAAGTTGTCTTAAGTTGTTGTCCCTTCAAGGATGAACTACGACATGTGCTTGATCCCTTTAGAGTAGGTATGGGTATGTAGGCAGCCGCAATAAGTACCAGCATTGCCAGTCCAGCACATTGACGCTCATATCGTCTAATTCATGGATGATTACGGCATACTGGCCTCTCGTATATATCATCTGGCTCGGTATTGCGATGAAAGAGATGAAAACTGATAAGGCAAGTTGCATTCCATTCCATGGATGCTCATACTTCCTATCAATGCGTTCAACGTAAGCATGCACCAATGGCACATTGGGGATGGCCAGGAAAGTAAGAGATATCGGTATACAAGTAGCGAAGCTTGCATAAGCCTAAGAAAATTATGGCATGGGCCTGATTGATGCACCCTTGGCACGAGCAAGAAAAGAGCATGTTTTCAGTAATGCCTAACCTAAGTAAATAATCTAGAAATAGGCAACAATGGCCAATCCTTAATTTCAAGGCTCATTTTATGCCTATAAAGGATTTGAAAACCAGTAATGTTTCAAATAATGCATCGACATTAGCCTCTATGATTTAAACCCTTTGCTTAACAAGGGTAAGTTAGAAAGGTACGGAAGCTGAGTTTTAAGAAATCATGATTTCTAAGCATGCTTGCAAGGGAAACTGGATGTGCATTTGCCTAGTATTTAGGCCCGAATTCTAGCATCAGAGTGGCGCATTAGGGAGTTATGGCTTGCGCGCCCTGGAACGCTATGCATAATTTTCCAGTCTGTCACATTATAATTTTCAAATGTGTCAAATATTAAGTGTGAGACTAAGCCTAGAGTATTTTAGGAGATTAAAATCAACATATTTGTTTAAGAATGACTATTACTTTCCTTGCGGTCAAACGTGTGAGTCAAATTTGAATGACTTTGAGGATTCCCAATTATTCAGGTTATTATTATGTGCTTCTAAGTTCTTAGTTGAGTTTTTGCAAGACTCTACAATCCGAATCTTCGGATCCTACCTAAGAGGATATCCATCCCATGAAAACTTTTCACCTAGACCCTTTTATAGAGCCTAAACCATAGCTAGATGTAGTTGTCCTGAACAAAAGCTAGACAAGGGTATGCCCGGTTTTTTTATTTTCTTAGTATGTTGTAGTTTCCTTTTGGTCGGGACAACACTATTAACCCACATTTGTTCTGGATATTGATATATGATTCTATAAGGTGACTAATTCTTCCAGTGTGTGGCTGAAGACTTTAAACTTAACACTTCTTGGAAGGTAACCCATGTTCACGCGACACGGTAATATCTTTCCTTATTTCCTTCCCTTTAAGTGGTAATAGTTTCTCCTTGTTCATGCTTTTAATTTCATTTTTTGAACATTGAGGACAATTTTAGATTTAAGTTTGGGGGTATGGGAGAAACTTTTAGTTACATTATTGAAACTTCTAGAGTCGCATAGTATGTAATTACATACTGTTTCTCACCGAAAATATAGAAATTAGGATTGCTAGGGAATTTGAATTTCTAAAGAGACGGTAGAGAATTTGAAATTCTTAAGGGACTATATAGAAATTGACATTCTGGAGGGACAATTCCTTTGAGAGGATAATCGTGATGGACCTTACCATCCATGCTGGATAAATTAGGCTAGAAGGAAATGCCAAAAAAACAGATAAACCTCATTATGTAGTCTTGGTTACTGAATTACGACCTTCTCAATAGAAGCTTATCATTATCAACAAACGGAGCGACGTCAAAATCTATGGTTTATAAGCAACAATAGAAGGAAGGGAAAAATTTATAATCAAAGTTGAAGACTTAGTTACAAGAGCAAAGAAATCAAATGATGTAAGTTGTTGAAGTTTATCATACCAAGATATTAAAAGTTGTGGAGATGCAAAGTAAAGTCCTTCTCTCATAGCAATGTTAATATTAATTTTGTAATTATTGTATTTTACAATATTTTAAAAAAAATTAATCATAAAAACAATAAAAAAAAAGTAGGAAATTTTCCGTTTCATAAATTAGGCATGACACAAACTCAAAACTAGGAAATTTTATGTTTCATAGATTAGAAGTAGCTATTCAAAAGGGGGTTGGAGCTCAGCTTGTTGCTCGACTTCCAACTATTGCCTTGACCTCTGAGATTCTTTAACTTTTTTGTTGATTTTTATAATAATTACATTCAATGGTAAATATTATTTATTTAAATAAAAAAATCAAAAAGAAAAAAAAAATTGCATTTTGTATTTAGTCTTTTATTCAATAAGACCATGAGGAAGAGAAATCTATAAAGAAGTTTCATGCAAGAAGAAATTGAAGAAAAGAGTTAATTGTTAAGGTTCTACGAAGTTCAAGAGTTTATAATCAACAGTTGATGCCGAAGACGACGTTGTTTCTGTTGAGAGAGTCGAACAGAAATACATATTGGTTGATCTGTTAGTCCGCTTTCCATCTAGCACTAGACGTTTCTGGCACTGGTTGGACTCATCATACATACTTTCAATCCATTTATTGAGAGGATAACACAAGTTGTTGAGCGGGTCTCTTTATCCTGATGTTAATTCCATTGTAAAGTGGACATATCTTTGTTGTTGAGCAGATATCTCTCTCTCTCTCAATGTTGTTCCAGTTGTTTAACGGATTTCCTCCGTTGTTGAACGGATCTCTCCTGTTGTGGAGCGGATATTTTGGTAGATTTTTCTCTTGCATTTTAATTACTTCGCGATAGGTGAGAAAATTTATGTCCTCACAGGTCTTTGATACATGTGATCAATTAGAAGTAAAGGTTTCGTGGGTACACCTCTTGTAAACCCTCCCGAGACAAAACTCGACCACTAGGGCCACCTAGGGGTTTAAAGGATTATTGCAAATACAATCGCAATGCCTGCGATATTGAGTTTGGATTTTTATTTTCCAGAATAGATTCTATCGAGGACTAGCAAATAATAAGTTAGGGGGTATTTAATAGACACGTTTTTATGTCTTAATTTTTCTCAATTATATGTATTGTTAGTGCTCAATTTTGTACTTATTATGGTGTTTTATGTGTGTGTAGGAATTTTTGGGAAAGAAACATTTTTGGAAAATTTGGCTCGAAAAAGTGTTAAAGGTACCCGGTAAAATTGGTAAAGGCATCCATGATTTGAATAAAGGCACCTCCAGTGGATGAAGGCACCCAACAAACAAATAGGTGCATCTCCCTTTTTTCACCACGTTCAAATATTTTGACGGGAAATTTTCCATTTTATTATCACATGCGATATTTTTTGGAGGAGATTTGGGAATTCTCGAAGAGCTTTACGTTGACTTAGTTTGCTATTAACCTGTTTCACCAAAACAGGAACAGGGAAGCTATGCAAGCTACATTCAATAAAAAAGGAAGATATGTGGATTTGGATTAAAACAAGGGTGAAGATATCTCGGGTATTCAGTTATATTTTCACGAGTTGGCTGAGTTGTTTTTGGAAGCTGCATGAGGTGACATGATGTTTGACTCTGTCTAAAACGTGTTGGTAACGTATTTGGATAGTTTTAGCTGTTGCAAATTGCGTTTAGGATATAAATAAATGGAATTATTTTCGAGAGTTAATGAGAATATATTTGATTGATTGCTGCGATAAAAGAGTTTCGGGGAGTAAGAGATGAGATATGGAGTGATAGAGGAGCCAACAGAGCGCTTCAGATCGAGAATCAGAGTTGCAGAGAACTTTTTTGTTGTTGCGGAAGAGGGAGAAGACGAAGAACAGTTACAGAAGTCTGTCGCAAAGAACAATCGTTTCTCAACAGTACATGCAACAATTGATTAGCAACACTTATTTTGAATTTGCAATATGTTTTATGTAACAGTTCATCTGCAAAGCTTATAAACGTTGCAGTTGCTCCATTTTATTTATTTTTCTTTCTTTCATCTTTTAAACACCTTTTGAGCTATGTTTCTATCTTTTGAGGGAGTGTTTGGCATGATGAGCTAAGTATGAAATCGCCTTCACAAGTATGAGTTAAACGAACTTTATTACTAATATTTATACAACAACTAAAAATCACATCAGTCTCTACTATCTTAAATTGTTTCAGCCGCTGTGAAGACTTCAAGCACTCAACTCCTTTGGATCGTCTTCCGAAATAGTAAAGGACTAATATGTTCTGTAACTACTCTTTTAATCTCAATAAGTAACTTAGAGATTATTTAGTGAGTCCACAAAGGCTCTTCCAGTTAGCTAATAAGCTCATTTGTTACATAAGATCTACCAAGATCTAGATTAGTAAGATAACCAGATCTAAGTATACAAACTATCAGATTTGGTACTGAAAAGTACCACCAAATGATAGCTTACCGATATAATACGACTAATCAATCAATTATATATCAAAGATAAACAAAATCTATTCGGATCTCAGACGATCAAGTTTCTGCATGAAGTTAAATCACAAAGATACGAAACCAATAAGAAATCTTCTTGTCTTCTTGTCTTCAAATCTTCAATGTCTTCTTATGTACCTACACAACCAAACTTGATTCCATCTTATGATCGGTCCCACACAGAACGCAGTCTGTTAACAATGGATGATCACAAGCCAACCTCAGATCTAAAGACATATGTGAACAATTGTTAGTCCCTTGATCTAGTTTAAGTGACCTTATATCATAAGAGAAGGCTCTCAAGAATAATCAAACAAGGTGAGATCAAGGTTAAACAACCGTTAATCAATCAAATCAATAATCGAAAACTAAAATAACAATGCAGATTCTAATTTCCCACCAACGATATTATCTAGACGCTTCTTGATCCCACAAAAAAGATTAAACGAGCGGACGTATGGGATTTCTTCTAATTAGGTTACTCTCCTCTCCAAGATAGAATTACAAGTAATATTATTTGTCGACTACAGCGGTGACTACAAGATGAAGTGCCTTCTTGGGGATAAGTTTGTAAGAAGAACAAACTTCATTATTTATAGACCCAGGTAGATTGGACACTAAGGAATTTCCATAACCAAAAATATACTCAAGATATGCAATAAACACCTAAATTCGGTTTTTTCTAATTCTAATCAATATCCAACTATAATACCAAAATCCCCCTTGGATTACAACTCAATATTAGCTAGCATACAAGATACTTAACTAATATATCTTCCACGGATATGTTTTACTTGCTTGAAAAAGAAAACATATATATTCGAAAACCTAAATATAAGATTCTCAAACATTTCGGTTTGGGATCTCACCTTGAGTATCAAGGTATATCTTTGAATTAATAAAATATAAGATTTGTACAAATATTAAAATTACTCATTGTGCCGGTATCTTGAACTTTCCTATTATACAAACCCGATTTCCAAAATCACCCAAATCCTAGAGTGTACGTGACATTAAAAATCGGTTTTCCTTATGGGGATCGATCCTATAATAGGTAGGGATCGATTATACCTTAGTTCCCTAAATATGGTGGGATCAGTTCTACCCTAGTTCCCCATATAGGTAGGGATCGATCCTTCCTTAAATCTATAATGAAAACAGGACCACCAATCCACTTAAGTTTGTAAGTCTACTTCCTTAAACTCATGTAATCAAACATAGTTTCCTAGGAATGAAATCAATCCTAAGTTCATTACACAATCTAGTAACAAGTTACAAAGATTATATATATGTTACGAAGTTCAAACGATAAACGTTACACTTCGTAATTCAATATACCTAAGTTGTAAAACAACTTGTATATTCTTCCTTGGTACTTTGATCATAAAAAGACGATCAAGTCTCTAATACTAGAGTTTCATGTATATAACTTCTCATGTTATGTTTTCAATCTAAACGACTTGAAAGTAACGATATAAATAGAAACAAGTCAAGTCTTCTATTACTAACCTCAAGTAGAAGGATGATGTCTTCGTTGTTGTCGATACATCTTCGAATTCTTCAGGTCTTCAGAGTAATACTTGCATGTCTCAACATTTACAGACTTCCTAGTCTAACCTAACGAAGTTGACTTTAGTAATCAAGTGACATTTGAGTTTTGATACTAAAATATAACAACCAACCTTGACATACCAATGCTTGACGGGTTCAACCGAGCAATGCTCTCATAATCTCCTTCTTTGTTAAATTTAGTGACAAAACTTTAATACTTATGGAGAATACAGGAATTAAAAGATAAAGATATTACATTACATAACAGTCTCTTAACTCATTCTTCATACACTTGATTCCAATTTTCAACGGCACAATAACCCGCACATATTCAAAAATAAATGCCGATGTTGATGCATTTAAATAGCAAATATTTTACTCCGCCTAAAGGAAAGCTAAGAAGATATTTATTGTGAACATATTTGTTATTTACCTTTTGTAATACGTAATACTATACATCATGATGATATGTTTCTCCCCCTTAGTCTACGCTTTACTCTTTTGTTAGATATATATTTTTTAGCACATATATCCTTTCTCGGTGATTGTAAATCAACCGTATACTCCATATATTTCTCCTCCTTTTTGTCATAAAATGGCAAAAAAAAACGAAAAAATACATAAGCAACCTGAAAGGGTCTCACAAGTTCATAAGATCATCTTACAAGTTCATAAGAACTCATATAACTTATAAGAGTTAACCACAAAGGTTTAACATACCATTTAGATAAGCAACATTAAAACTGAAACTACCTAAGTAATTTGTTTTAGTCTATTGGAAAAGACGAGGATACCCAAATACACCACAATCTTTTTGTTTCAACCTATAAGTCCTCTACCAAAACTGATCGTCTATGTACAGAGTCGAAACAATACAACAATTCGGTTCACACTTCATGTGATTGTCTATGGATACGAGATCGATACAATAAAACAACAAGATAACTTGTGTGATTGACTATAGATACAAGATCGAGACAATACATGATAGACACATTTTTGTGTCCGATTTGTCTCGATTTTATATATTGTTAGGGCTCATTTTTGTATTTATTATGGTGTTTTATTTATTTGTAGGTATTTTTGGCCAATAAACATTTTTGGAAAAAATTGGCTCAAAAAGTTGTCTGAAAGCACCCGAAGGGCACTTGCTATTCGGACCCCCGGTTTGGATAAGGGGTACCCCCAGGAACCCCTTAAGGCAGCTGCTAAAGGCACCCCTACTCTGGATAGGGGGCGCCCCTTTTTCTTCATCGTTCAAAAACAATTTTGGAGGGAAAGTAGGTGCAGTTTTTGGCAGATTTATGGGTTGTGATTTGGACCAGTTTCAAAGAGATTCAAACGTTGATTGTCATGGGCTAAGCCTGTTTTGGCAATCTAATGTCGGTATAGGTGATGGAATGGAAGAACTTTTGTTGGATATTGAGTTTTAGTTAATCAGGGAAAGGTATTTTTTCTCGGGTTTATATCGATGATTTTCTGGGCAGATTTTGTTGGGTTTTCTCGTCAAATTGACTTGGTTCGGGCCTGTTTAAGCCAAACAGGATTGGTAAGGCTTGTGGATTCGAAACATAAGGAGATACTCGGGATTTTCTGGAATTGAAATAAGGGAATTTACGTGAGATAAAGGGATAATATCATCCATGTTGGATTGAGTTTGTATTTGGAAAGAGTTTTGGTGAGAAGAGACTCTCTGTTAGGGACGCGTAGAAAAGATAAAGAGGGAAACAAATCCCGTGTTTGGAAAGAAAGGAAAAGCCGAGACTTTTGGTTGAAGAAAAAGATTGTGAAGATTTTCTCGGGATTTTATTGATCTGTTATGTATATATATGCTGTTGGGAGGTCGAGCAAGAGAAATCGAGAGTTGGGGGAAGTTTAGAGAAGAACAAAGAACGAAATCAAGAGTTGCAGGAAATTGTTTCTGCTGGTGCACAAGGAAGAACATGAAGAACAAAAGTCCATTGAAGACAGTCGTTTCTGGGGTCTTAAAATCAGCGACAAAGCAACAGTATTTACAACAGTTTTCTGTAACTGTTCCATTGTAACAGCTGTTTTGTAACTCTGATACTTTTCACTCTTTTAATCATCTTTTGAGCAACAAACACATATTTTGAGATCATGATTAATATGAGGAGCTAAACCTCATTGCTGAGGCGATAAAGGAAGCTATTTTCCAACAAAAAGTGGTATATTCTATTTTATCTTTTTATTTGCAATAATTATATGATTATTTGCCTTGAACTATTATTGAATATGATTTTTATTTGAGTGATTGTGATCTATATTGATGGAGTATGCTTAGTTTTAAGACTTTTGATGCTTCATACTTGGTATTTACAATTACTACTTTTGAAAATCTACTTGTTGCTTTAGAATCAAATTAAACGAGAAAATTGCATAAATATAAGTATTGGTTTAATCACTTTGAACTTGGAAAATAGTGGAATCTTAGCTTCAGTGTTTCTTTTAATATTGATATCATCTTTGATTGAGTTTGCTATAATTTTTAGTGAGTTTTCTATTTTAATATTAGAATTTAAGTCTAATTAATATCCTTCACAAGTCTGAGAATCGAACCACTTTTACCACTATCTAAAAATCACATCAATACGACAATGAAGTATGTTACTTGATAATAGGTTCGGACTTAACCAAACTCTATAGGATCACTATCAAGTATAACGGAATTAACGTAAGGTGAAATTTACTTTAATTATAATAAAACAATTATAATGCGGAAAAGTGAAGTAAATGGTACAACAAGATTTTGTTAACGAGGAAACTGCAAATGCAGAAAAACCCCGGGACCTAGTCCAGAATTAAATACTCTCAGAATTAAGCCGTTATACAAAATCTAAACCAACTTTGTATAACTGAGACCAAGCAGACTACCCATAACTACTTAGTTCCCTCAGTATCCCTGCGCTTCCGAATTCAAGAGTCACGCACTGGTACAATTCTTTTGGATCGTATTCCAAACAGCAAAGGAACAATGAATCTGTTTGGTAACAACTTTATTGATTCTTAAAGATAAAGATATCTTAGGTCGTATGCAAAAGCTCTTCCGTTTAATCTAATAAACTCCTTTTCCTGGTTAGGTCAATCTAACTTTATCTATCAGAATAGTCAAGTCTCTACAATAGACTATAAAACGATACCGATCTCACGCAACTAATCGAATAAATCCGATTCTAGTTGAATCCCAGCCGATCAAGGTTTGTGTACACAACAAGATACGAAAACTAATAACAAATCTTCTTCGTCTTCAAATCTTTTTTAATCTTCAATAACCTGCACAACACCACTTGAATCTCTTGTGATCAATCACGCACAGAACAGAGTCTGTTAACAATGGATTATCACAAGATGTCTTTAGATCTAACAACAGTTTTAAAGATCTCGTCGATACTTCGATCTAGTTTGAGTGCATCTTATATCAGAAGAGAAGATTCTCAAGAATAAACAAACTAGGTGCAACAAAGTTTCAACAACCCTTAGTCAATCAAATCAACCGAAAACTAATAACACTGGAATTATCTAGTTTCCCACCAACGGTACTCGTAGAGCTTCTTGATCCCACAAAAGCCTTTAAACGAGCGGTCGTAAGAGATTTTACCTAATTAGGATACTTTCCTATCCTAATAGACGGCTCCACCATAAAAAAACAAGAAATAAAGTTTGCCTGGCTCTTAGGATAGTTTGCTAGAAATGCAAACTTAGGTATTTATAGACCGAGGATGTTTGGACATCAAGGAATTTCCAAAATCGAAAATATTCTCAAGATATGCAATGAATAGAAAAATTCGGTTTTCATAATTCCAATAAATGCTTGTCCAATATTTCCGAAATCTCTCAACAAAAAATCTCCAATTAGTGAATGCACATTACAAATTTTTATTCTCTAGAGATATGCATTTTTAATTGCTGGTAATTAAAGCATATAAAACCAAAAACCTTAATTAAAAGATTCTCAATTTATTTCGGTACAGGATCTCCTTGAGTACTAAGGAATATCTTTGAACAATAAATGATAATAGTACTGCTAGTGTTCAAAGTATGTTGGCATCTTTTCAGTGTAAATCCTTATTTCATTTTTACATGGATTTACATTCTTTGAGTCGGTCATACCATACTTCCAAAGAAGTTTAGAATTGGTTTCCATGTATTCCAAGATTACTATGTGATTGATCAATTCCCAAATCACATACATGGGTTCAAGGTTCTACCAATTACTAGGATTGATTATACCTCAATATGGAAATACTTGTGGTCGGTCACACCAGTTACCAGGACCGGTTACACCAGTTACAAGGATCGGTTTCATCTACACATGGAAATTCTTGTGATCGGTCACACCAGTTACCAGGACCGCCAACTACAAGGATCGATTACACATACTCATGATCGTTAACACCAATTAATAGGATCGGTTACATCAATTACTAGGATCGGTCATATAAATTACAAGGATCAATCATACCATCTCATGGTGATTACTTAGGATCGGTTACAGCAGTTAATAAAAACTAGTCATACCAAATCATAAGTCAAGCATTGTGATTAGTTATAGCAAGATACATAACATAGTTACGATCGGTTCTACCATCTCACACATATTGGTCATCCAAAGATTTGCAATGAATAGCCAGACCAATAAGCCCAATGATTTCTCCTTCGATTCATAAAACAAGTTCATGATGTACTTCCTTAAAAAAAAAACGTAAAACATTGTTTCCTATGATGAGATCTTCACCATAACCCATTCACATAATCATAATAATATATACAAGATTATATCGATGCCATATCTACGAAGTTCAAAAGATAAGCTTTATACTTCGTAGTCTAATTCCCTAATACTATGATCATATTATTATGAACATGTCACATCACTAGAATATTATACAATATGTACAGTTCGCAGTATATACATTTTCGCAATTATGTTTTCAATATAACACGACTTGAAAGATACGTTAGGAATGAAACAACTCAAGTCAATGTTACTAACCTCAAGTGGAATGATGATGTCGTCGTTGTAGTTTGCTACTTCTCCACATTCTTCAGATCTTCAGAGTAATACATGTATGTCTCAACATTCATTGAATTTTTAGTCCAACCTAAATGAAGTTGACTCTAGTATTTAATCAAGCGATTTAAGATGAGTTTTGATACACTAAAATATGACAACCAAACTTGACATACCAACGCTTTGTGAGTTCAACCGAGCTATGCACTAAAAATCTCCCCCTTTCTCAATTTTAGTGACAAAACTCTTATTACATATTAATAAACAAATTACAAAATAATTCATTTTACATACGCTTGATCCCAAGTTTCAACAACACAATAACCTGCATATGTTCAATCAATAAATGTCGTCGTTGACATTTGAATAGCAAAATCTGTTACTCTCCCTAAAGGTAAGATAGGTAAATATTCAATCTAAACATCTTTGTTATTCCCCTTTTTAGAGTCAGAATACTACAACATCAATATGATATGTTTCTCCCCATTAGTCAATGCTTTACTCTTTCGTTGGGTATAACGTTTAAGAACAATTTTCCTTTCCTTAGTGATTGAAAATCACTTTTTTACTTCATATATTTCTCCCCTTTTTTGTCACAAAATGATAAAAGTTAGAGCAAATAAAGGACAAACCGAAAGGATCTTACAAATCTAAAATACTTGTAAACAACCTATAAGAGTTAAGCACGAAGGTTTCAAAATTAATTCCCTTGTTAAACCGCTATTGTCAAAAAAAATATTTTACGCATGCACAACCAGTTCATTCGATAAGACCAAGATAAATATCAAAATTAACTTTATTTTTCTCATCAGGTTCTAATTATTCAAAAAATAACTTAGACCTTTCCCTTTAGACAAGACAAACACTAGGTTAGTTAACTAGTTTTTCTTGTCAAGGCATTCGATTAGACTTTAATAACAGAATCCTCTAATTTGATAAGTCTAATTAAGATCATAATTAACTTAGTTTCTCTTATCCGGAATCAATTTGGACTAAACAAATGATCCATATTTCGTTAAGCCGTAAACAATGCATACAAACCAAAATAAATTGACTTGCACAATTATTTTCTTAACCGGAATCAATTGAAACAAACATAGACATCTATCACCGCAAATTTCACCGATTTTCGTTAAGCAAAAACACTTGATACCCAATTGTGTGAGGGTGAAAACAGTTTCTGCCGATTTCGGTAATTTCGGGCGTGTGGGCAAGAAACGGGTCTAAACCCTAAACAATGTACTGCATAGGAGTACTTTAGATTCGAGAGATCAATCTCTACAAATCCGGCCTAAACCAAGAAATGGTCGTTCCAGACTTGCTTCGGTCACAAAGAGGATGAGAAGGGTTGGTTTTGGGGAGGGAAGTGAAGAGAGTGTTGAGACCAGAATAGTTGATTCTGGAAGAGTAGTTGTTTTGTGACTTGTATCAAAAAGTAAGAAGCTAACAGATGAGAAAGCTAGCAAACGTTTTCTGAGTGTTGTATGCTCCTGACCTGAACTTGTTATTCGTAGGAAATAGGTAATGCCTGTTTATACAAGTCGAAGTGAAACGTACTCTGGTCTCATTAAGAAATGGAAAACGGGTGAGTAAATGGGAGGAGGTGGTAACCGGTAACGCTTGGAATTGATGTTCCATAAAAGAAAGCGTTTCAACCTTACTCCATGTATTTACTAACCGCCTCATCCTTATGACACTTTATTATAACGAGCGTAGTGTACGCCGCACGCTGTAAACCGCCAAACCAATCCCCAATGAGCATCCCCCAGTTTGTGACATGTGTTGATGTCTCGAGTGTTTTCGTGGAAAATATGTAGCATATTGTTGTTTTCTGGCAAGTTGAGCTTGGGAGACTTGTCGGCTCGGTGGTGACCTTCAACGGTCGAGATTTTGCATCTTAAGAGGAAGGTAGCCATTGATTATTTCAACCTTTCGTTTGGTAGCCAGTGGCATGAAAGTATGATGAGTATGGCTTTAATATGGCCCAGTTTAGGCGCGGCCAATACTTAAGGTTTTGGCTTTGTTTAGGCGCGACCAAACTAGGGCCAAAGGTTGCCATGTGTTAGCCGGTAACCTTTGACGGCTAAGATCTGCATCTTAGATGAAAAAGTGGTCGTTGATTGTTGCAGACCTTCGTTTTGTTAGCCGCATAGGGAAGGCCGGCATGGTATGGCGTGACAAGGTGGTTGGCATGCCATTGGCACATGTGGCATGGCATGCATTGGCGTGGCCAAAACTAGGGTTTTGGGCCAAAAGTTACCATGCATTGTTTGGCGACCTTGGACGGCTAGGATTTGCATCTAGGATGGAAGGGTGATCGTTCATCGTTTCACGCCATCGTTTTGGTAGCCGCATGGGGAAGGACAGCATAGTATGGCGCGGCAAGGTGGTTGGCATGCCATTGGCACATGTGGCATGGCATGCCTTGGTGCGGTTTAGCGTGGCCAAAACTAGGGTTTTGGGCCAAAGGTTACCATGCGTTGATTGGCGACCTTGGACGGCTAGGATTTGCATCTTAGATGAAAAAGTGGTTGTTGATTGTTGCAAGCCTTCGTTTTGGTAGTCGCATAGAGAAGGCCGACATGGTATGGCGCGGCAAGGTGGTTGGAATGCCATTGGCACACGTGGCAGGGCATGCCTTGGCGCGGTTTGGCATGGCCAAAACTAGGGTTTTCGGCCAAAGGTTATCATGCGTTGTTTGGCGACCTTAGACAGATAGGATTTGCATCTAGGATGGAAGGGTGGTCGTTGATCGTCGCACGCCTTCGTTTTGGTAACCGCATGGAGAAGGCCGACATGGTGGGGCCAAGGCCAATGGCGCGGATGGCTTGGCATAGTGGGTCCAAGGTTTTGGTACAAACGGCTTGGCATGGTGGGGCCAAGGCAAGGTGCGGTTGGCTTGGTATGGTGGGGCCAGGGGTTTGGCATGCCATTGGCGCATGGTGTGGCTAGCATGGTTGGGGCCAAGGCAAGGCGCAGTTGGCTTGGCATGGTGGTTCCAAGGGTTTGGCATGCATTGGCGCATGGTGCGGCTAGTATGGTTGGGGCCAAGGCAAGGTGCGGTTGGCTTGGCATGGTAGGGCCAAGGGTTTGGCATGCCATTGGCGCATGGTGCGGATAGCATGGTTGGCATGCTTTGGCGCGGTAGACGTGGCTGGCATGGTTTTCCATTGGCACAGTGGTGCGGCTGGCATGGTTGGCATGCCTTGGCGCGGAGATGTAGCTGGCATGGTTTGCCATTGGCAAAGTGGTGCGATTGGCATGGTTGGCATGCCTTGGCACGGAGATGAGGCTGGCATGGTTTTCCATTGGCACAGTGGTGCGGCTGGCATACCTTGGAGCGGAGATGTGGTTGGCATGGTTTGCCATTGGCACAGTTGTGCGGCTGGCATGGTTGGCATGCCTTGGCGCGGAGATGTGGCTGGCATGGTTGGCATGCCTTGGCGCGGATATGTGGCTGGCATGGTTTGCCATTGGCACAGTGGTGCGGCTGGCATGGTTGGCATGCCTTGGCGCGGTAGCAAGAAAATTAAGGTTTGGCATAGATGATCTCGTTAAATGTTAAGGGTTCTGCCGTGGAACATGACACATAAAAAAAGGTGGAACATCGATCAATAAAAAGTGCAAGTAGTCAAAAACGAATTAATATAATTATCATATGCGTAAAGAACGGCTTCGTTACTCGGACTTGAAAAGATTTTTAAAACAAAAATATATACACAATTTGTCACAGGATCAAGAGATACTAGGACTCAGGATTCCACCAATTCTTATACTCATGTGAATCAACTATTAATTCTAGACAATTATAGCTTATAATGATAACAAATATCGACTCTTTTCTTTGCCAAAAATAGATTTTGTAAAGTATTAGATGTAAATCATAAGCATGATGCATCAAGAGTTCCTAGACTAAGCATACATCATCAGATAAAATCACAAATAATCAAGAAAAATCATAAAACAACTCATAATAGTGCAAATAGTCATAAAAGAATTAAATAGAATTACTCATGTATAAAGAATGGTTTCCTCCATCATCCCAGTAATGGGATTTAGCTACTCATAATAATCATGTTCTAAAAATAAATATTTGATGCTCAAAATATGATTAAAAGAGTGAAAAATATAATACAGAGAAACTACGACCCTCTTTAAGCGTCCAGAGAAGAACGATAAAACACCACTGCTGTAAATAACGATACCTCACTGCTGCTGTTGACGCTGTTGTTTTAAGACCCACAGAGGCAAGTCGTTGTCACTGTTGATAAACGACTGTCTTGTGGAGTCTGTTCTTCGTGTTCTTCGTTCTCTTTAATGGCAGCAGCAGCAGCAGAACTCCTCCTTCCTGCAGCTCCCGTTCTTCGCTCCTCTAGCCTCTCTCTGGTCTCTGCTCGACCCCAAACCTCTTCATCCCCTTTTCTTTGACCTATCCCGAGTCTATTTATATGTAACCCCACGGTTAAATCTCAAGGAAATATCTCTTTCTTTCTCTGCAGGTCACGGTCTTTATCTGGTATTTCTTTTCCTGTCAAACTCTCTTCTACGTGGATGTTGGTTGTAAAACTCCCTAAGATAGAGCAGCAATCCAATACAAGATATTCTGACCATGTAACTTCTATAGCTAAAATCAAACAGAACCCTTAATGACTCACGGCTCTGTTTTGCTCCAGACGATCAATTTTGGTCCTTCAAATCACCCCTGTTAGCTTCCTATAAGTCCATAGAATAAGCCCAAACATTTCCAGCCCTTTAATCTCCTTAAAACTACCCAAACAATTATATCGAAAATATTCCAGGCGTGAGAACTAGTTTCCCGCCAAATTTTACGTTTCAAATGTTGAAGATGGGTTACCCCCTAACCAGTCCTGGTGTCCCTTTAGCAGCTGCCTGGAAATGGGTCACCCCTTAGTAATTAGGTTACCCCTTATCCAAAATCAAGGGTCCGTATAGCAAGTGTCCTCTGGGGCATTTTCCGCACTTTTTTCGGGGTTCCTCCGGGGTATTTCTGGGGTACTTCTGGTACACTTCTGGGGCGCTTCCGACACTCTATCAACGGAGGTCCAAACGCCGCATTTTCAGCCAATTTCGCCGCAAATCCTTATTCTTCTAAAAACACCTACAAATAAATAAAATAACCAAATAAGTATAGAATCTAGCACTAACACTATATAAAATTGAGATATATTAGACACATAAATGCGTCTATCAATGCCTTGGCGCGGTAGCAAGAAAATTAAGGTTTGGCATAGATGATCTCGGTAAATGTTAAGGGTTCTGTCGTGGAACATGACACATAAAAAAAAGGTACCCTGGTGATTACTTAGGCATGCTGATCGATTCAATAAATGTGTTAATGGTCATAGTGACGTCATGTCAGTTGTACGTTTTTACGATTTTAACCCTAAGCTAAAAACCACCATCAACATTAAGATGGTGACGGGCAAGGACAAAAATCGAAACGACACGTCAGGGAAAGATGGTCAGGAAGGTCCGGCTAACCTTTTTTGAGAGGTAAGGAGAGTCCATGATCCTCGTGTTTGGCGGCCTTGCGTAGATTCTATTCGTGGTGTAGACCGTGAAGTGGTGAGATGAAGATCGTCGGCTTAGTCTGGATATGCATCACCTTGGCTGGGTCAGGGAACAACATGAAGCTGGCTTGGCGAGTTATCGGTGTTGGTGCGGCAAGTCATGGCGCGGACGGCTTGGCATGGTGGGGCCAAGTCAATGGCACAATTTTGTGAGGCAAAGTATGCGCGGACGGCTTGGCATGTGGGGCCAAGGCATGGCGCGGTCCTGGCGAGGCAAGCATGGCGGACGGCTTGGCGTGGCAAGTATGGCGGACGGCTTGGCGTGGTGGGTCCAACGCAATAGCGCGGATGGTCTTGGCATGGTGATTGATCTTCGCGTGCCCGGTTGCCTCTTTTCCTTACTTGACTCAAATATGAAGTCCTTTCCTTATTCAAACTCCCAAGTCTCACGCCTATAGAAGGAGGGTCGGCCTCTACTTTTACTTCACACCTATATTTTTTTTGTATTCTGGCCATGTGGTAACAGTAAAGCGGACGAGCGAATCCCGGGTATGTCTTCCAACACTTCCTCTTTAACTTTCTTTTCTTGTTTTTCTTTTGTGTTAGTGCAAACCCTAGTTGTAGGCGTACCTTTTCATGAACTTGTAGAAATGTTTTCCTTCTGCATTGGTATGAATCCTAGCCATAGGTATGCTTTTCACGAACGTGTAGTAACATTTAGGCGTGAATATCGTAGTGATGTTGGCCGCCTAAATTACCGTGCAAAGTAGGCATGCATGAGCTGGTAATTGTCATTCCCTTCCCGCGAAAACCTAGCTTCTAGGGTTTACTCCTTTTTCCTGGTGTGACCGTGTGTATGGTTCCCGTGGTGGGGCGTGCATCCTCGTCCGGGCGCAAATATCCCGCTGCAGGGTACGGTCTTGGCATGAGGAGGCGATGCAGGGTCTGTCAGTCCCCATTTTTTTGCCTATGCGCATTATGACTTTGAAACAAATTGGCTTGCGCCCATGATGGATCTCTTGTGTCTGATAAAATAATTTCCATGCACTTTCCGTTATAATTTCTCTTCGTATTGTTCTATTGTAGTTATTTCGAAGGTGGAAGTAGCGTGAGAGAATTTTCGTTAGGATGTCATTTGAGAAAAGTTCTATCGTACCGAAAGATGTTGGCAATTCCAAGCCAAACATAGATGATGAGTTCTTTACAACATACGCCACGATTAGGAGAAATCATCCCAAGTATGTGTCGATTCTTCTGACTGGTCCGGAAAGTTAAGGAGAGGCCCGGTCGGTTCGTCCAGGAGGTGTAATGAGGTTTTGTCTTCAGAGGAAAGAGTATCATGCTTCTCCTATTGACTTTAAAATCTCTGTGAGTCCGTTGCGTCCCTTTGAGAAATGGATGACATTTATGATGAGCCAGGAATGTGTAAAAGCCAGTTTGACCAAGGCGCGGATCATTGATGCTGTCGCGGCTTCCGCGGTGCTTCAAATTAGGAAAGATATTCCAGGCTTGGTTTCTTTTATTTCCAGATGGTGTCCAGATACTCACACGGCCATATCAGGTGGGGTGAAATGACTATCTCCCTAGAGAGCATGGTCGTGTTGCTGAACCTTCCTGTAATAGGAAACCTCGATGTCAAATTGTGTGCAGATGAAGAAGAAATGCGCGCCGCTCTGGTTGCGAAATCAAAAGGATTCGTTCGGAAAGAAAACGAGACGAGGTGCTTCTATGGCTGGTGGGTGTCTCAGTGGTTTCCCGATAGGTTGGAGCCGAATCAGAAGAATAGTACGCTTCATGTCGTGGCGTTCTTGGCTCTTTGGTTATCCAGAGATATTTTCGATGACGGCTCGGGTAAGAAGGAGATAAGACAGGAACTTATCAAGTTTGCCATAAAATTATCAAAAGGTGTCGTTCTCCCTATTGGCTTCTTGTTTCTTGGTTCTATGTACACACACTTGGATCAGCTGGTCGCGGACATGTGTGCTTCAAATGGTTACATGAAAGTGGATTCGTATATTCATGCCGCCTTTCTCCAAGCGTGGTTGTGGGAGAACTTCAAAATGTATGCTCAAAAACCGTTGGTCGTACATCCCGAGTCTTGAGGTGGCTCTAGGATACCGCGCTGGTCGAATAGGCGCCCAAAGATTGGTTCGAACCTGGTTGGATTCCTTTGCTCCTTCTCCGAGCATGTCTTTGTCTTCTGATAAATAGGATATGAGTATTGGAGAAATGGTGTTCATGCGAAGCTGCACGCCCGGTTATGTGCAATCTTTCTTTCGAGGATCTTGCAAAGCAGTCTCTCACAATATCGATAGGGCGGCTCGGCACATGGGTTTTGACCAAGGGGTTCCACTTGTTCGTCATCCGGTTGTTCCAGAAGTCTCGTTGCCAACTGTTCTCGATGCTAATGTTCTTGTGTCGGGTAAAAGTCTCCCTTTCTTGCTTGCGGAACGAAATCCATCAACAACCTCCAAATATAACATATTTTGGCAGGATGAGTTTCTCGTTCTCCATGGATTCGTGAATGATGTGGTAGAAAACCGTCGCGGTAAGCCTTCTTCTGCGGTTTTAGCGGAGCATCCACTGCTGAGGGATCCTTCTTCGCCCAAGCGAAAATCCGTTAGCCCGAATGCAGATAGTCCCCAAGTGAAGGAGCGAAGATCTAAAAGTCGTGCAGATGGTTCCCAGTCAGTTTCGACAGCCTTATCGACTTTCAGTTCGTCCAATATGCGGGTACGTGTGATTTTCCTCTTGACTTTAGTTGGATCGTGTATATCCTTGTTTCATTTCTGAATATCCGTATTTGTATCTTGCCTAGGGTCTTAGTAGCGTGAACGCCTTTACCAAACTTGCAAGTAGTCAGAAAACATCGCTTCTCGAGACGGAGGGTGGCGTTGAGCCTATCCGTGGCGATGGGGAACCCGAGAAGGATGAAATCTCAGAGTTCAGTGATGGTTAGACTAGTTCTTCCGACAGCAGTGCTGAATCTTCCTCTAGCCAGTCTGAAAGCGAATCAGTGAGTCTCCCGCATTTTTTTTTCTCTTTTGAAAATATCCAATCCGTGATGTCATAGGGGGAAACCGTCTCTGAAGATGGCCCTGAGACGGGGACTGGTGGTGATACAGCTTTGTCTCCAATTGTGGCAGCTGCACTGTGCGACCTTGAAATGGATGTTGATCGAGATGAAAACGTCGTTGTGACTCAGACAATGGAGAGTACTCCAGTGGCTGCATGTGCAATTGTCGTTAGGAATCCTTGTCGATTGATAATGTAGATGCGGGCGCCACTTTCAACCCTCCATACCTGGTTCCTTATCCGGATCATGTGTTGATCGGGGGATTTAGCGTGCCAGCCAAACATGCGGTGCTATACACCAAGATATGGGAAATCTACGGACATATCGCCACGACCAAGAAGGTTACTAGTCGATTTGCGTTGGTTAAGCGTGTGGAGGAAGCTTTGTCTTTGATTGACGACATGTGCAACGTGACCGGTAATACTGTTTCTGAGGATGTAATCTCGAGATGGAGGTTCCATCGTGACATGTGTGTAAACTTCGATTTCAATGTTCCTTGGTTCGTTGACGGTTTCTCTGAGGTTGAAAAGTTGCTGGTCGAAACAGTCGAAGTTCCTTCTGCAGATATAGCGAATAAGCAGGAAGCGGAAGTCGAAAAATTGTCCAGGAAGCTGAAGTTGAAGAGGGCGGCTCTCCAAAGCACGAAGGAGGCTCTTTCTAAGAAGAGAAATCCATTGTTGAAAAGATTTCCTTGAATGTATTTCTGTCTTCTGAACTTCTTATTTTTAGGTTTTTTTTTTTGAAAGGCAAATGAAACGCCTAGTTTATGGTTTTGATTTCCTGGATTTTTGGGTTGATAGACAAATGTTACCTTGAGGGTTTTGGATTATTCTTTTGGAATGTATTGTTTTGGAATGAATTATTTTGGGAATGATGTTGTCTTGGTTACGATTGCAAGTGATGCAAACATCCCAGGAAAACCATGGAACGTGACCGTTGCGTATCGGTAGATGACATGGGGTGAAACATAACATGGCTATCGGTTTTATCATTCCCGTGAAAACTTGAAACAGCAAACCATGTACTTTGTCTAGGTAAGACTTACTCGATTTTTCAGGTCTCCTGATGAAAAGGGAATCTTCCGGGTGTAAGATCGAGTCTTACGGGAGGCGACGCCGTGATTGTGGAAAGTCCCCAGTCGTCTCATCTGATAATCGAGTCGTCAATCCCTGGTTGGATCGTTCGCTTTTAACCTATAGGCAGTCCCCAGTCATCCCTCGTCAGGTCAAGACTGATAATTGGGTCGTCTGGTAACTGAGTCGTCGATCCCTGAGCGGATCGCATGCTTCTACCTCCTTGATGTCTGGGTCGAAGCATGAGATCGATGGTCAAAAATTGACATTGTAACCGAAAGATCAATCTCCCACTGTGGTCACCAATTGTTTGAGGGTGAAAACGGTTTCTGCTGATTTCGGTAATTTCGGGCTTGCGGGTGAGAAACGAGTCTAAACCCTAAACAATGTACTGCAAGGGAGTACTTTAGATTCGAGAGATCAATCTGTACAAATCCGACCTAAACCAAGAAATGGTCGTTACAGACTTGTTTTGGTCACAAAGAGGAGGAAAAGGGTTGGTTTTGGGGAGGGAAGCGAAGAGAGTGTTGAGACCAGAATAGTTGATTCTGGAAGAGTAGTTGTTTTGTGACTTGTATCAGAAAGTGGGAAGCTAACATATGGGAAAGCTAGCAAACGTTTTCTGAGTGTTGTATGATTCTGACCTGAACTTGTTGATCGGTGGAAATAGGTAATGCCTATCTATACAAGTTGAAGTGAAACGTACTCTGGTCTCATTAAGAAATGGAAAACATGTGAGTAAATGGGAGGAGGTGGTAATCGGTAACGCTTGGAATTGATGTTCCATAAAAGAAAGTGTTTCACCATTACTCCATGTATTTTACTAACCGACTCATCCTTATGACACTTTAACGGTCGATATTTTGCATCTTAAGAGGAAGGTAGCCGTTGATTATTGCAACCTTTCGTTTGGTAGCCAGTGGCATGAAAGTATGATCAGTATGGCTTAAATATGGCCCAGTTTAGGTGCGGCCAAAACTTAGGGTTTTGTCTTTGTTTAGGCGCGACTAAACTAGGGCCAAAGGTTGCCATGTGTCAGTCCGTAACCTTGGACGGCTAAGATCTGCATCTTAGATGAAAAAGTGGTCGCTGATTGTTGCAGGCCTTCGTTTTGGTAGCCGCATAGGGAAGGCCGGCATGGTATGGCGCGACAAGGTGGTTGGCATGCCATCGACCCATGTGGCATGCCATGCCTTGGCGCGGTTTGGCGTGGCCAAAACTAGGGTTTTGGGCCAAAGGTTACCATGTGTTGTTTGGCGACCTTGGACGGCTAGGATTTGCATCTTAGATGAAAAAGTGGTCGTTGATTGTTGCAGGCCTTCGTTTTGGTAGGCGCATAGGGAAGGCCGGCATGTATTTCGCGGCAAGGTGGTTGGCATGCCATTGACACATGTGGCATGGCATGCCTTGGCGTGGCAAAAACTAAGGTTTTGGGATAAAGTTTACCATGCGTTGTTTGGAGACCTTGGACGGCTAGGATTTGCATATAAGATGGAAGGGTGTCGTTGATCATGGCACGCCTTCGTTTTGGTAGCCGCATGGGGAAGCTCGGCATGGTGGGTCCAAGGCCAATGGCACGGATGGCTTGGCATAGTGGGGCCAAGACCAATGGCGCGGATCGCTTGGCATAGTGGGGCCAAGAGTTTGGTACGGATGGCTTGGCATGGTGGGGCCAAGGCAAGGTGCGGTTGGCTTGGCATGGTGGGGTCAAGGGTTTGGCATGCCATTGGCGCATGGTGTGGCTAGCATGGTGGGGGCCAAGGCAAGGCGCGGTTGGCTTGGCATGGTGGGGCCAGGGGTTTGGCATGCCATTGGCGCATGGTACGGCTAGCATGGTTGGGGCCAAGGCAAGGTGCGGTTGGCTTGGCATGGTGGGGCCAAGGGTTTGGCATACCATTGGCGTATGGTGCGGCTAGCATGGTTGGCATGCCTTGGCGCGGTAGACGTGGCTGGCATGGCTTGCTATTGGCACAGTGGTGCGGCTGGCATGGTTGGCATGCCTTGGCGCGGAGATGTGGCTGGCATGGTTGGCATGCCTTGGTGCGGAGATGTGGCTGGCAATGGTTTTCCATTGGCACAGTGGTGCGGCTGTCATGGTTGGAATGCCTTGGCGCGGAGATGTGGCTGCATGGTTTACCATTGGCACGGTTGCGGCTGGCATGGATGGCATGCCTTGGCGTGGAGATGTGGCTGCTGCATGGTTTGCCATTGGCACAGTGGTGCGGCTGGCATGGTTGGCATGCCTTGGCGTGGAGATGTGGCTTGCATGGTTTTCCATTGGCACAATGGTGCTGCTGGCATGGTTGGCATGCCTTGGCGCGGAGATGTGGCTGGCATGGTTTGCCATTGGCACAGTGGTGCGGCTGGCATGGTTGGCATTCCTTGGCGCGGAGATGTGGCTGGCATGGTTTGCCATTGACATAGTGGTGCAGCTGGCATGGTTGGCATGCCTTGGCGCGGTAGCATGAGAATTAGGGTTTGGCATAGATGATGTCGGTCAATGTTAAGGGTTCTGCCGTGGAACATGACACATAAAAAAAAATTACCCTGGTGATTCTTACATAGGAATTCTGATCGATTCAATAAATGTGTTAATGGTCATAGTGACGTCATGTCAGTTGTACAGTTTTACGATTTTAACCCTAAGCTAAAAACCACCATCAACACCAACAATAAAGAAGATACCAAACAATAAGCCAAGTAGATTGACACAGTTTTTCTTAACCGGAAACAATTGAATCATACACACGCATCCATACATAATATAATGGAACATATCAATTGTACCTAATTTTTTTAAGCAAAAGCAAAATTTATGCAATATAAACAGGCTTTTCTTATAACATGAAAACGATTAACTAACAAATTCGCCTCATATTTCGCAGCCTCTTCGCCCCAGAAAGATATATCATTAAGCGCAAGTTCAAATAAGAATTTTCCCCTAGTCTGTTTTCATCCTCTCGCAGGAATAAAAACAACAACAAAAGCAACCTTTAACAGAGAAAGGTTGAAACGATTTTAACTAATGTGTGCCAATAACAAAAGTTGAAAACCCGAAACACATATGTTATGCTAAACACAACTCATGTAAACACAAATTGATTCAACATATTGTGACTTTTCACATATGAGTTTCAATCGGAACACCTTATGATCCTTCGATAAAGCCTACCAACATGGGCTAGAACTTAATCTCGCTAAATCAAAAAGCCACACAAACCATAAGGGTCACATCATATGAAATCGAATATTAAGCTTAATGAAACCAAAATCAGACATCTCATAAACCGAATACACATAGCAAAAAAATAAATATTTATTCACAGGCTATATAATTGGTAACTATCACAAGAAAAATTATAAAATAATAATTTTATTCATAAATAATGATAGTTTTATTCAAAATAGACCTTATACAGGTAAACCTCTATAATTTAATAGCCTTGGGACCACCAAATTTTATTAATTTTAAAGAGATATTAAATTATAGATGAATTAATAATTTATTATTTTAAAGATAAATTAATAATAAATTAATTTAGAGAATATCTCCTATTGATAACATCAATAAATTGAACTTGACTCATTTAATTTGAACGATTTGGAATTTGAAGTATTCTACTATTGACTAAAGAAAATTAGATGTTCATCCATTGGAAATTGTTGGTCAATAACCGTATTAAACCATTTAAATTGTTGGTCGGTCAATAATCGTAATTAAGAATAAAATACAATTAGATTTGAACTTCAAAAATAAACAAGCAACTATTGATTCATATTTACCTAAAGTTTGATATGTATAAAAAACTTTTCAATTTTCTTATTAATAATTATTAATTTATATAATATTTGGGACCTAAGAGAGATTTTCAAAACTATTAAATTATTATATTGTCGAAAGTATTTTAACACCATAGGCCCAAGAAGGGACTAAGAAATTTTATTGTTTTAGCGAGATTATTATTTTAACGAGTATTAATTTACGGAAGTTCTACTGTACAATAATCAAAATATTGATGTGTATTTTTATGATTAGATCTTGAACAGTCTTCTTCAAGGATCATCTTCAATATCCTAAAATTTTCCGGGATCTTCATCTACTGCATTACGATTGATTTCCCGAATTCTATGCACAATACCTTGATTATGTTCACAGGCTAAAATATTAACCTTTCGATTAATATTCCGAGCATAGTCCCTATTACCGATTCCAAGTTTAATCAGCTTTCTTTGGTTACTGATAACAGTTCTTAGTAACGCTGCATGTCTGTGATGAGTTTCAACAGTACTGAGGAGGACTTGACGAAGATTGAAAATATCAATTTTAGCATCCAAACTATTCTGGACCAGGAGATTAGTAACGCCTGCTTGAGATGTCACGTCTTCATTATCTTTTTGTTTATACCTCATCCTCACAACCAGATTTCTTGAAGGAATCAACAAAATTAATGGTTTCATTAGAAGCCATTCCACTCAAAGCTTTCAAAATCTTAGCTTGGGATCTGGTTTGAGGATACATCTTTTAGTATAAGTTCTCAAACAAGATGAGTATATATACCATAGGATTTCAACACATACCAAACATAGGTATCAACCTTAAATAAATAATTATGACCAGATTTAATATTTTTCGCATCTTATGTGTTTCCAAATCATAAATATTTTTCAAAAAAGAATCAATCTTCGAAATCATGTATCTAAAAATACTTTAGACAAGAAAACTTATCATGTTTACACAAGTTTTTGCAAGACAACTTTTCTACAAATGAAGACCTATTAAATATCTTCGGGTAGATTGTGTATTCTCTCTATGTTGAATAAGAGATGTTAACAGGATTCCAGATGCCCAGATACTTGTGCTTCCATAAATCAATTGATTGGTCATTGTAAGGATGCACTTTCCAACATTGTTAAGTGTTGGGGTGAGAGCAGTTTTCCTCACCAAGTACCATTGGAGCAACATCTTCCTTCTTATCTTTAGGGACATGATCTCGTGTCCTCGTATGGGTTTCGAATGTGTTTGAAACATCCCGTTAGAGCATTGCTCGGTTGAACCCACAAGCGCTGGTATGTCAAGTTTGGTTGTCATATTTTAGTGAATCAAAACTCATGTTAAGAGTCGCTTGATTATGTACTAGAGTCAACTTAGTATAGGTTAGATTGAAAGTATTAGGATATGAGACATTACGAGTATTGCGAAGACTTGAAGATGTGAAGAAGCAAGGAGCTACAACGACAACAATCATCCTTCCACTTGAGGTTAGTGATATTTGACTTGAACTGTTTCATTACCTAACGTATCTTTCAAGTCGTGCGTATTGAAAACATAACTGCGAAGCATATTTGAACTCTAGATAGACATAGCATTAAGGAATACAATATGAGGTTTATTGCCATTAAAATTTGTAGATAAGACATCGCCATAATCATTTGAATGTTATTGTGATTATGTATGGGTATGAGGTGAGGATTTCATCCTAGGGAACAATGTCTTACATGTGTTCTAAGGAAGTAAGTTCATAAACTTGTTTGTGAACCGAAAAGGAAATTGCCAGGTGTTATTGGTTATGTTATTCATTGCATATCTTATGAACAACTAATATGTGTGATTGAGTATAACCGCTCACAACTTGTTTGTATTCTTGGTAGAACTATTCACAAAGGCCCGACTTATGTATTAGTATGACTTTTATTCGTGATTACTTATGATCGGGTTTGTGTTATGTCTGACCAAATTTGGGAAAGGGGAACCGATCCTAGTAAGAGGTGCAGTACATCACAAAAGGGAATCGATCCTTGTATGAGGTGCAGCAAAAATTATAGCAGAAAAGGTAATTGATCCTATGGACATGTGCAACACGTTTTTAGGCAAAGAGGAACCGATCTTATGGACATGTGCAATACATATAAGTTAGATACCATATATATATGGGGAACCGATCCTAGTACCTAGTCAATCGAATTTTGGAAAGCTAGTGTGACTATGCACAATACTCACATGTAGGTAGAACCGAAACTTGTTTTGGTAGAACCGTTAAACCCATGATTGTGATTGAATGTTTATTTGATCAATCACATAGTTCTTGAAAGTTAGATGAACCAATTATAAACTTGTTTGGAATTGTGGCAAGTCGGTTTCAAGGTTGTAAGTGTGAAAGAGAACTTACAAAGTAAGGATGTCGACATACTTTGAACACGTGTTGTGAATGTTTATTTCTTTAATTTTTCAAAGTTATTCCTTAATAGCTAAAGAAAGAAAATCCCAGGATCAAAACATAAGTAAGTTAAGAATCTTTTAATTAAGGTTATTAATTTCATTTTGTAGGGAAATATAAGAATTAGTAATGTGCATTTACTAATTAGATTTTCCGAGAGATTTTGATCATTATTTTTGTACAGAGCATTTCCAGGAATTATGGAAACCGAATTTGTGCTTTAATGAATATCTTGAGAATATTTTCGGTTTTGGAAATTCCTTGGTGTCCAAACTTCCTTGTCTATAAATACTTGAAGTTTGCGTTTCTAGCAAACTAATCCTTCGTAACAACAAACTTCCTCTTTTGTTGTTGTTACTGGTGTAGCCGCCTATTCGGAGAGGAAAATAACATAATTAGACGAAATCTCTTGCGGCCGCTCAGTTTAAAATCTTCTTTGGGATTGAGAATTGCGGTTTATCTTTTGTTTTTGATTGATTTGATTGACTAACGGTGGTTGAAATCTGATTGCACCTAGTTTGTTTATGCTTGAGAATCTTCTCTTCTGATATAAAATTCACTCAAACTAGTTCAGAGTTTCGACAGGGATCTTTAGACTGTTGTCAGTTCTAAAGACGATCTTGTGATAATCCATTGTTAACAGACTCCGTTCCGTGCGTGATTGATCACAAGAGATTCAAGTGATTTTCTGCAGGTTTTTATTGAAGATTTAAGAAGATTTGAAGATATTGAAGATCTGACTTGGGTTTATAATCTTTGGTATGCACAATACTTGTTTTGGTAAAAGAGGATCCAATTAATAATCGGTTTATCCTTGTGGTAGATTGGATCTGACTTGAGTAGATCAGTATCAACACAATTCTTTGGATTAAGAGTGTTGTTGGATTAATCTTAAACGATTACTTCGGTAATTGAACATGAGATAGATCTAAGGACCTGAAGAAGGAGTTTATGTTAAGATAAACAGAAGAACCTTTGTCCGACTCATATCACTTGGTTGAATAGAGTTGATACCAAAAATATTTGTTGTTCCTTTACTGTTTGAAATACGAACCAAAGGAATTGTTCCAAGTACGTGACTTATTTATAAGTTGGAGGCATGGTAATACAGACGGAACTAGGTGAACTATATAGGTTTAGTTGCTTGGTCTCAACTATACGAAGTTAGGTGTAATTTTGTGTAGCGGCTTAATCTTGAGAGTATTCAATTTTGTACAAGGTCCCGAGATTTTTCTGCACTTGCGGTTTCCTCGTTAACAAAATCTCGTTGTGTCATATCTTGGTTGATATAATCACACAAAGGAGTTTATTAGATTGAACGGAAGAGCCTTTGTTTTAATATATGATTTACTTCTTGAGATTGAGAGAGCAGTTACCGAAAACAGTTTAGTCCATTAATGTTTCCGAATACGATAAAAAAGAGTTGAGCACAAAAAGTTATCACGGATGGTGAAGAAACATAAGATATCATACTCTATATTATGATTCACATGCATTTGCCAGATTGGTTGTAGGCGTGGGGATACTAAGGAAACTAGGTAAGTAGAGGTAGATTACTTGGTCTAAACTATACGAAGTTGGCAGTGGTCTTTGTATAACGGCTTAATTCCGAGAGTATTCAAAAATGGACTACATCCTCGGGTTTTTCTGCATTTGCAGTTTCCTTGTTAACAAATTTTTTTTATGTGCTTTTCCTGTAGTTTTCGCATTATAAATGTGGTTATAATAAAGTAATTGCAATTGAACGATAATAAAAACACTTGGGTTGATCCCTATAGTTAGGTTCAGTTTCAGGATTGTATTGTATACTAAGTGAATACCTTGTGCTGTTATCTTCTTGACAGTCTCTATTTTTATTAGACCACGCAAGGTATCGGTCATATAGGTTGATATCAAAAAGATTATGGTGTACTTGGTACCCCCGTCATTTCATAAGTGTTTCAATAGTTGAACTAAATCCTGAATGCCTCAAAAGATAAAATGTAATCATAGAACTCTAAGCAGGTGTCTTAACTGGGGCGTCACAGGTATAAAGATTTCATGATAATGAGGACCAGATCCGAGTTTCGATGATACTTTTGTTAGATAGGTACTGATTTTATTTCTTTCTTTCTTGGTATGTATCGTTTTTGGTAAGATGGACTTGGTTTTTCTATGTTCCTAGTTACCCGAGGGATTATATAAGAGTTACGTGATGTTTTTTGTCATCTATGAAAAGAGGTAACATCTTAAAAATTATTAAGGCCATATATCTTTTATCTATTTTTTTTATAAGAATTGCAGAGGCAATTTCTCTTTGGTAGTTAAAGGTAGGTTTAGGTTTTCCTTGTTCATGGTTATTCGGGACTCGTGAGTCTTTGCAAGAGATACAAGGTTTTTCTCTCATCTGGAGGTAACATCTTAAAATTTTCTAAATCCAAGTATCTATTAAATTTTTCATTGTTGAGGAAACATATTCTAGGGTTTTATTTTAGTTTATGTTTCTATGTTTTACCTTTCTTTTTCTCTATGTTTCTTATTTTTTTATAAAGCATCATGTATGTTTAATTATTCTTCATTTGATTATGTGATGCTAACTCTCTTTCTCAATTTTGTGTTTCAGTTAAATTGTTATTCTTAGAAACTATTTCATATCGGT